>NW_020664374.1:2949834-2973237 GCF_002925995.2 Terrapene triunguis | reverse complement strand
AACTCACACAGGAAAATGCTAAAAGACAAAAAAAACCTCATTCTCGAACTCACACAGGAAAATGCTAAAAGACAAAAAAAAAAAAGAAAAAACTTATCACCTGTGGGTGAACACTTTTGTCAAAGCAATCACTCTGTCGGATCTATCAATCCTCTTCATCAAAGGAAACCTGCACAACACTTTCAAAAGATGAGCCTGGAAACTTAAATTCATAACTCTGCTAAACACTAAAAATCATGGACTGAACAGAGAGACTGGATTATGGCTCATTACAATAGTCTGTAAACCCCCCCTTTTTGTTCTGTGACTGCAGAGGTGTTAACAGCGCACTCTGCCTTGAATGATCCCTTACAATATGTGCTTACTACTTATTCTAAACAATCTGTTCCACCTTGCGTTTTGCTGTGATGCTGGGAGTTCCTTTCCCAGACCCGAAGAAGGGTTCTGTGTGGCACCAAAGCTTGTCTCTCTCACCAATAGAAGCTGATCCAATAAAAGATTTTACCTCACCCATCTTGTTTTGATGTTGACTTTTTTTAAATGTTGCATTATATTATAACACAGAATAAGTCCTTTCAAAACAAAATCAAAATGCTTCATTCCAAAAACTTCAAAATTGGACATATCAACAATGTTAGAACTCCCCACTCCCCCCGGTTTTCTTTCTAAAACTAAATTCTGGCAAAATCAAGCTGATTTTGCAAAGCATTTTGATTTCAACAGAACCACATGTTCTGACAGGATATGGTTTCATCAGAATTTTTCAGACAATCTCTACTCCCCACCCACCCCTCCTGTGCGCATGTGAACCACAATAATATTATCCACACATGCCTCCTCTGGCCATCAGGGTCTCTCCGGCCCCTTCTCCCTTATCATATACAATGTGCTTGGAAAGTGCTGCTCAGGAGCCCTGGAGGACTGGAGCTCCTTGTACACTCTCACCACCAATAGACTCTTACGGGGGCTGCCATTATTGAGCTCTAGAGAGCACTTATTTTGGCTGGGGGATGGGAGGAAATAGTATAGTATTTTAATGGGAAAAGGTAAAAATGAAGCTGGACTTATGCTGAATAGCCAAATAAAAAGGTCTGTTAGAATAGATCATCTAGTTCATTCTCCATAGTGCAGGATTGTTACCTAAAATACTTGACTCAATTAAAGCTATGGGCATTATTCTCCACTCTTTCACTTCAGTTTTACACCAATGTAACTCCATTAAAGTGGATGGGATTATGCTGATGTCAACCTTGGTAAAAGGGTGGAGAATCAGGTCCCTCCTGCATGGGTGGCGGGTATCATAAGCTGGGGGAGGCTGAGCCTCCCCAAACAACCTGGCGCGCCCTGCCCACGCTTTGCCCCCAGGAGTGCCTGTGAGTTCCCGCACTTTCGTGGCCCAGGCTGGGGCTTGGGTCGGACGGCCTGCTGCCGGGACTTGGGGAGGCTAGGGCTGGTGCCCACCTTGCGCACCGGTCGGGGCATTGCAGAGGCGCCGCCCGCCTGGCTGGGGTCAGGGGCACTGCGGTGGTGCCACCTTCCCAGTGCTCCGGGGCTGGGGGTGCTGGCCTGGGATAGGGGGGCCAGCGGCTTTGGTGGGGCTCTGCCACTCTGGGCTCCATCAGGGGAGGGGGCAAAAGGGGAGGAGAGGGGCCTTGGGCGGAGGAGGAGAGAGCTAGCCTTCCCCAACTGCTGGTTCACCCGCTGCCCATGCCCTCCTGTCTTGAATGTGCCAGGAAAGTCAAGAAGAGGTTAAACGTAAATTGGACAAGAGTCAAGCTGCACACAGTCACCTTTTTCTCCCTTTCTCTAAAGGTTACAGAGCATTTATCACAAACAGCAGGAAGTTCACACTGTCTTGCAGTTCCCGCTTACCCTCCCCCTTCAATTTCCTCTTTGAAATAGTGTTGCACTGATTACAAGATTTTCATTTGAAAATGAATGTGCACTTAGAGAATATGAATTAAAAGAAATGCTAACCACAAGATCGGGAAATTTACATCAATCAGATGAACTGATGGGGAAAAAGAATACCCCAAATTGCTCAGAGACATGTTGGTTATTGTACCTGTGTTTGAAGAGGTGGAAGTACCAAGAAAGTAAACTAAGGAAATATCTCACTGGAAAAATGTCAAAGTATTTGCACCAGGTGTTGTGGATCTCTCAAGGCTTAAAGCACTCAGAACTAAAGGGCACACAAAGAAACACTGGAATATAAACTTCCCTTTTCTTCCTTTCTCTTTCCCAACATTCTATGTAAGGGATATGGAATCACCCACCCACGCACCCAAATTTGGTGTTCCCCTTACAGAAATAATGGGAATAGATTTGATGGTTGCTTTGTCAGCTCAGCTGTTAGTCCGAGATGGCTGGCATTAACATCTGCCTGAGTGGTTTGCCTGTAATTAAGAGCCCTCTGCAAACATTGAAACAAATGCCCTTCCTTTTTTCACAAGTCCGTGAAACTACAAACAACACTTTGGGATCCTTTTTTGGTGGGAATTATAGTCCTCTTACAGTCACAGGGTCACGTGTGCTCAGGGATAGCCTTGCCAGCTGCATTTAAAAAACAAACTAACTTGAATCTCACATATTAAATCCCTAAACAACAATAACATAAATACATGTTGTCTGCATGCCCATTTCCTCTAGGAGAAAAGCAGTTTATGTAGCTGTACATTTCTCAGCAATTATATGTTGCATCCTAACAATAATCATGGGCTGATGAGAGGTTTTTTTTTTTTTTTTTTAACTCCTCCATATGTGTTTGTCTTGTCAGCTCAGATGATCTCTGACTCATAGGCAACTATATAAACAGCATGCGTTCCTCTGTCTAAGCTATTTTTCATAGGTTAGTGTGGGAAGGGGACTTTCAGGCAAATAGGTTGACATAAAAGGCACTGAAATGGGAGTACAAAAAGAAAACTAAATAGGCAGTATGATGACAAGCTTGAGAGGAGGGTAAGAGACTGTAGGAGGACATGAGGGAACAGAATGTAGATTCCCCTCTAAAATGGTATCTAGGGCTTGATTCTGATCTCACTGTTATAAACCAGGAATACCCCCATTGAAATTGGCGAAGTTACATAGGTATAAGGGAAATCAAAAAGAAGCCTGTACTGTGTCACTGAGAAGGACAAAACAGGCCTTTCTCCAGATGAATTTTCTACTTTTGTGTCTTGTGTGAGCTTTTGTGGAGAAGGGGTAGAAGCAGGGTAGGCAAGTTATATGGGCCCATGGTGCCCGTGCTCCAGCAATATTCAGGGCCCGGGGGCCCAGCTCCACCAATGTTCGGGGTCAAGTCTCTCCCCTGGGCCAGCCTGCCACCCCCAAGAGTCCCTGCCTGCGCCCTGGGCAGCAGGTGGCTGCCCCCTGCAGCTCCGCATTGCACTCTGCTCTGCCGGCTCCCGGCATCAACTGCCACCGCAGGGGCCTAACGCCCTCCCCCCCCCACTAGTGCTTGGGCAGGCTGACCTAGCCCTTCCGCCTTGGACAGATGGACCCTTCCCTTTTCCAGCGGGACCCTCCACCAGCACAGGGCCCACCCCCCCCCACCCACAGTGAGCACTCATGCCCCACGTTGGGCAAGGGGCAGCCCCATCCCCTACACCCAGTGAGGCTACAGTGAGGGGGAGCAGCAGGGGAGGAGGCGCATATGTGATGGCAACCCCACCACAGGGGAGACGAGGGGGCTTCCTGGACCCTGAGAGGGGCCCTAGGAGCATGTGCAGTGACAGTGGTGTGAGGTGAGTGTGCTGCCGGGGGGAGTCCTCTCTGGCCCTAGCTGGGGGCAGCCTGCCTGCACCCCAAACTACTCATCCCCGGCCCCGCCCCACCCCTGAGCCCACACCCCCAGCCACAGCCCTCACCCCCCCACCCCAACCCTGAGCCCCCTCCTGCACCGTGAGCCCCTCATCCCCAGCCCCGTAGCCCTCACCCTCACACCCCAACCCTCTGTCTGAGCCCCTCCCACACCCCAAACCCCTTATCCCCAGCCCTACCCCAGAGTCCTCACATTTTTACATTATTTCAAAAAATATATATCAGCTTACAAGGCAGGTCTGTGGGGGTGCGGGATTTGGACCTGTTCTGGGCACCAACAAAAATTATACAAACCTGCTGCCCCTGGGTACAAGTTAGATGTGCATAATGAAAAATTAGAAACAAGTGGTGATGTGTACTTTTTTGAGGCCTACAGTCCTTATGCAACATTTCTGCCAGGAGGATAGTAGCAGAAAAAAGAGTTGGGTTCAATATTTTTAGGATCCTTCTTCACAAACAACTAAACCGGCTTAAACCCACACCTAGACATCTGGGAAAACTAAATGCACCCTTCCTGAGTGCCCTTAACAGGCAGAACTGCCACAAGTACTCCAAGGGTATGTCTACACTACGAAATTAGGTCGAATTTATAGAAGCTGGTTTTATAGAAATCGTTTTTATACAGTCTATTGTGTGTGTCCCCACATAAAATGCTCTAAGTGCATTAAGTCAGCGGACCGCGTCCACAGTACCGAGGCTAGCGTCGACTTCCGGAGCGTTGCACTGTGGGTAGCTATCCCACAGTTCCCACAGTCTCTGCCGCCCATTGGAATTCTGGGTTGAGATCTCAATGCCTGATGAGGCAAAAACAGTGTCGCGAGGGATTCTGGGTACATGTCGTCAGCCCTCCCCCCCCCCCCCCCCCCGTGAGAGCAATGGCAGACAATTGTTTCGCGCCTTTTTTCCTGGGTTACCTGTGCAGACGACATACCACGGCAAGCATGGAGCCCGCTCAGCTCAGCTCACCGTCACCATATGTCATCTGGGTGCCGGCAGACGTGGTACTGCATTGCTACACAGCAGCAGCTAATTGCCTTTTGGCAGTAGACGGTGCAGTATGACTGGTAGCCGTCATCAGCTATCTGGGTGCTGGCAGATGTGGGACTGCATTGCTATACAGCAGCAGCTCCTTGCCTTTTGGTAGTAGATGGTGTATTACGACTGCTATCCGTCGTCATTGTACTCCTTAGTGAGTTCGGTCAGAGGCGCCTGGGCAGACATGTTTTGTCTCCTGGAGACTCAGTCCTGCCGGCAGTCCTATTGTACCGTCTTGACGATGATGGCTAGCAGTCGTAATGCAGCATCTTCTGCCAAGCACTCAGAAGATGCTGATGGCTATCAGTCATGCTGCACCATCTGCTGTCAGCCTAAGATGTAAAAGATAGATGGACCAGATTTGTTCTGTATTCATTTGCTTCCCCCTCCCTCCGTGAAATCAACGGCCTGCTAAACCCAGGGTTTTGAGTTCAATCTTTGGGGGGGCCATTCTGTGTGACAGTTGTTTGTGTTTCTCCCTGATGCACAGCCACCTTTGTTGATTTTAATTCCCTGTAAGCCATGTCGTCACTCGCCCCTCCCTCCATCAGACAATAGTTTCGCGCCTTTTTTCAGACCAGACGCCATAGCACTGGGATCATGGAGCCCACTCAGATCACCGCGGCAATTATGAGCACTATGAACACCAAGCACATTGTTTTGGAGTATATGCAGAGCCAGAACATGACAAAGCAAAACCAGGCGAGGAGGCGATTGCAGCGCGGCGACGAGATTGATGAAGAAATTGACATGGACATAGACCTCTCACAAAGTACGGGCCCCAGCAATGTGCAAATCATGGTGTTAATGGGGCAGGTTCATGCCATGGAACACTGATTCTGGGCCTGGGAAATAATTACAGACTGGTGGGACCACATCGTGTTGCAGGTGTGGGACGATTCCCAGTGGCTGCGAAACTTTCGCATGTGTAAGGGCACTTTCATGGAACTTTGTGACTTGCTTTCCCCTGCCCTGAAGTGCCAGAATACGAGGATGAGAGCAGCCCTCACAGTTCAGAAGCGAGTGGCGATAGCCCTGTGGAAGCTTGCAACGCCAGACAGCTACCGGTCAGTCGGGAATCAATTTGGAGTGGGCAAATCTACTGTGGGGGCTGCTGTGATCCAAGTAGCCAATGCAATCAAAGACCTGCTGGTATCAAGAGTAGTGACTCTGGGAAACGTGCAGGTCATAGTGGATGGCTTTGCTGCAATGGGATTCCCTAACTGTGGTGGGGCAATAGACAGAACCCATATCCCTATCTTGTCACCGGAGCACCAAGCCAGTGAGTACATAAACCAAAAAGGGTACTTTTCAATGCTGCTACAAGCCCTGGTGGATCACAAGGGACGTTTCACTAACATCAACGTGGGATGGCTGGGAAAGGTACATGATGCTCGCGTCTTCAGGAACTCTGGCCTGTTTCAAAAGCTGGAGGAAGGGACTTTCTTCTCGGACCAGAAAATAACCGTTGGGGATGTTGAAATGCCTATAGTTATCCTTGGGGACCCAGCCTACCACTTAATGCCATGGCTCATGAAGCCGTACACAGGCAGCCTGGACAGTAGTCAGGAGCTGTTCAACTATAGGCTGAGCAAGTGCAGAATGGTAGTAGAATGTGCATTTGGACATTTAAAAGCGCGCTGGCGCAGTTTACTGACTCGGATAGACCTCAGCGAAACCAATATCCCCATTGTTATTGCTGCTTGCTGTGCGCTCCACAATATCTGTGAGAGTAAGGGGGAGACATTTATGGCGGGGTGGGAGGTTGAGGCAAATCGCCTGGCCACTGATTACGCGCAGCCAGACACCAGGGCAATTAGAAGAGTACAGCAGGGCGCGGTGTGCATCAGAGAAGCTTTGAAAACCAGTTTTGTGACTGGCCAGGCTACAGTGTGAAACTTCTGTTTGTTTCTCCTTGATGAACCCCCGCCCCGGTTCACTCTACTTCCCTGTAAGCTAACCACCCTCCCCTCCCCCCTTTGAGCACCGCTTGCAGAGGTAATAAAGTCATTGTTACTTCACATTCATGGATTCTTTATTAATTCATCACACAAATAGGATAACTGCCAAGGTAGCCCGGGAGGGGTGGGGGAGGAGGGAAGCGCCGGGTGGGGTGGGGGAGGAGGGAAGGACAAGGACACACTGCACTTTAAAACTTTAAAACTTATTGAAGGCCAGCCTTCTGATGCTTGGGCAATCCTCTGGGGTGGAGTGGCTGGGTGGCCGGAGGCCCCCCCACCGCGTTCTTGGGTGTCTGGGTGAGGAGGCTGCGGAACTTGGGGAGGAGGGCTGTTGGTTACACAGGGGCAGTAGTGGCGGTCTCTGCTCCTGCTGCCTTTCCTGCAGCTCAACCATACGCTGGAGCATATCAATTTGATGCTCCAGCAGCCGGAGCATCGACTCTTGCCTTCTGTCAGCAATCTGATGCCACCTATCCTCTTCAGCCCGCCACTTGCTCTCTTCAGCCCGCGATTCAGCCCGCCACCTCTCCTCTCGTTCATATTGTGCTTTTCTGCACTCTGATATTGTCTGCCTCCACGCATTCTGCTGTGCTCTGTCAGCGTGGGAGGACATTTGGCGCTCCGAGAACATATCATCCCGAGTCCGCCGTTTTCTCCTTCTAATCTTCACTAGCCTCTGCGAGGGAGAAACATTTGCAGCTGGTGGAGGAAAAGGGAGAGGTGGATAAAAAGACACATTTTAGAGAACAATGGGTACACTCTTTCATGTTACATTTTGCTGTTAACATTACACTGCACATGTGCTTTCGTTACAAGGTCACATTTTTACAGTTGTAAGCCCTATGTTTGGCAGTAAGTATTTGCAGGATCAGTCCACTAGTAATTAAATTAAAAATTCAGGATGAAATATGCAAGCCAACCACATTTTAAACATAAAACAAATGTCAGTTTGTGCAGAATCGAATGCAATGACAATCACATTACATTTAAAATATTTCTTTAAAAGTAAGATGCAAAGAATAAGTATTTTCTACTGATAGATAGTCTGGGGGCCAAATTCTTTACTAAACTGCATTCTTTGTAAATCCATTGACTTCATCCTCATGATTTCAAAAGGGATTTTCAGGATGTAGGTGTAGAATTTGGCCTCAGTGTTTGAATGACATTAAATCAGTGGAGGTTTAATAAACCAAATAGTTGCACAATTTAATCTATCACACACCAGTTGTGTCACTAGCTAGAGGTTCATTAGCAATTGTTATCATGTTGACAAACTCAAACTAATCTCTGATACTTCTTTTGTTCTTAACTGTAATTACTTAATATCCTGACAATTAGGGCTGTCAATTAATCACAGTTAACTCATGTGATTAACTCAAAAAAATTAATCTGATTAAAAAAATTAATCACGATTAATCGCACAGTTAAACAATAGAATACCAATTGAAATTTATTCAGTCTTTTTGGATGTTTTTCTACATTTTCAAATATATTGATTTCTTTTACAACACAGAATACAGTATAGGGTACTCACTTTATATTATTTTTATTACAAATATTTTCACTGTAAAAATGATTAAAAAATAGTATTTTTCAACTCACCTCATACAAGTACTGTAGTGCAATCTCTTTATAATGCAAGTTGAATGTACAAATGTAGAATTTTCTACAAAAAAATAACTGCACTCAAAAACAAAACAATGTAAAACTTTAGAGCCTACAAGTCCACTCAGTCCTGTTATACCAATAGAATAAAAACTAGCAGGATCTTGTTAAGAGGGATAAGGCAAAGATGCCACATTTATTGTAAATATACTGATAAAGCAAAAGATAAAAGTAAACAATGTTGTTTGACTACTTATTTCTTATACGCACACACACACACACATATATATATATATAGAGAGAGAGAGATTTACACAATCATTCATTTAAGTTCTGTATAGGTGTTATAGTTACCAGCCTAGAAGTTGCTCATGCCAAGTTACTGGCCAGGTATCTTGGTCATGAGGATGGAGCCGAGTCTGTGTCAGGTGCACCTGATGCTCCTGGAGGCTGGCAGCAGAACCAGAGACTCAAAGTCATCAGTCTTTAGAGTCCATTCTTATAGGAATTAATTCCTATGTTAGTCTATGGGAGCTGTTTTATCCTGCTGTTGCTGACTCAATCAGCAGATGGCACATTCCTGTCCAAAGTGGCACATTCCTGGTGGCTCCACACTGTCCAAAGTTTGTGTTTCTCATCCTTTTAGGTGATGGGGTGGATCCCAGTTTACCCTCAGGGGGTTGTTTGGTGGTCCTACTTGACACATTCTTCGGCCGATGGATACTCCCTTTCTAGGCTGGCACCTCCCTAACCATCCATGTATATCAAGCATTCATCAGCATACATTCCATACCTTAACCATATTTTAATTTACTGTCTCTACCACTTTCAGGGTGTGTGCTAATTCATTTGAGACTCCCGGCCCTTTAATCACAGAGGGTGGGGGTCTGTCCTAGGAGCCCTTGAATGAAGTGAAAATCACTTAACGGCTTATAGTGTTTGTTTACATTGTATCAATTACTTCAAGAACAAAGTCAATTAACTTGTTTGTAAGTTTTACATAGTAATAAAGTATCTTTCACAGGATAGATGTAATCAATGGTTTCTACAGACAGTAGCTTACAAGTTTTAACAGAAGACCCAAGAGATTTTTGTACTTGGTGAAACTGTTGGATTTTAAAGTGTGGGGGACAAATTATTGGGGGGTCACTGTCACTTGGGGGAATCACTGTTAGTACCTTCTTTAATATCCCTACAGTCCTACTTCTTGTTCAGCCAATTGCTAAGACAAACAAGTCTTTACATTTATGGGAGATACTGCCGCCTGCTTCTTATTTACAGTGTCACCTGAAAGTGAGTACAGGTGTTCGCAATGCACTTTTGTAGCCAGCGCTGCAAGGTATTTACGTTCCAGATATGCTAAAAATTTGTATGCCCCTTCATGTTTTGGCCACCATTCCAGAGGACATACTTCCATGTTGATGACACTCATTAAAAAAATAATGTGTTAATTAAATTTGAGACTGAACTCCTTGGGGAGAATTGTATGTCTCCTGTTCAGTTTTACCCACATTCTGCCATATATTTCAAGTTATAGCAGTCTCCGATGATGACCCAGCACATGTTCGTTTTAAGAACACTTTCACAGCAGATTTGACAAAACGCAAAGAAGATACCAATGTGAGATTTCTAAAAATAGCTACAGCACTCGACCCAAGGTTTTAGAATCTGAAGTGCCATTCAAAATCTGAGAGGGACGAGTTATGGAGTATGCTTTCAGAAGTCTTAAAAGAGCAATACTCAGATGCGGAAACTACAGAACCCGAAACATCAAAAAAGAAAAATCAACCTTCTGCTGGTGGCATCTGACTCAGATGATGAAAATTAACAAGTGTCGGTCCGCTCTGCTTTGGATCGTTATTGAGCAGAATCCATCATCAGCATGGATGTATGTCCTCTGGAATGGTGTTGAAGCATGAAGGGACATATGAATCTTTAGCACATCTGGCATGTAAATATCTTGCGACGCCGGGTACAACAGTGCCATGGGAATGCCTGTTCTCACTTTCAGGTGACATTGTAAACAAGAAGCGGGCAGCATTATCTCCTGCAAATTGTAACCAAACTTGTTTGTCCGCGTGATTGGCTGAAGTAGGACTGATTGGACTTGTAAGCTCCAAAGTTGTACATTGTTTTATTTTTTAATGCAGTTATTTTTTTGTAGATAATTCTACATTTGTACGTTCAACTTGCATTATAAAGAGATTGCACTACAGTACTTGTAATGGGGGAATTGAAAAATACTATTTCTTTTTTTTTTACTGTGCAAATATTTGTAATAAAAAATAAATATCAAGTGAGCACTGTACACTTTGTATTCTGTGTTGTAATTGAAATCAATATATTTGAAAATGTAGAAAACATCCAAAAATATTTAAATAAATGGTATTCTATTATTGTTTAACAGCGCGATTAATTTTTGTAATCACTTGACAGCCCTACTGACAATATATGTGTCCCATTCTATGCCTGGAAATTAGTTTAAAAAATAGAAGCACTGGGGCCCCAGCTAGACACTGTGATTCTACTGTACAGAAAAGCCCTTTACTATATTATTCTCTGTTGTCACAATGTGACATTAGAAATGTCTCCACAACAATAGACAAGACATTTTTCACACCAGTACGGTTTCTGAATTGACTTCACATTTGCTGATTGCCTGCACCTACAAGTAACAGTAATATAGGCATTAGATCATGCTCTTTGGAATTTGTTCAAATCTATTTGGGCTCCTCCTGTGAGCCATGAAAAGGATTCTTTCAAACAGAACCACATGGGAAACAAGGTGTAGAAAACTTCTGATATTGTCATGGAGTGGGAGACAACAGCTGGGTATTATGAAGAGGACACAGCTGTTTGTTACTCTTTTAAATTGGCTTTCTTCACTTGAAGTTCCATATTTATTTGTACCAGTTTGAATTTTTTAAATTAAATCTATCTTTGTAGCTTTTATTTCCTGCTCCTTCTGCACCTAATTCTGCACCATTCAAATCAAGGGATTTGCTCCTTTTGCACTCACTTTGCATTGGTGTAAATGACTACCCAAAAGCAGAAGGCAGTGGAGAATCAGGCCCTAGGTCTTATGCCTGAGTGGGACTGAGCATTACCCATTGGTTTCAATAGGAATTGTGAGTCCCTAGCAGCACATTTGAGGATCAGGCCCTAACTACTTCTTTATTTAAAGATTTCTTTTAGTGCAGACAATTCCAAAATCTTTCTCAATCTCCTAATTTCTGATTGTTCTATATTATCAGAAGCAGCCAGAAAAGGATTTGGTGGCAGATCCTTAGCTGGTATAAAATATCATAGTTTCACTGTAGTCAATGGAGCTATGACAATTTACACCATCTGAGGATCTGCCCTTTGGTCTTTTTCTCCCCTGTGACTAGCGAGGCATTTTCTGCTAAGATACCTACTCTAATATACAGTGCTACAGTACCAGTAATGAATGTAAAATCTGGTGGGATGGAGGGAGCCTATGGAATCCCAGCTGTCAATACCAGGAGAAATGAATGTGCTGTTGGGGAAGAATTTCTAACTACGGTTTTATGTTGGCCATACTGGTTTCTACTTTGTTGTGCTTGGCCTCCATATTTGGTACCCTTCTTTCTGCCACAGTTAGCGCCCTTTTCTAAAAGTGTGGGGAAATGGGAGAGTCAGGTGACTCGAAGTCTGCCTAGTAACAATGAAGTTACTTAAGGGATGTTCATCCACCCTTCAGGGCTACTCGCCACTTGCTGCTTGTTGCCTCAGGGCTGCCAGAGGTAGTAGCCTGACTGGGATCTCTGCTACTGAGCTGAGGAGCAGTCCAGTGACCCACACAAGAGCACGGCTGCTAGAAATCCCCAAGACAGACCAGGTCTGCAGAACTCGAACTTATTCCATCCCGACCTCTCACACACAATCATCAACTGTAGGTTCACATACTTCACACATGACCACGGGTCAAGAGTGGAAGACAGAAGATAGAAGATCAGCGAAACACCAATGACTTACGTGTTCACCTGCGTGGTTCCTGAGTCTCCGAAGTTCCTGATCCTGCATCCTGTCAGCTTGAATCCTACTTTCCTTGGGGTCTGCTTATCTTCTGCCGACAACGAGACACGCTTGTGTGGTTACTCTCATTACTCTTATTGTGGATCCCTTGTTTCTGTAAGGGCCTTTGGGTTTCTGGCTTTATGCCATATTCCATCCATTGACAACCGAGCCTGTTTTGTACTGTTTTCATTAAGTTGGGGGGCCTTGTTTACTTGTACACCTGTATTCAGTTAATAAACCCACCTGCTTGCACCTTACCAACCAGTCACGTCTTGTCTCACCACCTAAATGGGCCGATGACTAGATGTGGGTGGGCGTGGAGAACCTGAATTTAGCCCCTTCTGAGGTCAACACACAGTTCCAGGACTGACTGATTTGGTCCAAGGGCTAACAGTGTACATAAACAATTTATCAGTTGATACCCATTAAGAGGAGCTGCTCTGTCAGTTGACAGAGGAAGTTTAGATGTCCAGGTCTACTTGTAAAATAGAGGAGTCCTGAATATAAGTTTGATATTACCTCACCCACCTTGTCTCTCTCTAAATCTGAGGACAGAAATGGTGTTTTTATAGTCTGGAAATCCCAGCAGGAAACAACCCTGAAATAGGACACTTTATTCTGTGAAGGGGAAAGAGGTGAGTCACTCAGGGAAATGCTCTGCCCACAGTGGTTTCTTTAGATCTCCTGTTAATAAATACATTGCACATTATTTCAGCCTGGAAAGCCAAACATTACTGCACAAATTGTGTCATCTTAAGAACAGGGAACAGAAAAAAGAATGCTTCCAAAGGAAGGAGCTTCGGAAAAGGAAATGAGCCAGAGGGTTTACAATGAACAGAATATTTAAGACAGTTATTAAAGACCAAAATCGATCTATCTAGAAAGGGCTGAGTGGAAAAGGAAGACATCTATAAGTTGTAGCAACTCATCCACCCCCAACATGTGCTAAAATTTGCCTAAGGCTATGTCACTCTGCAGCATAATTTATGTTGCTCAGAGGTGTGAATAAAACACTCAGTGACATAAATTACACCAAAACAAGTGCGGGTGTGGCCAGTGCTATGTCAGCGAGCACTTCTCCTGCCAACATAGCTTCTGCTGCACACAGAAGTGGTTTTATTATGTTGACAGGAGGCAGGGTTGCCAGCCAAAGGATGTCTATTCACCTGTGTGCCTCAGTTCACATGTAAATTAAGCATTGTACGCCAACACAATGGAAGCTCTGTTTACATGTGAAATCAACATGAAGTCAGCACACCAGGGAATAAACCCAGGGTGGCGGTGTGAGGGGATCATGCTAACTCCGGTGACAAACAATGGATTTTGGGAAATATACGAAGAAAGCAAAAGGACACTTATTTACCCTGCACCTGAGGAAATACATGGGCAGTGTGATTACATTTGTGAAAAAGGTATCCCAACCAACCTTGATTGGAAACACTGCAAGAAGGCTTTGGGTAAGAATAGACTGCTTTAGATGGATGGTTAGCCCAGGGGTTCTCAAACTTCATTGCTCCGCGACCCCCTTCTGACAACAAAAATTACTACACAACCCCAGGAAGGGGGACCGAAGCCATAGCCCGCTTGAGCCCCGCCAAAGCCCAAGCCCCACCACCTTGGGCAGGAGGACAAAGCCGAAGCCCAAGGGCTTCAGCCCCAGGTGGGGGAGACTGTAATCTGAGCCCCACCATCCAGGGCTGAAGCTTCCACCCCAGCAAGTCTAATGCCACCCCTGGCGACCCCATTAAAACGGGGTCGCGACCCACTTTGAGACCCAGTTTGAGAACCTCTGGGTTAGCCTATTAAAATTAAGTTTAGTCTCTAGAAAGAGTGCATGGATTTTGTTTTATATGTAATCTTTCTGTTTCCATTATCCTTAGTCACTATTTCTTAAATCTTAACCTTTGATAATAAACGTATGATTGTTTTCACTATAAATATATCTCAGTGCTGTGATGGTATATAAGAGCTGATCCTCAGCTGAATCAAACAGTCTGGTGTGTGCACTGTCCCCTTGGAGATAGCAAACCTGGTATTTCTGTGAGTAGCCAGTGATGGGCTGGATATCACAGGAGAATGCTTCAAAGGGACTCAAGGACTAGGGTACACCTATTGTTAACCTGCAAAGCAAAGTAAGAGCTCAGAGGACATTGTTTGGGTGGCCAACAGACTGGAGGTATCATGGAGCTGATACCTAGTTAAGCACCAGCAAGTCTCTCTCTCTCCTTGGAGACCAGGGGATAACAAGGTGACACACAGTCCTAGGCACCCCAAGAAATTGTCACACGAGAGTATCTGCAATCTTTTTTGCCAGACCTAGTATAATACCTTTTCCCTTAGCCAGGTGTCTGAGTGGTTATTAGGGCCCACGAGGGTTAGTGCCTACCAAGATCTAGCTGCTGAAGCACCTTTAGAGCTTTCCTCTGAGTAGGGCCGGCCCACAACATTTTGGCACCTGAGGCGGGGAGCTCAAATTATGCCCCCATGCCCCCTCGCTTGGGCCAAAACTTTGAAAGGTCTCAATTCTACCTTCTTCCTGTTCTACACCTCTTATGGTACTGCTCTGCTACCTACCACAATAAAGGAGAACTAACAACTTAAAATGCCATGTTCAAAAATTTTAAGTAACACTTAACTTTCAAAGGCCTGAACAGCAAATGTAACTTTTCTTGTCTGCATAGTAAACACTGGCATTTTTATCTGTTTGAATAATCAAAGTGGTGCTTTCCATGCCTTCTTGGTTGCAAAGATTTGAACTGCTTCCTGAAGGTCCACAGTCTGGGCCAGCTCATGCTCTATTGAGATGGTTGCAAGGCCAACCAGCTTCTCCTGTGTCATTGTGGAGCGTAGATGTGTTTTTATTAACTTCAGCTTGGAGAAGCTGCGTTCTCCACTGGCAACTGTTACAGGAAATGTTAGAAGTACGCGCAGAGCAACAAAAGCATTTGGAAAGACGGTGATTATCTTATTTGTGAACATATATTCCAGAATAGCCTTTAGAGTTGATCCTGCTGAAATGTATCTTGAAAGGGATTTCAGTTCATCACCTAAATCACTTGCATCAATATCGCGCATGTCATCATGTGTCAACACTGTCTCTAGTGCCCTGTATTGCTGGTGTAGGTTTTCTTCATGTATAGTGAGGAGTTTTGGAATATCATACAACATCCCAGATATACTGCTGTGTTCCTTGAGCTGCATGAAATGTTCTTCAACTGACTGTATTGCACAATCTAGCACCTGGTTAAAGAATTCAACTTTGAATTGTTGTTTGAGGTCTCTTATGGGATTATCCCGTGCCTCATAATCAAAAGGTCGTCTTCTTCGGTGACTCTTGTATTCTTGAATGGGTGGGAAAATAGCTTCAGTTTGAAGTTCCTCTGCCAACTTCTGTGCACTCTTCAGAACGTTTTGAAATCTCTCATCTGACCGGTAAGACTGTAGGGTATGACTTTGCTTTGTCCAGTTGTTCCATTGCTCCAGATATATCAAGGTCAACACCTTGGAGTCTCTTGCTTACAACATTTATTTCAAACAGTATGTCATCTATCTTGGTGTTTGATAGGCTTTATCGCCTCCACTCGACTTTCCCATCGTGTGGCACTCAGTGGTTTCAGTGTCAGAGAGGATGTTCCCAGATGTTACTTCAAAATTTGCCATCAATGAGTTGATGCAGAGAAAAATACATAGATGCTTTGAATTACATTAAAAAATTCAGCAGCCTCACTAGAAGCTAATGCTGCATCACTGACCACCAAGTTCAATGAATGAGAACTGCATGAGACAAAAAAAGCTCGAGGGTTTAACTCTCGGATCCGTGTCTGCACTCCTCTGTTCTTTCCTCTCATGTTGGCACCATTATCGTAGCCCTGACCTCTCGTGTCAGCTATCGCAATTCCCATATCTTCCAGATTTTTAAGAAGCACATTTGTCATACCAGCTCCTGTAGTATCATCAATGTCAATAAATTCTAGAAAATGCTCTCTGACAGTCACCATTGCAGGGACATTTTCACTAGGTTCTGTTGTTGTTACAAAACACACCATTAAAGTCATGTTCCGTATGGCTGATGTCAGGTGTGCAGTCCAGAATAACAGAGTAATATCTTGCTGACTTCAGATCTGCTACAATCTTCTGTTTGACTTTTGTTGCCAGTAACTGTATGATCTCATTTTAAATTGTTTTTCCAAAGTAGTGGTGTATGTACATTTCTTGGGTGGTGACTCTTCTTAGATGCTCCTGGAGTACAGCATCAAACTCAGCCATCAGCTCCACAATTTTAAGGACGTTTCCATTGTTTGGCACATACAGCTGATCTGAAGTGCCACGCAGTGCTAGGTTTTGGGTAGCAAGCATTCTCACAATGGCAATGAGCCTTTTCAGAACATTTTGCCAGTAAAGAGACTCTAATGCAATCTTCTCTTGATGCTGATCATCTGTGGTGGCCTTTAACCTTAGTCTCATCTCAAGCTCTTTCCACCTATAGAATGCTCTCTGGTGATTTGCTGCCTTCTCATGGCATGCCAGATTTCTAGCCAGATTTTTCGAGTCCTTTATTCCTGTAGAATGTGTCTGGAACATTAGACTGGACGAGTTTGCAACAAAAACAGTATGCAGCATTTTGGGTTTTTGAGTACATAAGCCATGGCTTCTCCACTTTGTCACCATTGGGAATTTCACACCAGTAATGTGTTGGATGGAAACTTCTATTTTCATTGTCTTTGGGGAACATGAAGTTTTTCACTTGCTGTGGCCCATGCAGTACAAGGAAGTCCCTCGGGCTACTGCTCAAGTGGGTCCACAGTCCTGGATCATCTAGACTTAAGGAACTAAACTCAGCAGCAGCTGTTTCTTGCACCTCTACCACACTCTTCTCTGATCTACACTTTTCTTCAGGAATGTGCATCATGGTTACATCCATTTCAGATGGAGATATGGATGCTGCAGTAACTGCCAGGTCACCTGCACGCTGACTAACTGGAAGATCAGGCATCTCCTCACCACTCACATCCTCACTGGGGCCGGAAGGCTCACCGTGAACATTTGTGTCTATGTATCTCAGGAGAGCTCCTTCCTTCTTAGATAGAAAAGTCTCCTTTGCTTTCTTTCTTTTTCTGAATGCTGCCCCAGAGGGGCGTTTTCTTCTTTCACTCATGACTGCTGTTCTGTGCCAGCTATAGTGGCTCTCAACACTCAGTTGAAGGGGACAAATAAGCAGGCTGGTAGCAGGGCCTGAGTGAGGGAGGATATCAGTATCTTAAGGGCCTAACTGGCTCCTACTACTTCAGTTGACTGCCTGTTCTCCTCAAGTGGGTTCAGGGAAGCAGCAGGAAACAGGAAGCTCCCTGAGAAGCTGGTGTTAATCAGTCCAGGCTCCTGGGGGTGCTAGAGAGGTACATAGATGCTCCTCCTCCTCTCTCTCCCTGCAGCTGCTGCTGCTTTCTGTTATTCCCTCTCACCTTTTCTCCTGCCTGCCTATTATGTCTCTTGCGGCCTCCTTCCTCAAGCACAGCACTCCACCATCTCTGTGCATCTAGAGCAGAGAGAATACATATGTACCAGCAGCAGACACAATTTTCTACACTCTGGGGACTAGTGTCACCCCCCCATAGTCTGGCACCGGAGGCGGCTGCCTCAGTTCACCTCATGGTAAGGCCAGCCCTGCCTCTGAGTCACAGTACACTGGGCACAGGTCCTGGCACCATAAGGGTTTGTTGTACTCCAGTACTGAGCAACCCCCAATAATTACATCTGCTTTCTAGCTCTCACTTATAAGCAATCTGCAAAGAGGGGGGAAATGTGTTTGTTCCCCTTTTTGTTAACTTATGATTTATGAAGGCCCTTTTCCCCACAAACAGAATGATTATGTGACTGGTGGAGTTGGGTTCTTATTTTTTAGATTAGTAGTTTAAGTCTTCTCTACCTTGGAAGACTCAGTGGACATGATTTACGGTCAAGCTACAACCCCTTTATGCTGGTTCTGCCAGAGCAAAGGTACTATAAACCTGGTGAATCCAGCCCTTGGGGTATTCCCTCAATATAAAGAGGACATAGAGCTGATATACAACAGCTCTAGGCTACGTTCTGCCACCCTCCTTACTTCTATGTAGAGAGGAAAAAGAACACCCAGGAGGATGTGGAACACAACTGTTGCATCTCAGTTCTGGTTCCAAAACCCATTCACTAGAAGCAGAGAAGACATTGCAGTTTAGGGGTAATGGAGATGGTCAGACTTGTGCTGTCTGCTGGAGCTGAAGGGGGCAATGTCATTTTTTCCCTTTAATTTCCACAAATTTGTTAAAACTTGTCTACACTAGGAATACAAAGTACAATTTGCACTGTAGAAAGCTGCAATGGTGCACATTAGACAGCGTATTTCAGGTGCACCATGTTCACATACAGCAATTCCTGCAACTGCTGTGGACTGTTGCACCTATCCCACTGTTGTAGGGCATACCTGACTGTAATGCCTCCTACTGGATTAGGATGATGCTGCAGTACACCCTATCTCAGTTTCCTTTCTCCGGGAGCCAATAATTCCACTTCAGGCATACTTGATTCAATAATACTCTCCTTATGGCTTGGTTATTACAATAATCCTACAAAATCCTACAAAAAGTCCCAAATAAATAAAAGATACTTCTAGCTCTCAGGGTTACTTTGAAGTGTGCCCTTTTACACTCAGTGCCCAGTCCCCTCATTTTCTCTCAGTCTTTAAATCCTCCTCATAGCAGGAGCCCCAGTTCTCCTCCTGGATCTGAGTAGTTCAAACAATTATTATCACCTATCTTGCTTCCTGGAGCTGGGTGGCAATTTCTCTCTGTGTATCTTCTCCATATGGCAGTAGGCCCAGCTCTCCTCCTGGTGGCAGGTAATTCAAACAATTATTATCCACCTCCTTATCAGGAGTCGCCAGCTCTCTTCCTGGTGCTGGGTTGCAATTTATTTCCCTCCACTGGCCCCACTTACTCCTTAGGCTCAGAGGATTTGGCTGCCTTCTCCTACTGGTGTCTGCTCCTTACTAAGTCAGGGACTGCACACTGCATGAGCTTTCTTATGCCCAGTGTCTGCAAGCATCTGCCCTGCTATGTAGGAGGAGACCAGCATGCTGGCCCCTCCCTTCTCTCAACTCATTCCTTATTGCAGTGTTTCCCAATCAGTGTGCAGCAGATTTTTTGAGAAGCTACACTTGAGAACAAAGAAACCTTCCCTTGCATTTTAATGAGTGTTGGAGCCAGATCGCATTCTGTACTTTTGTTCTCCGGGACGAGGCCCCTCTCAAATATTATGCATGTGTCACATTCCATTCCTCAAAGCGAGGTTAAGATAGCAAACTTCAATTCTGCCGAGTAAAGGCAGGGGAGGGTGAAGTAAGGGGGGAAAGCTGCCTTCTGATTGGCCATCTGCCTCACTGCCCTGCCTCCTCCAGGGGCAGAACAGCCAACCAGAGCTCAATCTCCCTCTCCTTCCCCACTCCCCTCCTGTGAGCAACAGGTTTGCTCTGCTCCCTCCCTCTTATGCTAAAATGTAAGTCCCTGGAGCCACCCGCAAGTCTGGAAGGGGAGTGGGGACCCCACTTCAGCCCCACAGGGTAGGGAAGGGGGAAGAACCCCTGGAGAAGTAGAGGTGAGGGGTGGGAAGCTGGGTGGGCCAAACTGGTGGGGGGCAGAACTGGTGTGAGGTGGGGGCTGGGTGGGGAGGGGGCAGAACTGGTGGGGCCTGCGTGGGGCAGAATTGAGTGAGGTGGGGGCTGGACTGGTAGAGGGTGAAGACAGAACTGATGAGGGATGGGGCACAATATTGATTTGGAGGTTGGGGGGCAGAATTCATTTCTTGGCAGGGATGGAAAGATGTGGGGGTGAAAACTCCTGCAACAGGGGACAAAATCCTCATAACCAATACATTTCGGAGCATGGGCATTACTAACACACACACTCTCTCTCTCTGGGGATGGGCAGGGGCAGTTCAGCAAACGTTAGAATGAAAAAAACAATATAATCTCTTTGTAAATAACCTCATGTTTTGGAGGACAATTCCCTGACTTGTTGGGGTTTGACTCATTTATTTTTTGATCTCTTGAGCTTGGCAATACTCTGAGTGGGACTTAATTAATTATATTGCATTTAAAAACAGTGGAGAAAATTACACACACTTGGGAAGACTATTTTGGGAATGAGAAGAAATGATTAATTATTAAGTGCTTGTCATCCAAAAATATTATTCTCAAGTGCATGTCACTTTCTTCACTGAGCATGCTTTTGTCCAGAGTTCTTATATTTAGCTTTTCTGTTTGTTAGTTTCCACCGCTGAAAATGTTAATTCTGGCACAAAAGACAGATCGCAATCTAATGTTAGCCGCCATGGTTCTTCTGATTTTGACCCTACTAGCCCTGTTCTGGATTGGCTCATGAATATTCACGAGATCATTTGGAGACATTTGGTGGTGTGCCTCAAAATAAGTTAAAATATCCAGTTGTGCTGTGGCAGAGGAAAGGTTGGGAACACTCCCTTTCTGGCTGGGTGAGAGAGGAGCCTTGCCCCACCCTCTCTGCAAGACTCCAGGTCCCAGACCACTAGGGTATGTGTACACAGCAAAGAATAACACATAGCTGTCTAGGGTTGCCAGGTGTCCAGTTTCTGACTGGAACGCCTGGTTGAAAAGGTACCCTGGCGGCCATTAAAAGTCTGGATGGCTGCCCGCAGCGGGGCAGGCAAGGTGCCTATCCAGCTCCACATGGCTCCCAAAAAGCTGCCGGCATCTCCCTCTGGCTCCTAAGCTTAAGGAATGGCCATGGGGGCTCCGCGCACTGCTCCTCCCACCAGTGCCAGCTCCGCAGCTCCCATTGGCCAAGAACCATGGCCAATGGGAGCTGTGGGGGTGGCGCCTACAGGCAGGGGCAGTGTGCTGCCTGGCCGCACCTCTGCCTAGGAGACAGAGGGAGATGATGGCAGCTTCCTGGGATCTGCCTGAGGTAAGCGCCACCTGGAGCCTGCACCCCAAACCCCTTCCCATGCTCCAACCCCCTGCCCCAGCCCGGAGCTCCCTCCTACACCCCAAACCCCTAATCTCTGGCCCTGCCCCAGAGCCCACACCCCCAGCCCAGAGCCCGTACCCCCTCCCATACCCCAACTCCCTGCCCCAGCTTGGAGCCCCTTCCCATACTCTGAACCCCTTGCCCCCAGACCATAGCCCCCTCCTACGCCCCAAATCCCTAATCTCTGGCCCCGTCCCAGAGCCCACACCCCCAGCCCAGAGCCTGCACCCCCAGTGCATGGATATTATAACTTGGGGCAGAAAGCTGTTGCATATCTCTCTCCACATTGAGGGAGGGGGCAAATTTTATGAACTTACGCTGTACAGTTCCCTGTGCAGTGCAAGACAGTATAATTTTGGGTTTACACTCCAGACGGGGGTGTGCACTTGAGTATTGGGCAGTTCCTTAGCTGAGCCTACCCATGCCGAGGTGATCTCAGCATCTGCGTGTATACCTGTAACTGGGTGTCTCCCTATCTGTATGTGTGCTGGTTAAGTGCAGTCTGAAGCCTGAGGGAGGGCTTGGCTGGTTTGCCTTAATTTAAAGGGAGCTTGGGCTGGTGGGTCAGGTGGGCTCAGTGGTACCCCAGTTCCAAGTGGCACCCCAGGGGGAACCTGTCACAGTTCCATTGGACCTGCAGTTACTGAATCGCTATAATTAGTGCCCCAAAATGGTTATTTAGATCAGTGGTTCTCAACATTGGAGTACATGTACCCCTGGGGGTATGCAGAGGTCTTCCATGGGGTACATCAGCTCATCTAGATATTTGCCTAGTTTTACAACAGACTACGTAAAAAAGCACTAGCGAAGTCAGTGCAAACTAAAATTTCATACAATTACTTGTTTATATTACTCTATATACTGTACACTAAAATGTAACTACGATATTTAAAAATAAGAAAGCAATTTTTCAGTAATAGTGTGATGTGACACTTTAGTATTTTTATGTCTGATTTTGTAAGCAAGTAGTTTTTAAGTGAGGTAAAACTTGGGGTATACAAGACTAATCAGATTCCTGAAAGGGGTACAGTAGTCTGGAAAGGTTGAGAGTCACTGATTTAGACAATCAGCTAGCAGTAAGTGAAAATGATTGCAAATGCCAGGCACAAAAAAAGAAGGCAATTGAACCCATTTTGAAACTGTCCCATAATGTCTTCATTGCTGAAAGACCACCATGATACTCCCAATAGCTGCCAGATCATCATAGAATCATAGAATATCAGGGTTGGAAGGGACCTCAGGAGGTCATCTAGTCCAACCCCCTGCTCAAAGCAGGACCAATTTCCAACTAAATCATCCCAGCCAGGGCTTTGTCAAGCCTGACCTTAAAAACCTCTAAGGAAGGAGATTCCACCACCTCCCTAGGTAACCCATTCCAGTGCTTCACCACCCTCATAGTGAAAAAGTTATATCCAACCTAAACCTCCCCCACTGCAACTTGAGACCATTACTCCTTGTTCTGTCATCTGCTACCACTGAGAACAGTCTAGATCAGGCCTGCACAACATACGGCTCGCGGACCGCATGCGGCCCGCGGGGGCTCACTGTGCGGCCCGCGGGGGGATTCGAAACCCCAGGCACACAAAGTCCCGAGGCTGGCGTGGCGGCGCTTCCTGGGGCAGCTCCTGGTGGCATGCCTACCCGCCGACAGGAGCCAGCAATGCGGGCGGCTGAGTCCAGCCCAATCAGAGCTGCGGGGGTGGGGCTTTAAGGCGCCCCCCCCCCCCCCCCCCCCCCCCCCCCGCGGGCGGGGGGGGGGGCGCCCCCCCCCGCCCCCCGCCCCCCCCCCCCCCCCCCCCCCAAGTGGGACACGGAGCCCGCGCGTGGCGCCGCACCCCCCAGGCCTCAAGCAGGACATGGAGCCCTCGCGCGCCGCTGCCCCTCCCCACTGCCCCAAGCGGGACACGGGC
>NW_020664374.1:2883718-2949734 GCF_002925995.2 Terrapene triunguis | reverse complement strand
CCCCCCCCCCCCCCCCCCCCCCAGCAGGGACATGGGGCTCAGCCACCACCCCCGTCCTGAGCGCTTTTTGGCCCACCCCTCCCCGGGACTCCTGCCCCATCCAACCCCCTGCGTTCCTTGATGCCCCCCCTGGGATCCCTGCCCCATCCACCCCCTTCCCTGTCCCCTGACTGCCCTCCGCCACCCCATCCAACTCCTCTCCTGATTCCCTATCCAACCACCCCTTCTCCCTGTCCCCTGACCACCCTTGGAACCCCTGCCCCTGACTGCCTCCCACCGCCCCATCCAACCCCTGCTCCTTCCTGACTGCCCCCCGGGACCCTTGCCCCCATTCAATCCCCCTGTTCCCTGCCATCTGACCGCCCCGACCCCAGGAGCCGGCAAACAGGGCTGCTAACAGGGGAGTTTAAGTGGGAGTGAGTCTCATTGGAGGAGAAGGGATCTGTACTTGCGTCTGTCTTTGTAGTGCTTGTCTGTGTAGAGGCCTGTAGGGGCAGTGTGCTGGGAGGGCTGCTGAGCCCGGAGCCCTGATTAGGGGGCGGAGCTTGGCTGATTAGGGGGCCTATAAAAGAGGCCTCCCAGCCGAGCAGCGGCACCCAGGAGCCGACAAACAGGGCTGCTAACAGGGGAGTTTAAGTGAGAGTGTACAGGGGGAGGTGGAAGGGGAGGCAGGAGGGCGCGGTGCCCGGTGTGTTCTGTGTCCCCAGGAGCAGCAGGCAGAGACCACAGCAGCCATGAGCCAAGCAGCAGGGGACACAATGCAGATGATTGCATGTTGCAGCTGTGGTATGTACATGGTTCTAGCTGGGGAGCCTGAACAAAGGTATGTGTGTATGAAATGCCGCCTAATAGACCTGCTAGAAGAAAAGATTAGAGGGTTGCAGATGCAGGTAGATACCCTGGTAGAGTTTAGAAGGGGATTCGAGCAGCTAATGGAGCAGAAGCAGGGTGTGGCAGAAGGGGAATGCTCAGGGGTGCAGGTGGAAGCACAGGCTATGGTCTGCGGGGGGGGGGAATGTCAGGGGCAGAACAAGAGCAGTGGAAGCATGTGACTGTGAGGAGCAGGCCAAGGAAAAGGAGGGCTAGTGAGGGGGAAATAGAACTCAGGAACAGGTTTGGGTGTTTGGATAACGAGGAGGAGAGGCAGCAGGTGGTAACTGATGGTGGGAGGCAGAGGAAGAAGAGAAGAGCGGCTAGTCCCATAGAGAGAGGGGAGGAGTTGATGGAAACAGCATCAATGCCGGGCCCCAGTAGGATAGAGGATGGCACTAGGGGGACTATAAGGGAAAATAGAAAGACACAGGAGGTACGACTACAGGGAACAGGGGATAGATTTGTAAATCGTACTGTCACCAGGCAAAGGCAGGTTTATGTGATTGGAGACTCCTTGCTGAGGAGGTTGGACAGGCCTGTGACCAGAGCGGACCCAGAAAACAGAAGGGTCTGCTGTCTGCTGGGCGCTAAGATACGGGATGTGGACCTGCGGTTGAAAAGGATCCTAAAAGGAGAGGGTAAGAACCCCTTGATCATCCTTCACGTAGGAACGAATGACACGGCTAGGTTCTCGCTAGAGAGAATTAAAGGGGATTATGCCAGGCTGGGGAAGACGCTTAAGGAAGTTGAGGCTCAGATTATCTTCAGTGGGATTCTGCCTGTTCCTAGAGAAGGACAGCAAAGGGCTGACAGAATTGTGAGGATAAATAGCTGGCTAAGGGAGTGGTGCTATAAGGAGGGCTTTGGGATGTATGGCCACTGGGAGGCTTTCAGGGACAGACAGCTGTTCTCGCGGGATGGACTTCACCTGAGTAGGGAAGGAAATAGACTTCTGGGAGGGAGGCTGGCTCATCTCATCAAAAGGGCTTTAAACTAGGAAGTTGGGGGAGACGGTTGGGAGATGTCCACTTAATCTCCACGCCAGATTCCAACACTGAAAAAGAGAGTGAAGAGATAAGCACAGATATAGATAGGGGTAGGGGATTGGACATAAGAAGGAGGGGGCGGATAGACAGTATGGGGTCCGTACCAAATTGCATAACTAATGGGAGAAAGGATAGACAGCATACGGTAAGATGTTTATACACCAATGCAAGAAGCCTAGGTAACAAAATGGAGGAATTGGAGCTCCTGGTCCGAGAAATGAAACCAGATATCGTAGGAATAACCGAAACTTGGTGGAACGGTAGTCATGACTGGAGTACAGGTATGGAAGGGTATGTGCTGTTTAGGAATGACCGGAAAAAAGGTAAAGGTGGGGGAGTGGCATTGTATGTCAATGATGAGGTAAAATGTAAAGAAATAATAAGTGATGGAACGGATAAGACTGAGTCTGTCTGGGCACTAATTACACTGGGTAAAAGAACTACTAAAGCCTCCCCTGAGATAGTGCTTGGGGTGTGCTATAGACCGCCGGGATCTAGCCTGGATGCGGACAGAGAACTATTTAATGTTTTTAGGCAAGTAAAAACTAATAAGAACTGTGTAATTATGAGGGACTTTAACTTCCCAGATATAGATTGGGGAACAAATGCTAGTAACAATAATAGGGCTCAGATGTTCTTAGACGTGCTAGCAGATGAATTCCTTCATCAAGTAGTAACTGAACCGACGAGGGGGAATGCAATTTTAGATTTGGTGCTGGTGAGTGGTGAGGACCTCGTTGAGGAAATGGTTGTAGGGGACAACCTTGGCTCGAGTGACCATGAGCTGATTCAGTTTAAACTAAATGGAAGGATTAACAGAAATAAAACTGTGACTAAGGTTTATGATTTCAAAAAGGCCAATTTTAATAAATTAAGGCAACTACTTAGGGAAGTGGATTGGGCTAACATACTTAGGGATCTAAAGGCAGATGACGCCTGGGATTGTTTCAAGTTGAAGTTGCACGAGCTGTCCGAGGCCTGTATCCCGAGAAAGGGAAAACGGTTATTAGGCAGGAGATTTAGACCTAGCTGGATGAGTGGGCGTCTCAAACAGGCAATTAAGAAAAAACAGAAAGCGTACAAAGAATGGAAGGGGGGAGGGATCGGCAAAAAAACCTACCTTATTGAGGTCAGAGCATGTAGGGATGCGGTGAGAAAGGCCAAAAGCCGTGTAGAGTTGGACCTTGCGAGGGGAATTAAATCCAATAGTAAGAGGTTTTATAGCCACATAAATAGGAAGAAAACAAAGAAAGAGGAAGTGGGACCGCTGAAGAATGTAGATGGAGTGGAGATTAAGGATAATTTAGGCATGGCACAATATCTAAATGAATATTTTGCATCGGTCTTTAATAAGGCTAATGAAGGGCTTAGGAATAGAGGGAGCAGGACAGAGGGGAATAAAGGAGAGGGGATTGACATTACAGTATTAGAGGTGGAAGCCAAACTTCACCAGCTAAACGGGATTAAATCGGGCGGACCGGATGATCTTCATCCTAGAATATTGAAGGAACTGGCGCGAGAAATTGCGAGCCCCTTAGCGATAATTTTTAATGAATCTGTAAACTCGGGGGTGGTACCGTTGGACTGGAAAATAGCTAATGTGGTTCCTATTTTCAAGAAGGGGAAAAATATTTGAGAATGTCAGTCTATCACGCATGACTGTACGGAGAAGAATAGCTGACATTTCTACCAATTTAAGTGATCAGTTAAAGCAGAGAGTCAGTGAATTCTGCTTTTACTCCCTAGCTACGGATGAAAGCACCGATTTAAAAGACACCGCCCAACTTCTTATTTTTATTAGAGGTATTGATAAAAACTTTGAAATTACTGAAGAACTTGCTGGCATGTGCTCCATGACGGGTCGCACAACCGGAAAAGAAATCTCCAGTGAAGTGATAAAGTGCACGAATGATAAGTCGGGATTAGATTTCACAAACTTGGTGGCCATTTGTACTGACGGTGCTCCAGCTATGTGCCAAAAAAATGTTGGAGCAGTTACTCTTCTTGAAGAATTTATCGGGAGAGAAATAACCAAACATCACTGCATTATACATCAGCAGGTTTTGTGTAGCAAAGTCTTAAAATTTGAGCATGTAATGTCAGTGGTAGTTTCCATTGTAAACTACATCCGTTCTAGAGGACTAAAACATAGGACATTTCGAGCCTTTCTTGAAGGGGTAGACACCGAGTGCAATGACTTAATCTACCATACAGAAGTGAGGTGGTTGAGTCGAGGAAGAGTGCTCCAGCGTTTTGTTGCTTTGAAAGAGGAGGTAGCAAAATTCCTAGAAAATGGGCCAATAAAGTTCCCAGAGCTTGAAAATGAGTCCTGGAATCAAGATCTCTTTTTCCTTTGTGATATTACAGCACACCTGAATGATCTCAACATTCAACTTCAGGGAAAAAATCAACTTATATTTCAAATGTGTGCAGGAGTGAAAGCTTTCAAAATGAAATTGAAACTTTTCAGAAGTCAGCTGTCAAAAGGTGAAATGTGTCACTTTCCCACTTGTGCACAGTGTATCCCTCAGCACAAACACGCCGAGTTAGGAGAAAAATACGCAAAGCACGTCATTCTTTTGATTGAAGAATTTGACAGAAGACTTACTTTGTCTAAAGAAGAAGACGTGCAGTTGAAGCTGATTGAAGATCCCTTTTCTGTGGATCCAGAGGAAGTGCCACTAGATTTGCAGTTGGAGGTTATTGAACTTCAGTGTTCAGCAGTTTACCGAAATAAGCACAGAGAAAGCAGCTTGCGGGACTTCTACAAAAGTCTGGACAATGAAGTTGCACTGAAAACGTTCAGCATTTTTGGACGCACTTACATATGTGAACAAACATTTTCCATCATGAACATGAATAAAAACAAGCAACGTTCTTCTCTGACTGACGACCATTTGGAAGACATTATGAAAATATCCACTTCAAATATGACCCCCAAATGCGACAAGCTTGTTGCCGAAAAGAGATGTAATATTTCTCATTAAATTTGCAAGGTAATTATGAAAAGTACAAATGTTTTTTTCAATGGAACAGATGTTTTTAATTTTTCCATGATTAATACAAAAAATTAAAATACTTTAAAAAATTGTTTGATTTAATTGAAAAATTCTTAATATCACACACCCTCCCCCCCAAACCTTAGCTGTTTCGGCGGGGCGGTGCTGGGGAAGGAGGGTTTGTTTCCGCGGGGCTGGGCGGTGTTGGGGGGGGGGTGTTTCCGCGGGGCCGGGGGGTTTCGGCCCTCAGCTGTTTTCTTTGGAGTAATATGGCCCTCGCTGCTTTACGAGTTGTGCAGGCCTGGTCTAGATCCATCCTTTTTGGAACTCCCTTTCAGGTAGTTGAAAGCAGCAATCAAATCCCCCCTCATTCTTCTCTTCCGCAGACTAAACAATCCCAGTTCCCGCAGCCTCTCCTCATAAATCATGTGCTCCAGCCCCCTAATCATTTTTGTTGCCCTCCACTGGACTCTCTCCAATTTTTCCACATCCTTCTTGTAGTGTGGCCCAAAACTGGACACAGTACTCCAGATGTGGCCTCACCAATGTCGAATAGAGGGGAATGATCACGTCCCTCGATCTGCTGGCAATGCCCCTACTTATACAGTCCAAAATGCCGTTAGGCTTCTTGGCAACAAGGTCACACTGTCGACTCATATCCAGCTTCTCGTCCACTGTAACCCCCAGGTCCTTTTCTGCAGAACTCCTGCCTAGCCATTCGGTCCCTAGTCTGTAGCAGTGCATGGGATTCTTCCATCCTAAGTGCAGGACTCTGCATTTGTCCTTGTTGAACCTCATCAGATTTCTTTTGGCCCAATCCTCTAATTTGTCTAGATCCCTCTGTATCCTATCCCTACCCTCCAGCGTATTTACCACGCCTCCCAGTTTAGTGTCATCTGCAAACTTAGATCAACCTCTAATAGTAAAAAAAAGGTCACTCCTAAGACAGCAAAATGATGTGCTGCAAAAGTTACTGTAGTAGAATAGGAGTACTTGTGGCACCTTAGAGACTAACAAATTTATTTGAGCATAAGCTTTCGTGGGCTACAGCCCACTTCATCAGATGCATAGAATGGAACATATAGTAAGAAATATATATACATACAGAGAACATGAAAAGGTGGAAGTAGCCATACCCATCTGATGAAGTGGTCTGTAGCCCACAAAAGCTTATGCTCAAATAAATTTGTTAGTCTCTAAGGTGCCACAAGTACTCCTGTTCTTTTTGCGGATACAGACTAACACGGTTGCTACTCTGAAACCTGTAGTAGAATGTTATCACATTATCTCCTTCCTGTTATGATCGTCCTGTTGCTTTTGCTGACAGGGCTGCTTGTGTGATTATTAACCTTTACATAGACAAGATGTTTTATCCATTCTCTTAAACTATTGTTTCTGTGTGCTGCACATAGACAATTTGTTTCTTTCCTGAACTAAAAATGAAACAACTGCAGAACTCTGAAATGATTTTACGTTGGAACTTTTCCAAATATTACAAACATACAGCTGTGCATCTGCAATGAAGTTTTGAACTGATGTGAACTGTAAGGAAAACAGTAAAGATATGTAAAATCTATAAGCATTTATTTAGTGATCCCATGTCTGTACTGGTTGGACTTAACAATTCAGGGTGAAATTGTAGTTTGCGTTCCTTGTCCTCTGGTTCAAGTGATGGGTGGGGTTATTAGGAAATGAGTTACTAAAGTTATTCAAAGAGCTGGGCATCAGGCAGTTGTTCATCTTGATTATGCTTAGGGTTGATCTTGTTCTTGCCCCAGTCCTGCAATGTTGAGCATAGGTTGAGCCCAGGGCTGCATGGAGCCTGTTGAAGTCATTGGAGCTCCATTCCAGCACAGGGGCCAGCCCCCATACAATGCATTGTAGGATTGGGGCCTTACAAGCTAACAGAAGCTTGAAATACTGGCCATTTGCTATATACAAAATGGAGCAAGCTCCCACCCAGCTCTTATTTATGTTTGTCATTCACAGTAACAATACTTTGAACTGATCCAACCCATCTCCTTGCAGCAGAGAGGCTCAAGGCCAGCTCCCTGTCACTGCCCCTTGAGAAAAGTGTCTGGGGAGACAGAGAGAGAGTGAGGAACATGCTCAAAGTCACACAGTGAGCACTTGCAATGGAGCCAGAAGCTGCGTCTCCCAACTCCCAGGCCTGCTCTCTGTCCCCACTCCCCTTGGCTGGGATAAGGTAGAGACAGAGCCCTCAGCCCAGCACTGTGACCAATCAAGGCTACAGAGTCACATGATACTTAACCCCACCCACCAACGCGTGCTTTCTACTTATATAACACTTCCAACTCGCGCATGCGCACAGCTCCAGCGCCGCAGCCCTTCCTTTAGAATCTGCTGGGCTTCACTACTGTGGGGAATCTCGTGAGAGTAGGAGGGAAAGTGCCGCGAGACGAGCTGCCGGACGGCGCGGCGGTGACAGAAACAAAGTGCGGCGGTTCAGGCGCGCCGCCGCCGCCTCTTCCCGCCCCCCCAAGCGCGCGCGCGCTCGCTCTCGGGCAATGGCCGCTCAGCCCGCGCGCCGGAGCCCCCTCGAGCAGGAGCAGGACCGCGACGTCCGGGCGCTGATCCGGCGCCTGACCGGCCTCCGCGAGGCGCAGGGCGGGGAGGTGCCCGGCGGCCGCTTCCAGACGGCGCTGATCTTCGCCTGGTCCAACTTCAGGTCAGGGGCCGCGCGCTCCGGGTCTCGCTGCCCCCGGGGCAGCCAAGGGCTGGGCGGCTTCCCGCTGTGCGTGCGGCCTGCCCTGTCTGCGGGCCCCTGACCGCCCCGGGTCACTCAGGCTGCGGCAGCCCGGGGAGGTGGGGGCGGTTCCAACGCGCCTGCGCTCCCGCCTTCACACACTGGCACGTGTCAGGCCTGTCTGAGCTGCAGCCTTACTCTCTCACACACCCTGTCTGTCACACACACCCTGGCCAGGCCTGTCTGAGCTGCAGCCTTACACACACACACACACACACACACACTGGCCAGGCCTGTCTGAACTGCAGCCTTACACACACACACACACTGTCACACACTTACCTGGCCAGATGTTCGTGTGACCCTGTGGCTCTCCTGACAGCCCAATAAGTAACCGCTGTCTGCTGCAACATGGCACATGCCAGTGAGAACATCAGCATTTTCTCCATTAAAAAGATCCGGGCTCAGCATTACCATCAGGGACTTAGTTACAGGTGCTTATCAGAGGAACAGTGGCTGCCGTCCAGGCAGCGATAAATCTCTTGCTGTCCGCTGTGTTACAATATTAGTCTGTTGGCATAAAATAAGCTGCTTTTTAGTGATTTTGGACAGAACACTCAACATGATGTTCAAGGCATCACGTTAGGGAAGAGAGGGAATAACAGCTATTGAAATGAGCAAATATTTCAAATTGAGCAATGTCACACAAAAAAAAACAGTCAAGATCTGCCTCAATAAGTGTACATTTCTCTCCAAAAGACAGACATGCTTTTGACCTTAATGCATGTGAAATGAGTTCAACATAATCTTTATTAATCTGTAATCTTAAAAAATTATAAGGGCATAGTCAACTCTTCCATCTGAAGTGTTTTACAAATTGTTACAAATGGCATGTAATCTCTTCAAATTATTGTAATCTTAACAGGGATTCCCCCCGCACCACTCCAATTGACAGCACTTTTATGTAGTCAATTTCACTCTTTTCCCCCCTATTGTCAACTAGTCCTTGCTTCTGCAAAGATGTATGCATGTGCTTACTTTAATGCAGTGAGTAGCGCCATTTGAAGTCACCGGGAGTACATACAGTGCATAAAGTTAAGCACATGCCTAAATCCTTGTAGAATTTGGAGCATGTCATTTTCTCCCTTGTTGAAAAGATCCTGTAAACATCAATGGGGAGTAGACTTCTAAAAAAATAAAATCTCAGAGTTGCTAGAAACATTACTATGAGTCTACTGTCTGTCTAATGAAGTAGATATGTGTTTTAAGGATAAAAACCATAGTAATCATACATAGCTATGGATTGAAACTTAAAATTCATTGAGCTTTTTGGGAGTGTACTGAAGTTAACTCGGGTGGCCAGCCTGTGGCTCCGGAGCCACATGCGGCTCTTCAGAAGTTAATATGCGTCTCCTTGTATAGGCATCAACTCCGGGGCTGGAACTACAGACGCCAACTTTCCAATGTGCTGGGGGGTGCTCACTGCTCAATGCCTGGCTCTGCCACAGGCCCTGCCCTCACTCCACCCCTTCCCGCCCCCTCCTTTGAGCCTGCTGTGCCCTCGCTCTTCTCCCCTGAGAGCCTCCTGCATGCCACAGAACAGCTGATCGTGAGGTGTGGGGAGGGAGGGAGGGAGAGGTGCTGATCGGTGGGTGGGAGGCAATGGGAGTGGAGGCGGGGGGAGCTGATGAGGGGCTGCTGACTTATTACCGTGGCTCTTTGGCAATGTACATTGGTAAATTCTGGCTCCTTATCAAGCTCAGGTTGGCTACCCCTGAGTTAACTTTTTATCTTACATATGAACTTCTTACAATATGTTCATTACCAAACTGATAGGCAGTTATTGTGATAATGTCTTTGGTGGTAATGATTTGAGAAACAATTTAACGGGCTTATTTAAAAGTTAACAGTTGCCATTATTCAATATATGACATCAAAATATATGATACCTGCCAGAATGTTTGTCATGTAGCAACTGCTATGTAGTGTAGATGTTTACAAGTGAGGCTTCTTACTGTTTGTGTAAATCTAATATTTTTAAGTAAGCATTAGCAGCGCATTGCAGATCCAGATTGCAAGCACAGTACTTGTTTATCTGCTCAAATAATAAGTCTCTTCAAATAGTTATCAAACATCTACTAGTCTGAGGCAAAAATAAAACATAATGTGACAGAGGGATGCATCAACATGGTTTAGGTACAATGCCCCTGGTAAGAAGCCCAACCCATCATCACCAGCTGCTGGGAAGGGTGCTAGTATTCTTAATAGGATACTGTTCCTAGATTCTGTTTGTGGATCTCTGCTTTCTCTTGCTCGCTGTCCACCTCAGAGCCTCCTGTTTAGCATGTGTAATGTGAATAGTACGGATGGGTGCTACTCTACCTTTCCTCCAGCCTCTTGACTGTTGCTGGTGTTGCTGCAGGTAAACAAACTGTCCCAGCCTGCCAGAGGATTTCCCTGACAGGCCGCGTGCCAAAGGTTGCCGATCCCTGCTATAGGTTTTTTTCCCAAACATTTCCTTGCACAATGCAAAAACTGTATTCTGTTTTAATTTCTCATCTAGATTTCATCGGTTTCTTGATGTAAGCAGTCACAAAGTAGAGAGGACAATAGAGGGGTAAGTTTGTCTTATTTTTACTATGTTGATTAATTCTGTTCATTTGAAGCATTCATTGATAAGATTTATTTATTTTTAAATCAGAATTTATGAAAAGCTGATTGTTCATTCAGACCTCAGTAAAGCTGCAAGCTGGAAAAGACTAATAGAAAAGTTTCTGAACTCACCACTTCCAAGCACTGAAGAAACAAAGGTGTGTAACATTTTCTTCGTTGTTCTAATTTCTTTGCATTTATCCTGATGCTGGTCACTTTGTAACAGTTTTAGACCAGAAAGTACAAATGAGTTACATTACTACTAAGCTACATGATTGCTACTCTGTGAGCTGATTTTTAAAATTATAACCTACCGACTCCCTATTATTAAAATATGTATTTATTGGGCATCCATCACCATGGTCTCTGGTTGCACTTTTCATGGCTTAAATTATATCATTAACATTGCAGATAAGAGGCATAGAGCTCCACATTCTGTGTTGCATGAACATTTTTGATAGGACAGGGAATCTAGCAGTTCATCTTAAGAAAACAGGATTTCATAGTTTTCAGTGGGAAAACTGTGTTGAGTTCCAGATCAGTTTAGGGCTTCTGCTGGATTAAAACTCTGTGCTCTCACTTGGACCATGTCACTTTGGTTCCAGTGTGGTTGTTCTGAACCTGTTCTAGTTGATCTTTGAAGACTGAAAGCTGCTGCTGTTGTGAAATGCAGACCCCTGAGCTGGGTAGAGGGACTCTATGATGTCATACTATTTAGTAGGGCTGTGTGTTCTATTTCCTGGTGCCCGTGCTTAGAACCTTAACTTCATTTCTAATTTAACTGAACTGTGACCTTTCTTTGGACTGGTTTAGATTTCTTAATGTGGGAAAAAGGAACAACTATACAGTAGCAATGCAAATGCACCCTGAATTGCTATACTCCCCCCCACCCCGGAGATTTTCAACGTATATGTACTTTTAGCTGTGGTGTTTTTTGTGAATAAAGCGTGAGCCAGTCTACACGCTCAGAAATGTCAGGTTGTATTTAGCACTCAGCAGTGTTGTATAAGGTAATTGTGGTGACCTTTAGCAGTTGCTCTTGTTGATGAGTGAACTTGGGTGTCTTGCTGCCTGGCTCTGTGGAACTTGTCCGTCTCAAAGATGATTCTGTAAATAAAGTACTTTGGCAGATCCTTGTAAGGAGAATGGTGTTAGCCTTAAAAAGGACTATGATATTGTAGTATAGCCTGATGAGTGCCAGGCTGCTTTTCTACTAATTTGATTATAACATTTTTTCCCTCCTATTCTTTGCCTGCGGCACACAATAGTTTAATCTCCTGAGGGTTGTAGTATTTCGGTCTAATTGTAGTTGTTGGGTTTATTGTGCAGATAACTGGGTGGTGCTGGTGACCTGTGATGCATAGGAGGTCAAACTAAATGGTTCAGTGGTATCTTCTGGCCATAAACTTTATGACTTTAATAGAAGTGCATGGTTTCCTTCTAGCCCCGAAACAGCTTTTAAACGCTATTTTTTAAATTAAAAAGGTCAAAATATCATAGAATATCAGGGTTGGAAGGGACCTCAGGAGGTCATCTAGTCCAGGGGTCTCAAATTCAAATGACCACGAGGGCCACATGAGGACTAGTACATTGGCCCGAGGCCGCATTACTGATACCTCCCTCCCCCGCTGCCCTCCTCCCCACCCCACTCCACCCCTTCCCTGAAATCCCCACCCCAATTCTGCCCCCTTTCTGTTCCCAGGGGGTGCAGGAGAGGTTCGGGGGTCAGACTCCAGCCCGACGCGCACCGGGGGCAGGGCAGGCTCACTGCCTGCCTGTCCCCGCGCCGCTCCAGGAAGTGGCCGGAACTTGGGGGAGGAGGGGCACAGGGGTCTGTGTGTTGCTGTTGCTTCAGGCACTGCCCCCAGCAGCTCCCATTGGCTGGGAATGGGGAACCGCGGCCAATGGGAACTGCTGGGGGCACTGCCTGAAGCAACAGCAACACACAGACCCCTGTGCCCCTCTTCCCCATGTTCCGGCCACTTCCCGGAGCGGCGCGGGGGCAGGGCAGGCAGGGAGCCCCGGGGCATGTCGGGCTGGAGCTGCTCTAGGTAAACGGTGGGGGGGGGAGGACCACAAGGAGCTTGCGGGCGGCAGAAAACAACCCCGCGGGCCACATGTTTGAGACCCCTGATCTAGTCCAACCCCCTGCTCAAAGCAGGACCAATCCCCAGACAGATTTTTTTTACCCCAGTTCCCTAAATGGCCCCCTCAAGGATTGAACTCACAACCCTGGGTTTAGCAGGCCAATGCTCAAACCACTGAGCTATCCCTCCCGCCATGTAGATATCAGAATCATTAAATGGTTCCATTCACGAAGGGTGAGTGGCCTGTTAATAGTCTTGCATAACTGTGTAACCATTGTCTGTATAGAATAAATGAGTTTGTGGAAGTCATTTAGAGTAAATGGATGAGGAGTCCTTAAACCCTCATGTAGACTTTTAGTTGAGGTGCTTTAATTTGCCATGGTTAGCATAATTTAAACAAGAATTTTAGGTGACTAGATTTTCAGTTTGTATTGGGAAAAAAAAAAAAAGTAAATTAGGATATCCATTACTTGAGATGAACTGTGAGGGCTAATACTACACACTCTGGCATACAACATTCTAGTCTGTTCATTTCCTAAAGTCTTTTAAACCATTTTATTCCATTTATTGCTTTTTTTTCTTTTGTGTATTTTTAAAGACAGATGCTCATTACGCCATACTATCTCTCCTACTGTGCTTGTCCGATTCTCCTTCCAACACCAACTATGTGGAAAAGCCAAGAGATAAAGAAGTGGGTAGGTTACAAGATCTTTATATTTGAAATGAAAAACACACAGACAAGTGACAATGTGATGGGACTTTTTTTTCCCCTTTGCAGTCTTATAACATCATGTCTTAATTCATTTCAAGATCCTCTACTGTTTATCTTTTGTGGGTTTTTAATCTTGTATCTAATTAACCTATACATCTAAGACACACTGGAAACTAGAAGGTTTGTGGGTGGGGGAAAAGATTAATGTTATGACTTTCTCATCCGGGTTGCTCGTTCAAATCCACCCCCGTTGGTTGCTATCTGAGGGCCATTTGGTGTGTTGTGTTTAAAGCCTGTGATCTCTGTTCTGTTCCCGTAAGTGGGAACAAGTGTTAAATGACTGTCACAGTTAATACCCTCTCAGCAGAGGGGCCAGTCTGTGAAATATTATGTCACTTATGGAACCACCACGTGAGGTTTGATGAATATTGGTGAGCCTGGAGGAAGTTTGCATTACTGCTGTATCTTCTGCGTGAGTAAATAAAGGACTTCACTTTCTAACAGTGTCTATCCTGACCATTTCATTACACTGAACTGAGCCAAAACCAAAAATAAAATCTATCTAAAACTAGTAACTTCGCATGTAATTTCACATAGGAAAGTTATGCAGTAACGTGACATAATGCAGTTTGGTTATTTCTGTAATCTTTTCATTTTAAATTAAAAATATTGCTTTTCTGTTCTAACCAGTTTTAACTTGGCAACATCTAGTCATCCACCTTAACTTATCAAGAGTTAATTTTACGTAATCTCCCGGTTTTGTAGTAGTATTGTACAATTTCCCTATGTTTCTGATTACAAACAAATGGCGGTAAATTGACAATCCCCAATGGATCAAGAATAAAAGGATGAGAAGAGTGGAACACCTGAGAAAAATGTGTTTGGGATACCACACATCCTTGTAGTATTCATTTGCAATGCTGAATAAAATAGCCATTAAAAAAAAATGGTTTGAAACAACATTTTAGTCTAGAAACTGTGGGGGAGGGGAAGAAGCCTCGTATCTTAAAATTCTTTTTCAAGTGGCCTCTGCACATTTCCACTCTTGGAATGCACTAGTGACGCAGCTTGGACTGCATTGTCAGCACATCCCAAAAGTGTGAACATGCAGAGGTTATCTCAGAAAATTCCAGTTACAGGTGAGTAACCTTCCTACTGGATTAAAGTATATTATTTTATATTGTTTGTGTGATTATTTTATTTAAAAATATTTATCTATAGCACTATGGTTGTACATATTCTTTTACACAGAAGGAAAGACAAGTTCCCTTCCCTCAGTAATTTACAATCTGGGTTCCTGATCATGCAAAGACTTGTCCATGTGTTACTCTTGGTAAGTCTACACCACAAAGAAAAACCCATGGCACTGAGTCACAGAGCCCAGGTCATTTGAGCTAGTGGTACTTAAAAATAGCAGTGCAGACATTCTGACTCAGGCTGGAGCCTGGGTTCTGAGACCCTCACCAGGTTTCAGAGCCCGAGTTCCAGCCAAAGCGGGAATGTCTAGCCCCAAGCCCCAACAGCCCAAGTCAGTTGACCCAGGCTCTGACACTCAGTGCTGCAGGTTTTTCTTTGGAATGTAGACCATTTTTATGCACTGGGAGTAGTTCCATTGAAGCAACTGGGATTACTCACAGTGCGTAAAGATACGCACTCTTGCAAGACTTTTGCAGGATTGAGGCCTAAAATAGATATGACATGATGCAGGAAGAAGTGAAATCAGGCAAATGGGATGACTGTACACCATATTGCAAATTTGTGTGAGTCTAAAACTCAGAATCAGAGGAGCACTTCAGGAGAAATGTATATAGGTAGAGAAAGAAACAGGAAGATAATTCATCAGACCACTTAAATCTTCAGTGAAAATTTTATATCATTGCTAAAGAAAGTGACAGTTTTGAATGGAAGAGAGTATCTCTTGTCAGTCTGCACCTTTAGAAAAATATAAGTCTTGTTATAGAGGAAGTTGGAAATAAGCACAAAAATATTGAGTCTCACTTGTATTCCTTTTAGAAAAGGAAGAAGAATTTGACTGGGGAAAGTACTTGATGGAAGGTGAAGAAATTGATTTTGGTCCTGACATAGACACACCAGTAAGTAATATCTTAAAAGTGACTGACTGTGTTCTTACAGACCGTATATATGATATTTAGGATTATAGATGTTCACTAAAGCAAATAATTTATGGCTTGTTGATGTATGGGAGCTATAGCTACGGCAGGGCACATTCTTTCTAGAGCAGTGGAGAGTCAGGAAGTCAACTAAATAATGTTTTGGATCGCAGAAGGGCGGGAGGCTGTATCACTGTGGACAAAAACAACTGTTTAGATTTTTTTGATCAGTTTTTTATTTAAATACAGGTTTATTTTTTAAAAATAAACCATTTAAAAATTAAATTAGAATTTGACAACCTGTTAAGGCCTAAATTTACTCTAATCTATTAAAATAATTTAAATAGAAAAAAATTGTACTAAGCAGTATATGCTTGCTGATGATGTTTTAAAGACAGTCAGATCACTGAACTGGTGAAAGTCAATCCGTAAGCACTTGAAACCAGAGTTTGTTGAAGTGTTAAACCAGCTTTTGACTGCATTAGCTTCTTCTGCAGATGGAGAAGCCTATTTTCTTCATTTCAGATCAATGACAAGTAAATCCAAGGTTAAGCTGATTGGGAGTTGGAAAAAGCAGGAAAGTTTGTTTGCCTTTTCCAGTCTTGAGTAAAAACCAGGTGTTAGAGGATGAGATCTACTATTTCTAAGATTTTGAAGGACATGGTGATCAGAAACAATTCATTCAATTCACTAACTACAGATAATATTTCCTTTGTTTAAATAAATCAGTTATTTTGAAATGCAAAATGTATTTTTATAAACTTTAATCAACTTTGTCTTATCTATCCAGCATGTTTGAGCTTTTATTGAATGAAAAATGTTTTTGTGCATTTTGATTGAATTTCCATCCAAATAGAGCTTAACACAAATCACACGTCAAAAAAAATTAAACAGTTAGTAAATAAGAACATAAAGAATCCAAGAATGGCGATACTGGGTCAAACCAATGGTCCAGCTAGCCCAGTATCCTGTCTTCCGAGAGTGGCCAATGCCAGGTGCTTCAGAGGGAATGAACAGAACAGGAAATCATCAAGTGCTCCATCTCCTGCCCCCATGGCAAACAGAGGCTAGGGACACCATCTCTGCCCATCCTGGCTAATAGCCGTTAAAATGCATCTTTCACCATTTTCTAACATAAGTAAAAATTAAGAATCTAAATAAATGTAAGTTAAGTTATATAATTGCTTCAGTAAATGTGTATAGATTGTGTATCCTAGTTAGTGTATCCACGCTGCACCCAATCCTGACACAGTGCAAGGGCTAGTCCTGCCCCAGAAACACCCCCAGAAACACCTGGGCTAAGCCTGCCCCAGGCACACAGATGTGTGCAGGCAGACTTAGCCCAGCAGGATCCAAATGTGGAGGTGTTTAGTGTGCGGGGGATCCAGGTGTGGGGCAAGAGGGTTCTGTGTGGGGCAATCTGGATGTGGGCAGCTCAGTGAGGGGTCCGGGTGCAGGGGCAATGAGACTCTTTGGGGTGGGGTCCAGGTGAAGGTTGTTGGGGCTCGGTGGGAGGGGTGGGGTCTGAGTGCTGGGGGAGTGGGACGGGGGTCCGGATGCAGTTGGTTGGGGGTCTGGGTGCGGGGGGCTTGACGGGGTGGTCCAGGTGCATAGAGGTTGGGGCTTGGAGTGGGGGTACATGTGCAGGGGGCTCATGGGGGTGGTGAGGCTCAGCGGAGGGTCTGGGTATGGGGGTCTGAATGTACAGGAGTTGGGCAGATGGGGAGGCAGCTCCCCGTACAGTGACCCCTTTGTGATTTACCTCTCTGGGGCTGTTCCAGGCACCCAAAATGATGCATCTGCCCTGCTGGAGAGGGGAGTGTGGTTGCTCTTGTAGCTTCCCTTTGCTTCCCTGTCAGAAAAACATTTTTCTCCGGGGAAGGAAAGAAATCTGCAGCGGACATGAATTCTGCGCGTGAGCAGTGGCGCAGAATTCCCCTAGGAGTAAGATATGTAGAAATACAAAGTCACTGCTCCAAAAAGTTTACTATTTTGATGATGTCTGTAACTTAACAGTTTGGGCCATGTTATAAAATAAATTTGGGGAAAAAAATCAAATGATTTTCAGGGTTCTTTTTAGTTTCCCTCATGCCTTTTTTTTTTTTTTTTAGTGGAAGACAGAAAGTAGACATGTTACACTGACTTTCCCTGCCAAGAAGGACTGAGTATACTTCCTTCCCTCATGTACATTGCACTAAAAATTTACTTGGTCTTGTCATACTTGACAGGATTGGTCTGAAGAAAGTGAAGAGGAGGAGGATGCTCAACAACCTCTGAGCAGGGAAGACTCTGGCATTCAAGTAGACAGGACACCACAAGAAGAACAAGACCAAAACAAGAAAACAGTGTCTCAGGTCACATGGAAAGGTTGGTTATTCAAAATTCTCTTCATGGAGGGATATCATAACAAATGGATTTCTAATAAATGATTCTCACTCATATGTGGCTACCTAACAATAACTATGGAAGAGTTCTGTATTAAAGTGCTCTGGTATTGTCACTATAATTAAGGTTGTGAGTTTGGTTATGTATTATAGTTACTCTTTAACAGAGTAAAATGGTAGTGCCTCATTTGTGTGTAATGAAGGTTTGATCTACTTTCCATTAAAGTCAATGGAAAGACTTCCATTTATTCCTATGGAAGTATGCACACCGATGCTGCTCTAGGGATAAATGTACATCAGATAAACACAACTTAAATATATCTAGACATAATACAAAGCTTGTGTTATTAAATGTTAACACTGAAATAAAAGCAGGTATTAAGAAAAACATGTGTGTGCTTGGGTATAGTATAATTCAATGAATGAAAATGCTTGTAATAAATGTGACACTAATGGCTCCCCTTCAGATTGGTTTCAGTCGGTTTCCCTGACAGCTGTGAAATTATAGGAGAGCGCACAGTAGGCTATTGCACCTAGAATAGAAGCTGGTTATCTGTGAGGCTAGGTGTCATGGGGGATAAAACTAGGAGAAAAATTTTTTAGGTAATGTACTGAGTGCCTAGTATTAGGGACACCCTGACTATAGGGTGAGCTTACTGGTATTTGGCACCTTACTTTTTAAAGTTACCTTTGATATAGGTTTTGTATGTATCATTTCAACAATTGTCTAAAATAAAGTACATTTCCTTAAGATGGAAAGATATATAAATATTAATAGACCTCTGTCTTATTTTTAGGGCCTGATTTCCAAAAGGTCAGGCACCTGTGTGTATAACTAACTTATACATGCAATCACCATGATTGTACATGCAATAAAGTGCAAACAGACAGGAGTAATTAGCCAGTTAATTGAATGCAGCTATATCCTGAAGCTAATTCATTGTTTGGATGCTTATTAGTGAGACTTTTTTGTCTTTTATAAGCCTTCCCTACATAAATGAAAATCCTTCACTGACTATCAAATGTCTTACCAGTGGGTGAACCTGATGCGCGCAGCTGGCTGGAACAGCATGTGGTTCCTCAATATTGGACAGGAAGAGCTCTTCGTTTTTCTCACAGTTTGCACCTACATTCCAATTTAGCTGCTGTCTGGTAAGAAAAAAAGATCACGTACATGTTCACCGCTGATATTAAATAAAGCCAGATAATGGTTTAATGAACTATTAATGATTTACATTAAGCTGTGATACTGTTAAAGTGTAAAATGTGTGTGCTCTTCCAAAATATGTAGTTAGCATTTGTTACTGATTTAGTTTAAAATATATTTATATATTGCAAACTAAGTGCGTGCAAATTGAACAAAATGAGCCAGTATAATTTTAACTTTTGCTTATTGTGCTGAACAGTCGTAGTTCTTCCACCCCCGTAAAAATGCATAAATGTCTTGTGTGTTACTGTCCTTCCCAATGTCAGAATTTAAAACAAAGCTAGTGCTGTTCTGTCCATCACAAATTCCAAATCTCAGTTTGGACAAATTTAGCATGTGTAGGGCAATACCAAATTGTGATTTGGTTTGTGCACACATTCACTGCCAGTGAACATATTTGGCTTGGTTGAATTTTGAGCTAAGAAATTGTATAAATAACTAGTACTATCAGTGATAAAAATGAATTAAAATACTAAAAACTTCAGTAATCCTAACATATTACACTAAAATCTTTTAATCTATCTACCAGTAAAGAAATCATGGAAGGTCTATGAATAATTGTAGAACTTCTTCCTATGATCTTGTGTTCATATTTAGAGGTGAAGGAATTTCCATTCCCTTCGCAAGTTTTTGAGACGGCATGTGTTACTTTGAGGTGGGATGGGATTTGGGGGTTATTCGTGATCCAAATTCATGTTTACTCTTGACTTTAATGTATTTAAAATAGCTACATGTTCTATTTGATAATCATTGAGTCAAAAAAGTGGATTCATCACATTACTATGTATGTTATTGGATATTAAGTAATTAAACATTTGAGAGTTGGAATACTAAAACTAATTTAATACATCAAATGTTTGCAAGTTAATGGTAGTTGAGCTTTGACTGGATAATATTTTGGTGGCTTTTCATATTTTTTTGCCTTTAAAAAGGTTTAGAATCAAACTCTGCTCTTGTTTATAGCCTATAGAGCTTCATGGAAGTCTTTGAAGTCAAAGGTGTAAATTAGGGGAGAAATGAGCCTTAAGATTATTGCTTGATTCTTATTTGTAAACACTTCAGCTATGATTTCATTTTTTTTTAATTAATAGTACATTTTCTTCTTTTAGGGACCAACACTTGTACAGCAGCGATCCCTTATATATGCCAGAAGAAAGAACTCTTGTAACTGAAACACAGGTTATCCGGGAAACACTCTGGTAAGCAGGAATCCCTGAAATACTTGTATATGAAATGTATTTAATATTCAAATGATAAAAGAATCTTGCATCATAGTGTTATTGGTCCTAGGAGACAGATTTGCAGTTGGCTTTCAGTGTCAGAAAAGAAATATTGCCGTGTCCTTTCTTTCTAATCTGTGCACCATCACCAGTAGTAAAGATTCTGTAATTGCAACATTCTTAATAGTTTTAATGCACAAGCCAGAAAATAAGCCAGCTCACTCTTTCATAACTGTATTGCCTGTGCAGTACAAAAAACTTATTTTTGTCACTTAAAGTGAAAGGACTCAATGCACAATGAGCAGATTTGTTGAGTAAAAAGTCAATGTCATTTTATTTTTCTTATTATTAAAAATACTTTTAAGCTCAATTCAGGTGAGAGGTAGGAGGAAACCTCTAAAAGAAAGAGCTGAGACCATGACCGTGTGTTCTGTTGGAAATGTATTTCTGATCTTCAGCAATATCGTTTACAGTCTCTGGGTCACAATGGACCCATTATTGCTCTCTGATTCCCAGGTGACAGTAGTGCCACATAGTCATGCTACCATGCCCTCTATTCATCCAAAGCTGGCCTAGTGGTTGCAACTATTTTTCTCTGATGTTTACATTGTCACAGTGATCCACCCCTTTTCAGTATCAATGTTAGATTTCTACATTATGCTCTACTGAGAGCCACCTTGGAAAGGTACCTGGAAGTTTCAGCTAATAAAAAATGCTGGCATCTCTTGAGTATGACTAGTTGCTGCTTCAGAACTTTGTTGGCTTCCAAGTGCAATTTAAGATGTAGGTTACAATTTAGTAAACCTTATATGGCCAGCCGAGGGTTTGCCCCTCTTATGCGGTGTCTTAACACAGCAGTAACAATCCATCGGTTCTTGATGTTAAATGCTTAAGATACGGCTGACATTGTGATGTGCACTGGAGGGCTCACATCTTTGAAACTTTCTTCCTTTAACAATCTACCAGACGTGGGTTTGTTGAGAAGTTGAAGAGTTTTTTGTCCAGGTTTTTTCTTATCCTATAGGTTTGCCACTGACAGGATTTGAGGATGTTTTAATGATTTTTAATTCAATTTTTTGTTGTTGTTGTTGTTGCTGCTGCTATGATTGTTGTTAGGGACTCAGTTGTCAGGCTGGAAATCCAATTTATAAATATTTATGTATTATAATGTAAGTTATCTTAAATGTATTTTAGAATTTTAAGTCTTACAGAAAGTAATTCCCAACATAAGACTTTTTAAGACAACAATTTAACGTGATGTCCCATTCTTTGTGATAAGGTCCACAGGTCTCTTACAATGGTACTTCAACCTGCTTGCAGCTTGGGGGCAGAACCTGTTCTGTCATTCATTTTATGATGCCAGAAGGTTCCTCAGTTTTCCCAATCAAAATTTAACCTGGTTTCAGGTTACAATCTTCAATCAGATGAGGGTTTATTTTATTTGAAGTTAGGAGATTTCTCTAATACGAACAGTATTGTACTTTTAATTTAGCCAGGTAGTCCTCAAACTGTCATTCCCTAAGTAAGTTCAAGAAATATTCCTCCTCTTGTTGAGCATCAAAGTCCTGTCTTTAGGAGCACTGGCAATCTCAAGGCAGAGTAGTTATATCTCCTGCATTGAGATCTGCTGGACAGCCATTAGTTCACTAAGTCTGCATATTGGTCATCGAATCTTGGCCAGTGCCATTTATTTCCTTTTGGCCAAGTCTTCTGTATGCCCTAGTGCCCAAGAGAAGGTGGAGGAGATATTTATGTATTATCTACCTAGTTTGGGATGTCCATATTTAAAGAATGATCCTACTTCCCATTTTGGAGGAACACTGCTATGAAAATCCCATTGTAACATGTCTGTGGATTTTAGCATGAAGAAGAACAGGAAAATTTACCCTTGCTTAGCTGAAAATATCCTTTTTTTGAGAATGTAATATGATTCACAGATCTGGCTGACCATGGAGACAAATGGATCTCAGAGATGGAAATTGTCATCCAAGGATTTGGGTTTGTTTTCATTATGTGGAATTTAAAATGTTCTGTTTTTTCCTCAAAGTATACTTGGGTATTCCCATGCTGCCAGTGACTGACAGGTCTAGTTCTGTTCCCAGTCTGCAAGCAGGCTGAAGTACCATTGAATGAATCTGTGGATCTTATTACTTTGAAGAAAAATGGCCATTGCTGGAGATGGAACACTGGATTGGGGGGGACTGATGCCCTGAGGTGGTATGGGGAATTCTCTTTCTTAGGTGCTTGGCTGGTGGGTGTTGCTCACATGCTCAAGGTATAACTGATCACCATATGTGGGATCAGAAAGGGATTTCCCCCAGAGTAGATAGGAAGGGACACTGGGGGGAGGGTTTTCATCTTCCTTTGCAACATGGGTCACTTGCTAGGATCATCTGGACTTATAGCACTATATCAATTCCTTGCCAGTGCAAGGGCCTCGGTTATTGGTGCACCTTGGTCTATCCTGTTCTCTACTTGTGGCACACAGTTGTTATTTCCTGAAGGCTATAGTACTTTGGTCTAATTCTGGTTGTTGGGCTTGGCAGGGACTGGGTGGTGTTTAGTGGCCTGTGATTTTACAGGAGTTAAGACAGGATGATCTGGTGGTTCCCTCTTGCCTTAAACTCTAACTCTAAGGGCATGTCTACACTTTGAGTGGGGATGATTCCCAGCTTGAGGAGATATACCCATGCTAGCTCTGACTGAACTATCACATTAAAAATAGTGTGTAGCCACACTAGTATGAGCAGCGGGAAGGGTTAGCTGCCCTTAGGATGATCCCATTCAAGATGCTAGACATGGACTTCGGGCTGCTCATACCACTGCGGCTATATTCTGTTTTTAGCAAACTAATTTGGTCAGAGCTAACATGCGTTTGTCTACTGGAGCTGGGAATCACACATCCAGCTCAAAAGTGTAGACCTACCCTAAGAAAGGAAATTTTCAGGTAAGCAAGACTAAATTTTCCTCTTAAGGATTTGACATATATATTTTCTAATCCATATAATTATGATGAATTTGTTTTTAAGAATGCTCACCTTTTCTTGCTTTCCAGGCTACTTTCAGGGGTGAAAAAGCTCTTTATATTTCAGCTGAATGAGGGAAAGGTGACTGTGAGAAATGACATTATTGTAACTCATTTGACCCAGGTAAGTTATTTGATCAAGCTGGGTTGATTTTATTCAAATCATAATTTAATATGCCTGTCTTTAGAGGGCTTGAATATTTGGGGGATAGGAAACTCAACTTCCTGTGGAAAAATAATAATGCTTCCACACCTGTTTTTAACTTAAGCAACACATATTTGGATTTAATAAAACAAAACTGAGTGGACGGATAATATTCAGTGACAGTGAAATTGTTATATTTATCTCTTAAATTCAACAGTCACTTTCATTTTACCTTTTATATATCTTGTGATTTCTGGTTGTGTAAAAGGATTAATATTCATAAGATAATTCTGGAAAACCTTATTTTGTAGAACTGCTTAAGATCAGTATTGGAGCAGATAGCAGCATATGGACAAGTTGTGTTTAGGCTGCAGAAGTTCATTGATGAAGTGATGGGGCACAGCTCAGAAAGTGTAATACCTGGAACCATTTCCACTCCCAAGAAAACTACCGAACCCCCATTTAGAACCTACCAAGCTTTTATGTGGGCCTTGTACAAGTACTTCATTAGTTTCAAAGAAGAGCTTACTGAAATTGAGAAATGCATAATCAACAAAGGTGCAGTATAGGGGATATTTAATTTATAATAGGAAAATGTGAGAATAATATACTGTTGTACAAATAAGTTTAAACTATGAAAATTGTATAAAATGCTAGACAATATTTAAAAAATATATAAACTTGCTAAAAATGGTTATCTTTGTATATTTTTGGTTTTGCAGACAAAACAGTCACTCTTTCAATAGTAGTAGATAAGTTGTCACCTCGACTGGCACAGCTTAAGGTACTTCACAAAGTTTTCAGCACAGGGGTAGCAGAAGTACCGCAAGTACCACCTGACACTCGAAATGTTGTAAGAGCATCTCATTTGCTTAATACACTCTACAAAGCTATTCTTGAATATGACAACGTTGGAGAAGCATCTGAGCAAACAGTATGTCAAATCTAACTTTTTACTTTATTATGAAACACAGTATCTAGAATATTGTTTAACAAGTTTTTATGTGAAGCTTTTTACCACTGAAGAATTGATTTATAAGTCTGTTAGGTCACAAATGAAGTACATGTCGTGGTCTCATCCTATTCTCCAGTTATCTACATTATAAATCACACAATCTGCTATGGCTGGCACTTTGTGCTCAAAAGAGACTTAGGACTGGAAATAATGAAGGTTGCTGGTTAGGACTGAAGGGCATTGAGAAAGCAGTGTAGAGAAGGTTGCAGGGTGTCTGCTTACATTTAACTGACTGCACGGCATTGCTTTTAGTTCAACATTATGTCTGGTCAAGTTTTTTAAAAAATTGTATGTACATGTGCATACTGTAAATATATATTTACACAGTTCTTTGGATTGGCTTCTCTGCAGTGTATAGTAGCTATTTTATTTGAAATAATATGTGTAATTTTGCCCAACGTTTATAAAATCCCACAACAATTGGTGTTTACTCTTCATTTCAGGTATCCCTCCTCTTCTCTCTCTGGGTTGAAACGGTAAGGCCGTATTTGCAGACAGTGGATGAGTGGATTGTCCATGGTAACTTGTTTGATCCTGCTAAGGAATTTATCATTCAGAGGTATGGATGATGATGATGAACAGATCAAAACAGTGTGGCCTACATAAACATTATAGCTGTTGAAGAAGAGACAAACTGGATGGTGGCATGACAATAATTTCGTTTGATAAAACAGCTAGAAATGATCTGATTTTTTTAAAATCCTACTTTTTTTATCCATCTCTAGTCTACATGGGAGAAATAACATGAGGTTGTGAGACAGTGACCCTAGTAGTTGTTGATATGGTATAGAAATAAGTTAATTTGGAAAAATGGAAAATTAAAAAATATGAAGTTGGCCATCAAACCACAAATATTCAGTATAAAAAAAATCAATTCTTTTCCTAAATTAATGTATCCATAATAAAATAAAATTGATTTTTTCCTAATGCATGGCAAGATAGTGATATAAACCTATTGCTATTTGGAACAGAAACATAAGATAAAACAATGTCTTGAGTTATTTGCATACTCCTTTCAGCATCAGTTAGAAGAATTAGTTCTGTTTGCACATTACATTTTGATGATCACTTTTTACAGTATAGTAGTTTAAAATAGAAAAATGCAGAAATACTAAATTTTTGTGTTATAGCGGTCTATAGCTATTAAGTTTTTTTCCATTGTGTAATATTACTCAAGCTTTTTTCTAGCTGATCAACAAGTAATGGCAATTGGTTAAAAAAACTAAGCACTTTGAATGACTGTGGAAACACAGATTTTGTTTACTGTGGAAGATGATTAACTGCTGGCACCAGAACTTTTACCTTAATAACCTTGTTGTGTCCTATTGCATTTCTTTTCCTTTGGGTCTAAGACTTTCAATTAAAACGGGGCTCTCGCCTATTTGGGATGGCGTTAATGTACAATTAGATTATTTTTAGCAGTTAACTAACAGTAGTTGAGAAGGAAGCCTTATCTATAAATTTAACTTCCCATGAGAATTGTTTTACCTATTTTTTACTGGGATGTGCTAAAACAGAAGCTATTAAAGTATTGTTGTGTATCTTTTGGGTATTAAATTTTGAGGTATTTCAGACACGTGTGCGTTATGTGGTATTCAGTTTCACTTTAGTTATTTGTATGGAGACTCCTACATAGTGATGTAGGTTTTTCTATTTTATTTATTAAGTAAACCTAAAAGCATCAATCATTTGTAATTAAAGATCCATGGCACTGAATAATTGACCTCCTGGATAAATTCCAGTTTGAGGTTTTGGTCTGGTTACCTACATTTCTCCTGGATTTCAGTTGTATATAGTAGTGTAACAGCATGGCACCCATCTCGCACAAGCACCCCTTCTGGGCCAGTGGGTCTCTGATCTTTAAACAGTTCGAGCCCTGTTATTGGGCTATACCACCAGGGCTTTCTCCCTGGAGGCAATGGTTTTGCCCTCTTGGTCTATCCTGGTCTCAGCTCTCCAGCTGGGCCACTAAGTAGTTCAGTTCCCCTTCTGGGGGTTTATCACTGTCTGATTGTAGGCCAGTTCCCCAGTGGCCTACGCGGGGGACCCAGGCCCACCCACTACTCTGGGTCTCAGCCCAGGGACCCTAAGAATAGCAGCCATGTGCCACCATGTCCCTTTAGCAAAACTGCCTTCAATTCCGAAGGCCACTACCCCATGGCCCCACTTTCACCAAAGCTTCACCCTTACCTCAGGGCTCATCTAAGTTCAGGCTCAGGAGCCAGCACCGAGCTGTTCATGGTGCTACAGTTCCTTTTGGCCGGCCAGGAGCACTATATGTGCTCCTCCAGCTCCAGGAAGGAACTGACTGTCTCTGGCTCTGCTACTCTATTTGTACGGCCCTCCTGGGCCCTGATTGGCTGCTCTAGGCTGCTTGAAGTACTACTGTTCTGCTCCTTTCCTGGAATGGGTGTGTCAGGACACTAATCCACCCCATCACAAATAGTCTCTTGTTTCTTGTTCTAATAATCTATTGTGCAATGATTCTGTGCGATGTTAAAGTTACCATCATTCTAGAGATGGCTGTGTGTCAATCATAGGTGAAATGATTACTTTGTGTGTGTTGTTCAATAAAGATAGTTGCAAAGTTTTTCACTTAGACAGGAAAAAATCAAATTCCCAAATACAGAATGGGGAATAATTGGGTAGGTAGTAGTACTGCTGAAAAGGATTTGGGAGTTATAGTGAATCACAAATTGAATGAGTCAACAACATGAGACAGTTGCGGAAAAGGACAATAACATTCTGGAGTGTCTGAACAGGAGCGTTGTATGTAAGACCTAGAAGGTAATTGTCCTGCTCTACTTGGTGCTTGTGAGGCCTCATCTGGAGTACTGTGTTTAGTTCTGGATGTCATACTTTAGGAAAGATGTGGACAAATTGGAGAGAGCCCAGAGGAGAGTATCAAAAATGATAGGCCAGGTTTTCTAAACCTTCCATGATGGAAGATTTAAAACTTGGCACATTTAGTCTTCAGAAACGAAGACTGAGTAGGGACCTGATAAGTCTTCGAGTACGTTGAGGGCTGTTACAAAGAAGACTTATCAGTTGTTCTCCAAGTCTGCAGAAGATAAGACCAGAAGTAATGGGCTTAATGTGCAGCAAGAGAGATTTAGGTTAGCTGTTTAAAAAAAAACTTTTCTAACTATAAGGATCATTTAGCTCTAGAATAGGCTTCCAAGTGAGGTTGTGGAATCCCCATCATTGGAGGTTTTAAAGAACAATTGGACAAACAACTGTCAGGGATGGTCTTCTAGACTCTAGGTTGACTTCATCTTGCCTCTGTGCAGGGGACTAGACTTGGTGACTTCTCGACGTCCCTTCCAGTTCTACATTTCTATGATTCTATCATTTCTATGGTGCGTTGGGATAATTCCAAATAGAAGGTGAAATATAAATTAAAGATTTATATTATTGTTTAATAGGGAAGCTTTATCTTTTTAAAAGGATAAAGTGTAACGATTTTCTCTCTGTTGTAGAAACAAAAATGTCCCAGTTAATCACAGGGATTTTTGGTATGCTACCTACACATTATATAGTGTGTCAGAAAAGATGGAGAATGAAGAGAAAATGAGTGATAATGCCAGTGCCAGCTCTGGCAGTGATCAGGCTCCCTCAAGTAGGCAGCACACAATGGTCTCCTTTCTGAAACCAGTACTAAAACAAATCATCATGGCTGGAAAGTCCATGCAATTGTTGAAGAACCTACAATCCAAAGATGATTATCCACGGCAAGCTGCATCAAGAGGTGAAAATAAGTTGTGTAAAATATTCTTCTTCTCTGTATCTAACAGTATTTGTGTATTTAGGGTGTATTAGTGTTTCCATTATAATCCACTGTTTAGTATATAACTCTCCTTGTTATGCTTGCACTGTGTGGTTTGTAACTTCACATCTGATTTGAAACAACTAGTTCTGTTCCAAGAGCCCTGATGCATGCAACACACACAACAATGTGAGAAGAACTGAATTTTTACCTTAATTCAGAATTTCTTTGCTTTTCTCAGTTTTAAGTTGCTCTTAAACGTTATTTTAAATTCTCTCTTGTTAGTTTGTACTATTTAAGATCTTTATTCAAACTATAAAACTATTTTCTTATTATGTGATTAATCAGTTGGTTCCCATTACTGAGTAGTTCATTGGTTTAAGGATGATAGGTAATAAATAGGATTCCTGATTTGAGGAAAGCCTGTTGGTGATCTGCCCAAAGACCTTGATACAACTATAAGCATGCGGAATATTTGGAGTAACCAGCATGAATTATGATACACAAAGGACAGTAGTGGGAGCTGTGATGTCTGTTGTCTTCACGTGGGTCAATATAAATGAGCTATTTGTAGGTTATACAAGTCCCTTTCTATTTAAATGTAGAGTGAGGTGGCTTTGAACTGTTTTGCGACCGCTTTTTATATCTGTGTTATCCCTTTTGGCATGGGAGGATAAACTGTCATTAAAACAAGTTTTGTATTAATGGCTGACAGTTATTTTATACCCATCGTCTTTAAGGGTTTAATATTTTCAGAAATATTAATTTCATATTTTAGGTCCCAGTTCAGCAAGATATTTCAGTATGTACCCAACATTAAGCATACAAATAGTCCTATTAATATCAATATTTAAAGTTAGATATGTGCTTAAGTACCTTGCGAATCACAGCCTAGATACTGTTGATGCTGCATATGGAAATATAGCAAGCAAAACTGGGTTTATGTTAATCTCCTTAACTTAGTTGTTCTAGTATAATCAACACTGTTTCTTAGAATAATATTTACCATATATTTTACTATCCACTTCAGATGCAGAAAGAAAGAGTTTGTACACACTATTTCTGGAGTCTGTGCAGTCCCGTCTGCGGCATGGGGAAGAATCTGTTCCAGATATTATTACAGAACAACAAGCTACAAAGCAGAGTTTGATAAAGATGCAGTCTATAGCAGAGAGACACTTAGAACTGGATGATGTTCATGATCCATTGCTGGCTATTAACTTTGCTAGGTAATTGAACACCTGAAAGATAACCAATCTCACCACTGTTGTCAGAAGCCACAAGGCAGCAACTTTTGCTATTGCTGCTTAAAACAAACAAGCTCAGGAACAAGCCTAAAGAGGAGCATGACTAAGCATTGTCCCAGGCAGCTTATGACTGGCCAAAGGTTCATTAAAAATATAAATTATTAAAATGAGTATTCAAGAACGGTTCTATTTATGCCTGCTACATCTAGCAGGACTTAAATGTTTTTAGTATAGAAAATGGGAACTGTCTCTAGCATAGCAAATTTTATTACAAAAAAATAGATATAATTTCTCAAATGAATTATGATAGAACAAATGCTGTAGCAAAATGTAATATTTTTAATGTGTGTGCATGGCACATTATGTAAAATGTCTTTCATTTGAATCATTCTCTTTGGCTGATCATTACAAAGATTCTACTGTGGTACTAATAGTTTAAAACAAACATTTCAGGAAAAAGGTTAATTGCCACAAAAATAATTGTTCCTTTGTGATAGGGTAATGTGAGGAAACTAGCAGAGCAGCAACACGTTGATTTTAACAGTCGTACATAGGTCGTAATAATTAGTGGTGAGAATGTTAGCTATTTATTTCTCTTACGTACCAATAGGTAGATCGGTGTTCCGGCTTCTCAAAAAGAGTTCTGATGTAACAATGGTGCCTTTAGTTCTTGGTTGTATTTAAAAGCTTTCATTGTGAAGTTAAACAACCTTACAGTTTAACAGGTAATACAGTGTATTATAAGAATATTGTAATTAATAGTTGAGCTATGTACATAATCTCTCTCTCAGTGGATGAGAATATTCTCTTAAAAATTGATAGGCTGGTTAACTCAGTCCTTTTGTCGATCAAGACAATCTCTGCTCTGAAGTGATGGAAACCAGACTTGCACTACAATGATTTTACCTGTTGATAGCTTTTGCTGTATTGTAATGATGATTTTGACCCTACTCTGATAAACTAATTGGCTTTGGCTTACTAATACTATGTCTACACTACAGCCTATGTCTGCAAAACTTATGTCGCACAGGAATGTGAATATTCCACCCCCCGAGTGACATAGGTTACACCAACATAAGTGTTCATGTGCTTCTCCCATTGACATAGCTTATGCTGCTTGCAGAGGTGGTTTTTTTTATGCCAACGGGAGACTCTCTTCTGTCGGCATAGAGTGTTTTCACCAGATGCGCTGAGTGGCGCAGGTGTATCAGTACAGCTAAGCCACTGCAGTGCTGTACATATAGACTTACCCTAAGTGTTAAATGTCTGACTCAAAGATTTTCCAATGGTATAATATTATAAGGAGAGTTAGTGCATCACTGTAGCACTTCAGCATAACAGACACTACTTACACCAATGGGAAGGGCTCTCCCTTTGGCATAGTTAATCCACCACCTCAACAGTCCGGAATTCTTAGGTAGACCTAGCACTGCCTAAATAGGGAAGGAGATGGGTTGATCTCATTTTCTAGTGTTGAACAGCCCTTAGTAGTGACCACTATATTTAAGTTACTTAACACTTTTCATTATAAAAATTTTTTTTTTGCAACCTTATTTTTGAGACTCTTACCCCTCTGTTGTTTGCAATTGGCCTTGGGTATTCAGTGGGGGAAAGCCTTCAGGCTACCAGAGCACCTTTTCTTTGTCTGATTAAATTCTGTCCAGCTTTTGCTGAGATATATACTGTTTACAAATTGCCATTTACCTTCTCTTACTTGTTTCTCTGGGAAGTGTTGTTGACAATGTGCCAAAATAATAATTGGACAGGAAAATTTTAAGGCCGAGCTGCCATTGCTGCCACAACAGCAGGCAGCAGCATGTGGTACATTAGGAACACCAGGTTGCTCCTAGAGCTGCTGTAGCAGGGTGGTGGGAAAGGGAAGAGAAGAAAGACATATTGGGCTCCCCCTTCTCCCAGGTCGTCCCAGTGACCCATGTCCTCCACTGGAGGACACCATATGGAGCAAGGAAACACCCACCTTCTGGTGAGGGTTGGCAGGGAGGGTCGCTGTTTTCTCTCCCCGCCCCCCAACACACGTTGTTACCTGTCTTCTAGAGATCCAATAACTGGCTCCAGCAGCGTATTTCCACCCCTACCTAGGGCTGGAGTTCTCCTAACTTCCAAGGTTTGTCTTATCCCATTGAGAGAGAGATTATGACTTGAGCTATGTGGCTGTGCATTGAATAAGATCCCCCTCTTATAGCTATACGCAGGCTACCCAAATCTATATTTGGCACTTTTGCAGCTGCTACTGGAATGCTGTGTCCAGTTCTGGTGTTCACAATTCAGGAAGGATGTTGATAAATTGAAGTGTGTTCAGAAAAGAGCCACAAGAATGATTAAAGGATTAGAAAACTTGCCTTAGTAATGATAGACTCAGGAAGCTCCATCTATTTGGCTTAACAAAGAGAGTGTTAAGGGATGACTTGATTACCATCCGAGTACCTGCATGGGGAACAAGTACACCTCTACCCCGATATAACGCTGTCCTCGGGAGCCAAAAAATCTTACCACGTTATAGGTGAAACCGCATTATATCGAACTTGCTTTGATCCGACGGAGTGCGCAGCCCCGTCCCACTGGAGTACTGCTTTACTGCATTATATCCGAATTCTTGTTATATCAGGTCATGGTATATTGGGGTAGAGGTGTACTTGATAATGGACTCTTCAGTCTAGCAGAGAAAGGTATAGCTGAATGTTCAATGGCTGAAAGTTGAAGCTAGATAAATTTAGACTGGAAATTAGGTGTAAATATTTAAGTGATGGTAACTAACCACTGGAACAATTTACTGAAGGTCAGAGTGGATTCTCCATTAATGGCAATTTTTAAATCAAGGTTGATGTTTTTCTAAAATATATTCTCTAGAAATTATTTTGGGGAAATTCTGTGACGTGTTATACAGGAAGACAGACTAGACAACCACAGTGGTCCTTCCTGGCTTGGAATATATGAAAACCGATAACCCCTTGTTTAGGCCTTACATCACAGTCTAGCCCTAAAAGATCATATAAACAAATATTTTTCTTATTGATTGAGGTCTACAGTATTTGTACTGGTATTGCTTTTCAGAACTACAAGAACTGGCATAAACACAGTGAGTGATTAGGTGGTTATAGCACATCATCCAAATTAGTACTCTTATGCCTTGTTATACAAAGGTTGTATGAATAGTGACTCGAAATAATGGGCTTGTCTGAGTTAAGGCACTAATATCCATTGAGTTACCAGTACTGGAATGAACTTTTTACTACTTTTTCAATGCCTTATTATGTTTTTATTTTTAAGCAGAAAGCTAAATGAGACCACAAAGTTTTAAATGTATGACACTTTCTGTTAGGTATTATATGGATCAGTTCCTTTCCAACTAAGCAATGTTTTTTTTTATTTTGAAGGCTGTATTTGGAGCAAAGTGACTTTCATGAGAAATTTACTGGTGGTGATGTTTGCGTGGATAGATCCTCTGAATCAGTGACATGCCAGACATTTGAACTGACACTGAGGTCTTGCCTTTATCCTCATATAGATAAGCAATATCTGGAATGCTGTGGCAACCTAATGCAAACTTTAAAGAAGGATTACAGGTAAGAAATGAAATTAGGTCCTACTTAAAAAGCATATTCCATTATAATTGGTATACCATACTGTAAAAGCACCAATTATTTTAAGAAAATTGATTTGTAGTTGAAATCTTTTACAAACTGGTTAATCTTCTCTTCTAATTCTGCAGTGATAAACAATAACAAAAGCACTAATATGCGGAATTAACATAATATTTTCCAATCATCACTCTATTCATTGTTCTTTTGTGTTCTGTCCCTTTGTCTGTATTACCTACTTAAGCCTAGTCTACAATAGAACATTATGTTGGCATAACTGCATCATTTGGGTATTATAAGTTCACATCCCTGAGTGGCATAGTTAAGCTGATCTAAGTCCCCATATAGGCAGCACTAGGTCAACGGAAGACTTAGCTATCGCCTTTCGGCGAAGTGGATTACATGCAGTGATGGGAGAATCCTTCCAGTCGCTGTAAGTAGCATCTACACTGAAGTGCAGCTGCACTACAGTGCCACTGTAGCATTTTAAATGTAGACAAGCCCTTAGTTTGTAAGGTCTTTTTTGAAGGAGCCGTTTCTTAGTATGTATTTATACAGCATGAAGCACAGTGGGTGTCCAGTCTCAGACTGGGTCTCTAAGCAGTATTGTAATACAAATAATAACGATAAGCAAAGAAAAAGTAAAGTGTAAGCAGCTTGATTAAAAACGTAGTATTTTAATATATTTGTTTAAATAACGTTTAAAGGTAAACACATGTCTTAATTCATACACTAGATTATGGTATTAAGTACTTTTGGGTAGAGAAGTATGAAAACAGTTAAAAATTGACAAATATAAATATTCCTAGAAAGAACAATGTGTAAAATCATGGCCCCAATTAAGTCAATGTCAAAGCTATTATTGACTTCAGTGGAACCAGGCTTTCACACAGTCAGCTTAAAATATAGGAGAAATTTTAGGAAGACAGAATATGATTATCTAAATTTGAATTTGGCCATTACACGACCACTAATTATGTGATATTGTCATGCTGAGTTGAGTAAAGTGGCCTGATCTCATGACCTCTGACCTGGTCCTAAGTCACAGTCTTTCTATTTAAGGTACTCATGTGGCCCCCATCACCATAGTATCTAAGTGCCTTACAGTCTTTAAATGTATCCATCCTCACAGCACCTCTGTGAAATAGGGAAGTACTATTACCCCTTCTTCCCCTTTTTTTAACAGTTAAGGAACTGATATTGGAGCCCTTACTTAGGCAAAACTCCCAATGACGTTGGAATTTTTTCAGGTTCTGCAGTTAGAGAGATCATAGAATCATAGAATATCAGGGTTGGAAGAGACCTCAGGAGATCATCTAGTCCAATCCCCTGCTCAAAGCAGGACCAACACCAACTAAATCATCCCAGCCAGGGCTTTGTCAATCCGGGCTTTAAAAATCTCTAAGGATGGAGATTCCATCACCTCCCTAGGTAATCCATTCCAGTGCTTCACAACCCTCCTAGTGAAATAGTGTTTCCTAATATCCAACCTAGACCTCCCCCACTGCAACTTGAGACCATTGCTCCTTGTTCTGTCATCTGCCACCACTGAGAACAGTCTAGATCCATCCTCTTTGGAACCCCCTTTCAGGTAGTTGAAGGCTGCTATCAAATCCCCCCTCACTCTTCTCTTCTGCAGACTACATAACCCCAGTTCCCTCAGCATCTCCTCGTAAGTCATGTGCCCCAGCCCCTTAATCATTTTTGTTGCCCTCTGCTGGACTCTCTCCAATTTGTTCACATCCCTTCTGTAGTGGGGGGACCAAAACTGGACACAATACTCCAGGTGTGGCCTCACCAGAGCCGAATAGAGGGGAATAATCACTTCCCTCGATCTGCTGGCAATGCTTGTACTAATTCAGCCCAATATGCCATTGGCCTTCTTGGCAACAAGGGCACACTGCTGACTCTTATCCAGCTTCTTGTCCACTGTAATCCCCAGGTCCTTTTCTGCAGAACTGCTGCTTAGCCAGTCGGTCCCCAGATGCACTATTTCTCCCCATAAAGCTGTTCTTGAACTGAGGGCCTGATCCAGAAAAGTGCTTGAGTACATGACTAGTCCTACTGAAGTCAGTGGCACTACTTTCAATGCTTTGAGCTATGCACATGGTTAAGTATTTTGCTACATCTGGGCCTAAGTGATGTTTATGTGAAAAAGTAATGTATAATAGACTTCACTGGAGTATGGGATTCAGTTGGGAGTTCTTGTGATGATGAGACTTTTAAAGGTTTGCATTATGTAATGTGACATTTCATGTTAAAGGAATATAATGCAGATTGAAGAGATGTTTGTATATTTGTATTCCCTGTTCAGGCTGGTAGAGTACTTGCAGGCAATGCGAAACTTTTTTTTGCTTGAAGCTGGGGATACTATGTATGATTTCTACACATCTATTTTTGATAAAATAAGAGAAAAGGAAACTTGGCAGAATGTATCATTTCTAAATGTTCAACTCCAGGAAGCAGTTGGACAACGTTACCCAGAGGACAGTTCAAGGTAAAATGCATGGAATTAAGTTGAGAGTAAAAATGACTTTTTTCCTTTCAATTTCCTTCTATCTTCCTGTTGAAATGATAGGTTTATGAAATACATAAATATTAGGCTCTATTGTGGTCTTAGTCATCAGTATAGCTGTAAGTTCAACCACTTTGGGTCATTCTGTCACTGCATTTTGTGTTAGAAACTATTGTGTGCATTGATAGAGTATTCAAAATGCAGTATGGTGGAAATAAACATATGATTGTTATCTACTTAAAGTATGAGAGCATTAATTAATCTGTTCACTAGAACTAAATTTTACCTGTAGACATTTGTTTTTGTTTTCCGACACAATAAGTTCCCCTGTATATTCACTTGCAATAGTGTCTTGATTAGTAATTCTGTTATACCAGGGTGGCCAACCTGAGCCTGAGAAGGAGCCAGAATGTACATTGCCAAAGAGCCACAGTAATACGTCAGCAGCCCCCCATCAGCTCCCCTCCCTCCTGCCCCCCGCTCCCAGCGCCTCCTGTCCACCGGCAGCCCTGCCAATCAGTGCCTCCCCCTTCCTCCCCGCATCTCCTGATCAGCTGTTTCGTGGCATGCAGGAGGCTCTGGGATGGGGAGGAGTGAGGGCACGGCAGGCTCAGGAAAGGGGTGGAGTGGAGGATGGGCCTGTGGCAAAGCCAGGGGTTGAGCAGTGAGCACCCCCCGGCAGATTGGAAAGTTGGCACCTGTAGCTCCAGCCCCGGAGTTGGTGCCTATACAAGGAGCTGCCTATAAACTTCTGAAGAGCTGCATGTGGCTCCGGAGGCACAGGTTGGCCACCCCTATGTTATACAATCTTTATACAAAGCTTGGAGCAGAGGTATCTTTACAAATCTTTCCCTACCAGGTTAAATCTGATCCTTAATATTTAGTAATGACAGATTAAAATAAAACATTTTAAGATAACCACCAGCTTAGTGCAAACCATTGGCAACTAGAGTATTTGTTTCTTTTTGTAGGCTGTCTATATCTTTTGAAAGTGTTGATACAGCAAAGAAGAAACTCCCTGTCCATACCTTAGATGGCTTAACATTGAGCTACAAGGTAAAATATAATGTTTCTTTTGCTTTAATTTTAAAATACATTTGAAGTAACAGCAAATTGCTCCATCAAATTAAGGGTTTTTTGTTTTGTTTTTTCCTCTTTAGGTTCCTTGGCCTGTGGATATAGTTATAAGTTTAGAATGTCAAAAAATTTACAATCAGGTGTTTCTTCTCTTATTACAAATAAAGTGGGCCAAGTATAGCTTAGATGTTTTACGATTTGATGGTAAGAAATTTCTTGAAATATTTCTTGTTAATCTTAAATCTGTATCACTGAAAATACACCTCTACCCCGATATAACGCTGTCCTCAGGAGCCAAAAAATCGTACCGCATTATAGGTGAAACCGCGTTATATCGAACTTGCTTTGATCTGCTGGAGCACGCAGCCCCGACCCCCCGGAGCGCTGCTTTACTGCGTTATATCTGAATTCGCGTTATATTGGGTCGTGTTATATCGGGGTAGAGGTGTGTAAGGTCTTGTTTTATGGCATATTGGTATCCATGCTATTGACAGTTGTTTAAATACACCCAGTATTATGGTAGCCTTTTGGAAAAGTCAGTATTGCAGCATAATAGCTCCTTTTTGTAACATTTACAAGGTGCTGGGAAAGATAGTTGCTAAATTAATTTTGCTCAGCAGAGCAGTGTGAAAGTTACATGGAACCTCATCTAAACCCACTGAAATTAATTGGAGTCTTTCTATTGACTTCATTGGTGTTCGAATAAGGCCCATGGTGAGAATCCTTTTCTGATATGTATGCAGTTAAATTATTTTGGAAGTCAAGTTTTGAAGTAAAATTGACATTGCTGGGGGCAATGTCCATCCATCTTGATGGCAAATTTCTCTCATTTGTGGTAATGGATGTATGAGCATCCAGGATAAGAGATTATAAGCTAGTTGGATCCTTGATGGCTTTACAGAATTAATCATATTTGTGTCTCATTTAACACACCTATTAAATATAGCTGGCTATATTTATTGAGGCATTTCTTTTGCAACAATCACTGTGGTATGGTATCTAGGCACCAAATACAGAATTGGTCAGTCCTACTTTGTCTGCAAAGGACCCCTACCATCTACCATACCTTAATTCAGCTATAGTTAGTTTTTTTGTTTGATTTGTTTGTTTTTTCAAATCTCTGAGATTTGTTGCTAGGTCATTCTTCAGCCATAGCTACTGAAGGAAGTCCTGTGCATCATATCCTAATGCAAATACAGCCATGATTTTACCAGTAACATTACTTTCTGTCCTAAGTGGTTGTGAAAATAGTTACTTACCCTTTATAAACTACAAAGTAAATTTATATAGGTCAGAATGTGTACTTGGGAGTTTAATTTTCCTGTGCTGGCAGAAAGTCTATGGGCTCTTTAATTGTGTGGTCAAGATCAGTAGGGCGTGTGGGAGTGATGGGGAGGAGGGTCAGGGATTTTTCCAATATTCCACTTCAGTGGCCTTTTGGTGTTCATACTTTTAAGAGTTTTATATAAAGTAGTCCACTCTGGTTAACCTTTGAAAATAAATAACTGTGTCATCCAGAGAGTTTGAGTGGTTGGGCTCAGGTTTCACCTAAAGACTTTTATAACTCTATTGGATCATTGTGTCACTGAAGATATTGAGAACTGTACTTTCTAATTTGCTAAAATGAGTTTTAATTTGTATGGGTGTGACTGGGCTTTGAAGTGTTCTCCCCTTTGTGGAGATAACAGTTTATGTTCATGTAATTTTTTAAATATTGTAATATATCAACCTTGGCACTTTAATATGTAGCAAACAATTAATTGCATCATAATATCCCCTCCCAGTTACTATTTTAATATATGATTGTTATGTAGATACTGATAAGTATCTGAATTAAAGGACAAAAGCTATTTCAGTACATTATTGTTCTGATAACTTTAATAAAAAGGATACATTTTAGTTTTAATTAATATTTAAATGTAGTTAATACCTATTTATTTTATAAATATTCACCCAAACTTTTTCCTCTTCATTTTTAGAACTAGTAAATGCTACCGAAAAACCACAGTTAAAGGAAGGACCTCAATTAGAACAAGAGACAGTTCCTCAGTTTGGATCACAAACAGAATTTATAAAACAACAAATTCACCGCATGTTCCTCTTAAGAGTGAAACTCATGCATTTTGTTAACAGCTTGCACAACTACATCATGACCAGGGTTTGTCCTTTTACAATAATCTTACGTATTGTAGGAATTTCTAACTGTAGTCATAACATAGCTAATAATTCAAAACAACTTCTGACTAAGCATGTGCAAATAAGTAATGTCTTCACTTAATGTCTATTTTGTTCAGTTTTTAAGTCCTGAACTAAAAAGGAATGTATATTGAAAATATTCATGCTGGTTGTTTGTTTGAATTTTAAGTAAGACATCTTAAATCAGTAAATATTAAATAGACTTTTAGGAGTTTTTAATGTACATAATTCTTTGATATTAGTAACACTTTTCTTCAGACTAACTTTTCACCCCAAAGGTTTGCAAAGAAAGGACGTTAATGTCAAGAGAAACAATAGATTTCAGTAAGCTGCTGTTATTCTGCACTCCTAATAGCATTACTGCAAAAGTTGTGTCTTTACATGTGTGCCTCTGGGAGTTAACTAATGTCCATTTCCAAAAGTTTATATTCTCTTAAGTGAAGCAGGAACTTGTGCAGATCCACACTTACCCTACTACTGTATATGAATTGCCATTCTGTGTTAATACACTCTTTTTGAAAGGAGAATAGATGGAAGCTGGCCCACTTTCTTAATGATAATGCTCTGTGTTATGCAAGAGGTTCTGAGTTCTATTTCCAGTCCCAGTCTCTTGATTCTTAGGCCTTCAGGATCTGGGATTTCTAATGATGGTAGCATGCCCTGAATCAACACCTACAGAAGTGGCATATTCAGTCCATGGTACAAGAGCAGCCTCTCTATCGCAGTGGTTCTCAAACTGTGGGTTGTGACCCCAAAGTGACTCGTGACCCCATTTTAATGGGGTCACCAAGGCCAGTGTTAGATTTGCTACGGCTCGGGGCTGAATCTGAAGTCCGAGGGCTTCGGCCCTGGGTTTTTGCCCGGAGCTGGAGTGGAGCTGGAGCGGAGCAATTCAAAAATTTGATTGCTCCAAATCCCTGATAAAAAGAACTCCCCAGAGAAGTGTAGAGAAAAGAACTATGGAGATTCCAGTCATAGAGGTGGTATTCATGTTAATACTCCTTGCTTTTTCTTTTAAAGATTCTTCACAGTACAGGTTTGGAGTTTCAGCATCAGGTAGAAGAAGCCAAAGATTTAGATCAACTGATTAAAATTCATTATAGATATTTGTCTACAATCCATGATCGCTGCCTGCTGAGAGAAAAGGTATGTGTTAAGTAAAACTGAATACGTGGTATTTTCAGCTCAACAAGGGAGAAATGTTTATCATTACAAATCATCCAGTATATGTTGGATTTTGACATATGGTAATTATAGATATTGTGGAGAGGCAGTAGCCTTTCCAGAGTTACAATTGAGACTCATGCATTTGCTTCCCACTCAGAATCATTTCCTTAATTATACAGTTCAGTTCTTCAAATTGTACATGGGTCACCTGTGGCTAGAAGATGTGGGAATTTATGGTGATTCTTTGAGTACTGTCCCTATAGGTGCTCCACTCCAGGTGCTCTTGTGTCCCCTGTGCCTTTGATTGGAGATTTCTCAGAGCAGTGTCCATTTGGCCTGTGCAAGTGTGTTACTCAGTCTCGTGCTCTGTGCTGTTAGATAGCACTGCGTGTGGAAACCACCCTCAGTTCTTTCTAACCCGCATTGGCCTGGGACAAAGCCTGCATTGTTTTACCCCAACTGTGTCGCCTTAGCTCTTTTAGAACTTAGTTTATTATAGTTGTTCTTAGTATAGTTAGTACTTAGTAGTAGTTTTAGCTGTTGTTTTGGCTTTTTTGAAAAGATTAATTAATTTATATATATATATATACATATATCTTTTAGATCGATAATTTCTCCTCTTCTGGGAGTTTTTACTTTACTGGGAGGACATGCTAAGTTCTCCTGGTTTCAGACGCTGCTTGTTGTGCCAGCGGGCATTCCCGGTGACTGACTGACACTCCTCGTGCATCTGTTGCCTCAGGGAGTCTCATCTTTTCTAAAAGTGCAACTTCTTTCTGGCATTAAAATCTAGAGCCATCAAAAAACAGGGAGCTCTAACTGACTCCTCACAATGGAGAGCTCACTATGCCCGGCCTCTGACACTGGTCAGGGGACCTCCTCTGTATGTTGGCCTCTGAGTAAGACCGCTGCCTCCACTGTCTCTGAACCGTACTCCTTGAGGACACGATTCCTTTCATAAGATTCCCAGAGACCATCCCTTGAGTTTTCCAGGTAGGGAACCTATCTCAAAGAAGTCTCTGATGACTTCAGTGGCTTCAGCCCCTAATTCTCTTCAACCCATGAGGCTGCTGGTTCCCCAGGTACTCAGAATATAGTTAAAACTAAAGACTATAAAGTTCTGCTGGTACATACTCAATAAAGGAGTTCAGCTTGGTATAATTTAATGCCTGAGAGTTGGCAATTCGGAATTGTAAAGTGGCAGGACCTTATCAAGAAGGTTGCAGATTGTTTGCAGATCTATCTTGAGGAGGTTAAAGAACCATCATAAGCTACTTGGCATCCTTCAGACAGTTTCATCTGCCCGAATTACCCTGGCTGTTAACGAGGCCCTTCTGGATCCTGCAAAGGTTATTTGGCATACCCCCAGCGTCAATTCTGCCCACATGTAAGAGTGCAGACAAAAATATCTTGTCCCCTCTAAGGACTCCATTTTTATTTTCCCATTCCTTTCCTAACTCCTTAATGGTCAAGGGGGTTAATAAACAGTGAAGTCAGCACCATGCTATATTTACGCTCTGTGATACAGATCATAAACGCCTCAACATGTTTGGTAGAAAAGTATATTTGTCAGCCACTTTACAATTGAGAATTGCCAACTCCCAAGCATTAATGGTGAAGTATAACTATATAAATTATACCAAGCTGAACTCCTTTATTGAGTATCTACCAGCAGAACATAGAGAGCAATTCCAGGCAATTATTGCAGAAGGCCAACTGCTCACCTGAACATATTTTTGTAGGCCTCTTTTGGCTCTAGTGATACTGCCACTCATTTGATTTCTATGGCTGTAATTATAAGGGGCCTTCTGGCTTCTGCTCTCAGGATTTCCCAAGGAGGTCCAGAATACGGTCAAGACCTTCTTTTTGATGGCACCAAATTGTTTGCTGAAAGCACAATCTCTGCAAATGTTGAAGGACTCTTTTTTTTTTTCTTCTTCATCCAAAGGCCATGTCAGTAGTAGCAGGACATCTCCGCAGAAAGGGAATTGTGGTGGTCCCTTACCTAGACAATTGGCTTCTGAAAGGTCAGGAAGCAACTTGTGAAGCCATAGACCTCTTTCTCCAATTCGATCTGCAATTGAACATTCAAAAATCCACCTTAACCCCTGTGCAAAAGTTAGAATATGAGTTCATCTCGATTTAATAGGGGCAAGAGCCTGCCTCTCAATGCACAGATTCATGACTCTATCCATCATAGTCAGTACAGTCCAGATCAGCCCTCAAACCCTGGTCAAGAATTGTTTTCAGCTGTTGGGGCCTATGGCAGCTGATACTTTCATTATATACCATGCAAGACTGTGAATGGGATGCCTTCAAAAGTGGTTCAGGACTGTTAATTCCCTGAACAGACACAGTCTAACTATACTACTTTCGATACCTGCTTTCATAAAGGAATCTCTCAATTGGTGGAAATACCCTCACAAAGTTTGTGCAGGAGTCACTTTCAGCTGCCCTCCCCCTGCAGTTATCATAACGATGGATGCACATCTAGACACCCACATGGCCCGGGGCACATGGACACCTCTGGAAACAACTCTGCACATCAACCTCCTGGAACTCAGGGCAGTCAGATATGCCTCTTCTCCAGCAGAAAACCATCTACATGCTACACTTGCAAAAATGGACAAGATTTGCCTGCTGGTGTGGCCTCAAACACATTCCACTCACAATCTCATCGCTGTCAGATATAGTGGACTACATTCTACTACTTTAAAAACTTGGAACTGTCGCTAATTTCCATTAGAGTCCACCTGACAGCCATCATGGTGGCTTCTTTGAGTAGATGCAGTTGTGTATTCCACTTAGGTGTGTGCACACCTAGCACACAGGAGCCAGAGAATTTTGCCAAGCAGTACCTGTAGAGAGGCGGCACTTGTGCCCATAGCCCCTCCTCTGGCTATATGAGGCAGTGCCGCTGTGACATCCATCAGTTTCTTCTTACTGCCTGTGACTGGAGTTGGAGCGCTGCATGGTTTTCACCTCACAATCCCTCTATTTTTAGTGACTAATTAAATACAACTAGAAATTAGTATCCTTAGTATAGCGTTAGTTAGTTAGTGTTGCTGTAGTTAGTTATAATTTGTGTTTCTCTAGTATTGCCCTTACCGGGGTTAAAAATTGTCCGTCATGAGGGGGAGCAATCCCCAAGAACAATCCCCACATAGGTGCTTGCTGTGCCTACGTGAAGCCCACAGTAAGGAGTGGTTTCCCATTTATAGATCGTTCACCAAATAGACTCTGGTGGTGAGGGATCTTCGTTTGAAGCACTAGGTGCTCAAACAGGACATGCGGCTTGCTTCGGCACTGAGGCCCTTGTCAGATCGGATGTTGCCCTCCGGTTCTGGGTGTGCTTCTGCTTTGCTTCCTGGATCTGGTGTCTCTCCTAAGAGATGAAGGAGTTGTTCCCCATCACGTGCACTGAGGAAAAGGTTGCATAAGACTGACTCAGGCCATTCCACGTTGCATGGGGACTCGTCTCCCTCCTTCAGAAGGAGCATGGACTGAATGCCAATGCGCAGGATGGAGGAAATCCCGTCAACCACTCCCTAGTACCACACAAGGAGGTCAGAGACCCTGTACTGTCGTCTCCAGTTCCAGCCCCGGGATATCCATTGAGTCCGGTACTGATGAGGGCAATACTGGCACTGTCTCTTTCCACGCTGGTGGTGCATCTGGTAGCAGTGGACTTCCTCTTCTTTTCTGTCCCGACCTTGCCCGTGGTCCAGGACTTTGCCAGGGCTGCTTCCTTCATCTTCCTATTGGCTGGGCAGGCTGCTGAACCTGTGGGTCTGTCAGCACCATACTCTGTTGTTTCTCTTTCACAGTCCGTGAAATGGGGGCTGCTGCTGGGCTTGGTGTGAAGGACCTCTCCAGCACCGGGAGTGTCTTTGGCACCCCTGCACCTGGCGCCGCCAACATTACCCTGTCGGCACTCATCGCCCTCCACTTCGGCATCATCAGTTACCTTGGTACTGCTGCCAACTTTGGCATCGACACTGCTTCTTGCACCAGAAACGAAGGAGGCATACTTGGTGCTGCTGGTACCATTTCTGCTGTTGGCGCTCGCTCCCTCTTCGTTTTGGGCTATGGATTAGTCAGACCAGTTGCTTGCACCCTGACGGATGGTTCCACCTTTATCCCCTGAAGCCCACTACTCTTCCGCATCCAGGTTGGGCTCTTCCTTCTCTCGCTGTCCATCACCTGACCCACATTGGGGGACCATTTATGGAGCGCTATGGGTACTAGAATTGGTGTTCATCTCACATTCGGGACTGGGGCACCTGGCCTTGCGCCTACTGGCCACCATGCCTTATCCATACCAGTGGCCTCCATGAAATCTGTCAGACACTTCTTAGTCATGGCAGTCCCACTCCTCGTCTCACTTGAAGGTGAGATCACCGACCAGATCTGTGGTGGTACCATTGATCTACCACAGGCCCAGGCACCAATGAGCCTTCCCCTCGCAGAGCCTCCGTAGTCGTCCCATCCAGCTCCATCAGTCCTGGAGCAAGGTCCGGTTCTGGTACAGTTAACCATTTCATCTTCATCCCTGGATGATTCAACGGTGCCTGAGTCTTCCTCCCCTTCAGTACTGGAGGATTTCAAGGCATACTAGGACCTTTTGCAGTGTGTGGCTGCTTCGTAGGGTATTCAAACGGAGTTCTTTCAAGAGAACACCCATATGTTAATGCTTATCTGCAGCCATCTATCCGTGGGAGAGTCTCCTTCCCTATTAATGATTCACTCCTTGAGCTTGCTAAAGTTCTCTGGAGCATGCTGGCTTTGGTACCGCTTGCAGCAAAGCACAAGGAAAAGCGCTACTTCGTTCTGGTGCAGGGATGTGAGGGTTTTTACTCCCATCAGGCCCCACGTTCCCTGGTCGTAACTGTGGTGAATGATAGAGCCTGTCAGGGCAGGTTCAAGCCCACTCCCAAGGATAAGGACTCTAAATGAATGGACCTGACGGGCAGGAAGATTTATACCTCCTCTTCCTTGCAGATGCAGATTGCTAACCAGCAAGCACTGCTGTTCAAGTATGACTTCGTGAACTGGATGGCTATGTCTAAGTTTGCAGACCAGCTGCCATAAGCCTTGAGAGAGGAATTTCGGGCATTTGTCACCGAAGGCTGCTTGGTGACAAAGACTTTGTTGCAGTCTGTGCTGGAATCTTCGGCCAGAGTGATGGCCGCCCTCAGCAGTGGCCATGAGAAGGGCTTCCTGGCTGCAGAATTTGGGCATAGCTCTCAATGTGCAGCAGGAGGGAGAGGATTTGCCCTTTGATGGCCAAACGCTGTTTTGGGATAAGACAAATGAGACTTTGCACTTCTTCAAGGACTCTAGAGCTACCCAACAGCCCTTGGGAGTATATACACCAACAGTGCAGAGGCACCACATTGGTCGTCAACAGCAGCAGTATCGTCCGCAGCGCACATTTGGGCAGTCGTTCCCTCCCTCAAGACAGCGGGACTATGCCAGAAAGGGGCATAGATCCCATAGAAGGAGGCAGTCTTGTCTGGGGTTTGGCCAGTCCACGTGCCCTCCCCGGCACAGTTAAGCACCCATTTTGACTCTTTGGTCCAGAGCAGTGTTCCAGTCATCATTCCTTTCTCCCCGTCCCTTCCATTTGGGGACAGGACAGCCTTCTTTCACAATGCATGGGGTTCGATCACCACTGACAGCTGGGTCCTAGGCACTGTCAGATCTGGCTATGTCATCCAGTCCCTGTCCATCCCTCCCTGTTCCTCTTCAAGAACCCCTCTCACCAGATACTGCACCTTGAGCAGGTTCACTCTCTACTGGCTTTGGGAGTGGTGGAGGTGGTTTTGCTGGAACACCGGGTTCATGGCTTCTATTCCCAAATCCGAGGGAGGATAAGACCCATTCTCGACCTTCAAGGCCTTAACAAATATATCCGATACAAGAGGTTCCAAATGGTCACTCTATCAACTATCCTCCCCACGTTGTCTCAGAATGACTGGTTTGCTGCCCTGAACCTTCAGGACACCTATTGGGCTACAGAAAGTTCCTTTGATTCGTCATAGCAGAGCTCCATCTTCAGTATATGGTGTTGCCCTTCGGCCTCTCTTCTGCCCCTTGGGTTTTTACCAAATGCATGGTCTTGGAGACCGCATACCTCAGGAAGAAAGGAATGAACATCTTCCTATATCTGGACGACTGGCTATACTGAGAGGCAGGTCCAGAGAGGACGTCAACATTACACTGTGCCTGCTCAACCATCTGGGTTTCATTCTAAACACTGAAGTCAATTTTGGTTCCCACTCAAAAAATAGATTTCATTGGGGCCCTAACAGACTCTTTGAGTTTGAGAGCATTTCTGCTGACCGACCATTTTCAGTCATTCGCCACCTTTCCCTTAGTCTGCAATCTCAGCTTTCCATGATGTGTTGGATGTATCTCAGGCTTTTGGGCTACATGTCTGCTGGCATGCAGGTGGTCCAGTTTGCAGGGTTGTGTCTTTGTCTCCATCAGATGTGGCTCAGGACAGTTTACAATCTGACTCTTCACTCCTTGGAGAGATTGGTCCATCTCCCTCCACTGGTCCAGGACTCCTTGCTGGGGTGGATGCTCCTGGAGAACAGTTGTCAGGGTGCTCCCTTCATCCAGCCCTTACCATCCAGGTCTGTCTCCGATGCCTCCAAGATGGGCTGGTGAGCCCATCTGGAGTTGCTGAAAGTTCAAGGTCTGTGAGCAGAGCTGCAGTCCTCACTGCATATCGAAGTGCTGGAGTTTGGGGTCATCTACAATGTATATCACGCTTTTCTGGACCATATCAGGGGCTCAGTGATTCACATATTTACCGACAATATCACCACGATGTAGTATATGAACAGGCAAGGGGGAGAACACTCCAGGGTGCTCTGCCAAGAGGCAATCAGGTTGTGGCAGTTTTGCATTGAGGAGAGTATCACTCTGATAGCCAACCACTTGCCCACTCTCAGACTATTCTCAGCAGGAATTTTCCCCTGAGCGGTCTTCGAAAACAATTGTCCTCTGGGTCATCTTTGGAGTTTGGGGCATTCCAACGATTGACCTGTTTGCCATTAGGGACAACAGGAAATGTCAATCTGTTCTGCTGTAGAGGGATCCTCAGTCCGGGATCCCTATCCAATAGTTTCCATCTCAGCTAGTAGTCTGCTCTCCTGTACACTTCCCCTTCTGATCCTGACCATCCCACAGATTATTCTCATTGCCGCAGTGTGGCCAAGGCAATGCTGGTTCTCCAACCTTCTCACATTATCAATTCAGTCTCCCATACCTCTTTCTTCTTCATTGCGACCTACTCGCAGAGAATCACGGACACACCTTGCATCCCCCACACAGTTCCCTGCATCTCGTGGCATGGCTGCTGCTTGGCTAAATGAGGAGGAAGAGCAGTATTCAGCAGCTGTTCCACAGTTCCTAGTCAGCAGTAGAAAACCCTCTAGCAGAATGGCCTATTCAGCAAAATGGAAGCGGTTTTTGGTACGGTGGTTGGCCCACGGAATTCAACCAACACTGGCTTCCTTCCAGGACCTCTTGGAGTACTTGCTGCACCTTTAGTTGTTGGGAATTGCACTTAGCTCATTGAGAGTGTATCTGGCAGTGATATCGGCATTTCATCCCCCCGTTAAGGGAAGATCAGTCTTCTCCAATACTGTGGTAGCAACATTCTTAAAAGGGCTTCTTCATCTCTATCCTCTGGTCCAAGAGCTGGTTCCTCTTTGGGACCTTACCATGGTCCTAGCAGTTTTAATGGGGCCTCCATTCAAACCACTGGCATCTTGTACCTTTCCACTTTTGTGTCAGAGAACTGCATTCCTCGTAGCAGATAACATCTGCAAGAAGAGAATGAGAGTTGCATGCTCTAATGGCAGAGTCTCCTTTATATACAATTCTCCAAGGACAAAGTGAATTTACAATCGTACACCAAATTTTTGTCTGAAGTGGTTTCTCGGTTCTGTTTGAACCAGGTGGTATATTTATCTGTGTTCTTTCCTAAGCTGCATTCATCTCCGGAGGAGCAGCATCTCCATCCATTAGATGTCAGGCAATGTCTAGCCTTCTGTCTGGACAGGACTAAGCTGTTTTGTGCTTCACCTCGCCTGTTCATGTCATATGCAAATCACGTAAAGGGGAAAGTAGTCTCTTCACAGATGATTTCTAAATGAATAACATCCTGTATCAAGACTGCATATGAAATAGGTTAGTCTATGCCCCCTCATCAGGTGTGAGCTCATTCTGTGAGAGTGCAAGCAATGTCAGTAGCCTTCCTCGGTGACGTCTCAATATTGAAGATTTGCAGGGCTGCTATGTGGTTGTCCGTACATATATTTATGAACTATTATGCAGTAACCCCACCTTCTAGGGCGGATGCAAGTTTTGGTAGGCGGTCCTGCAATCCTTGTTTAGGTAGACTCTGAGCCCCACCTCCTGGGGTGGGTACTGCTTGTGAGTCATATAAGTGGAATACATGGCTGCATTTACTTACAGTGAGTAACCATTTCTTCTTCTTCAACTGTGGTTCTTTGAGATGAGATGCAGATGTGTATTCCAGGACCCACCCTCCATCCGCTGCATTGGAGTCTAGTCTCTGTGTAAAGGAACTGAGGGGGGGTCAGGGAGACTCTGCTTCATGTTGCCAGAGATGGGGCTGGTCATTAGGCGTGACTGCCACCCCTCTATGGATACTGCTAGGCAAAATTCTCTGGCTCTGGTGTGCTGCGTGTGTACACACCTAGGTGGAATACATGTCTGCATCATATCTCAAAGAACCACAGTTGTCATAAGTAACCATTTCTTTCCATTCTTCAATAGCATGTTATTCTGTATTCACCCAGCCAGTGACGAGGAGGATCCTGAAGAGTCTCGGAAATCTATTTCCACCAGTCAAACATTCTACTCTGGTTTGGGACCTAAATCTGGTTCTTAAATGTCTTACAGGATTCTCTGTTTGAACCAACGACTACCTGCTCACTCCTCCATTTCTCGATTGAAAACACCATTTCTGGTAGCTATCACATCAGCATGAAGAGTTAGGAATATAGGGGCCCTTATGGCATACCCTCCTTTCACGTAACTTTTCAAAGACAAGTTAACATTACAACCACACCCCAAGTTTTTACCAAAAATATCTTCCGAGTTCCATATTAACTAACCCATTCATCTCCCAATCTTCCACCCTAAACCTCACCTAGACAAAAAGGAGGTGTTGTTACACACACTTGATGTCAGGAGAGCCCTGGCCTTCTATCTTGACAGGACTAAACCATTCAAATTATTTGTCTCGATTGCAGATACATCAAAAGGGTCTGCAGTCTCTAAAAAAAGACTTCCCAAGTGGATATCTGATTGCATTAGCTGTTGCTACCAATCTTGTAATCTCCAAGCACACTCAGGCATATGAACTCACTCTACAAGATCAGTTTCCACTTCTACAGCCTTTTGCAAAAATGTTCCCATCAGTGAAATAAGTAGAGCTGCAACTTGGACCTCTGTACGTACCTTTGCGAAGTGCTGTGCAATAACTCATGACTTGGCTTCTGATGCTGTGTGTGGCTCAGCTATACTTTCTTCAATACTGGACTCAGCTCTGAAGGCCCTTCCTCCTCAAAGGGAACTGCTCAGTAGTCACCTACAGTGGAGCACCCATAGGGACACTACTAGAAGAAGACATGGTCACTCACCGTGTGCAGTAACTGTAATTCTTCAAGATGTGGTTCCCTATGGTTTCTCCACTACCCGCTGTCCTTCCCCTCTGCTTTCGAGGTCTCTGCTACACAGTAGAGAAGAAACTAAGGGTGGTTTACCTGCGTGCTGATATATAACAGCAGGGAGCAACACGCATGCACAGGCTGAACAGACACTGTTATGAGAAATCTCCAATCAAAGGCGCAGAGGATGCAAGTACACCTAGAGTGGAGCACCCATAGGGAGATACATCTCAAAGACCCACAGTTACTGCACAGGGTGAGTAACCATTTATTGGTTTGGGGTTTTTTTGTTTTTTGTTTTTGCCCAAATTTTAGGGGATTCAAACAAGCTGTTTGAAATGTGTCTAAAAATATATTTAAGATTATTTCTACTGGGGTAGCATGAAGTGTTGGGGGGGAGGGTAAAGGAAGGTGCCACCCATTCTAGAGCTCTGTCATGTTGTTGAATTGTTGTATTTTAGAGCAGTGATTTTCAACTTCAACCCCCTAGGGCTCTGCAGACTATGTCTAAGATTTCCAAAGGGGTCCACACCTTCGTTTGAAATTTTTTAGGGGTCCACAAATGAAAAAAAGTTGAAAACCCTGTTGTAGAGGCAGCCTGTGCTGTACCTGTTTGCAATAGCTTTAGCTAATATCAGTAGTGAATTTTAAATAGTAATTTCAGGTTTAAATGCAGTGATAAAATATACCAGATTGTATAATCTACATTAACCTGAATTAAAAGTTCCTGCAGTGGTGGGAAAGCAACTAGGGTGATGCACTGATGTATACAAAATATAAATAGGGACAAGAAACATTTCATCATCTGCAATTTGTGTGATGTTTTAAATGTCAAAATTCGTGTGAAACTTCAGAGGTGATACACTTGGTATATGGGGTAGCACTGTAGTACTTTGTCCCAAATTCTAGATACATTAGATATTGTCAAAATAGCCAACCACAGAATTAATTGAACAGTTAATCCAGTAAACAAAGCACATATTGTAGCTGGGAGAATTAGAGTGTATCCTGAAGGTTGTTTTAATTGAAACCTTAATTTAAATGTCGTGGAGTGTTGCCTGCCAAAGTACTTATTGAATTTAAAAATAAATTCCTGACTAGACTACTTATATTTTTTCCCCATTATCATCTTAGGTTAGTTTTGTGAAAGAAGCTATAATGAAAGTGCTGAATTTAGTGCTGATGTTTGCAGATCGTTGGCAGGCTGGTTTGGGAGCTTGGAGGTAAGTAATATGTCATAATGTTTTATAATGTGATCATTTCACAGCTCCAGTGTTGTATTTGAGGCATATATCTTTTTGCTTTGCATGTTTAATGGGAGACTAATGTGACCTTTTGTTAACGAAGATAAAATTCAATTGAGTTGAAGCATATCAGCTGCAGGCACCTGTTGGTTGTATAATCAGAATGTGTTTCTCAGTGAAAAAGGTGGCCGATACATTTTAAAAAAAAAAAATTGTAAGACTGTAGTGAGTTAACAACAAATGGAAGTACTTTTTTATTTCTCATCATGTGTTCTTATAAACTAATAAAATGAAAGGCTCAGTGGTCATGCTTTTACTTACATTTTTTTCTGAGACTTAGTTTCCAGTGCCTGTGATTTTAAGCTAACATTCATTTACTTGGTTTATGAAAACTGTAGGCTTAACCAATAAGGACTCATTCTGGTCTGGTAAAAAGGCAGGAGAAGAGAGGAAAAGTTAAACTTCCTTTGTTATTTGCTCCTCGGTAAATCTTCCTTTTTGATGTAGACTGCTAGTGATAGTAACCTTGCCTTATGTCTCAGAAGGTGAAATCCTGGTTCTGTTAAAGTCAATGCAAGTTTTGCCTTTGAGTTCAGTGGAGCCAGGGTTTCACCCAGAAAGTTCAGGACTCACATTGTATCAAAAATATTAAGTCCGATAAACTTCTAAGCAGGGTACTTGCGTTACATGAGGATAACCTAAAATTATTGTATTCTGTTGTTTTTTCCTTTATACCTCCTGTGTATTCTTAGGCACAAAATGAGAAATTTCTCTAAGGCGGGATTTTCAGGAGTGCTCATTGCTGGCCTAACTGTTCCTATTGAAGTCCCAATCCACCCCCTAACTTTCAAGACTGTTTTTGGTGCTGGTGTGTATATGAGTCAGTTATCCTGCTATAGGCATCCATCTCCTGGGCAAGTGTTTCTGATTTTGCCTGTGGAACCCATCCCCCATGTCAGGGAAAAAGAGGAGCAAGTCATCAGGTAGCTCCCTAGCTCTAGGCTTTGAAGCAGTATGGAGCTTTAGAGCACGTCACATAAGAGAGGTTTCCTAGACAGGATCAGTAGCTCTTCCTGATAGTTGGTAGATGCAGACCAGAGGGTGGAGTTAGCTCACCATTAAGTATTTGTGTTGTGATAATGCCTAGAAACCCGTCAAGGATTGGGGCCCTGTTGTGCTAGGCACTCTGTACACAAACAACTGAAAGATGATCTCTGCCTTGTTTTTATTCATTATTAGAAAGGATATGTCCTCTTATATAGAACTGTCTATGTAGTTATTTATCCGCTTTATATTTGTTTAAATTAAACTGCACTTCTTTCTTAGGATGGAATCCATAGAGAAGATGGAATCAGATTTTAAAAATTGTCACATGTTTCTTGTAACAGTTCTAAACAAAGCAGTCTGTAGAGGCTCTTTTCCTCATTGTGAGTATACAGAACAATTTTAAAACAATAGGCTTTTCCTATATTGACACTTTTAATTTATAAGCTTCTTTCGGCAAGTAGGCTTTTCTGGGTTTGTAGGAGTGAGGCTGTTTTAATGTTTAATATGTTTTAAATTGAATTTTATCCTGTGTAAGAACAAGCTTAAGGTGTGTGTCCATGGAGAGAGATTGGCAAAGCATTTTCTATTCTCTTTTAATAAAACAATTTAACAAACACTTTAGAGCATTTGTGCCTCACTTCGTTTATGAATAGCAAAACTTCCTTCATTTTGCCTAATGCCCTGAGGAGGGACATGCAAATAATGTTGGCATACATCATAAATCCTAACTTCGCCAAAGGAATTCACATGCCACTTAAAATAAAGTATTTGGTGATCAGTTATTTGACTACACATCACTTAAAATGGCTGGCATTGAATTCGTGACGAAAAAATGGTTTGCAGTCAGAGCTAATCACTGTTAAACATATTCTTTTCTTTGATTCAGATGTTGTATTGCCTGGTATAGGCCAAGCAGAATTGCTACATTTATTGTTTTATGACATCAGAATGGACAACCTAAAATGGATGACATAAAATGCCATGCTCTATTTTAACAATTCAATGGTTTTTAGTGGTGGTTTATGTTTTATGCAGCATTATAGTCCTGTATGGTGCTTAACTGGCAAATGAAGGCAGTGCCTGCCTGAGTAATTTACATTTTAATGGTTACATACGTTAGGAGTCATACTCATACTTTTTCAGTGTAAACGTTGCACCCACTAAATATTTCTAAAGTTAGTAATAAAATATTTGCCTAAGTAACAGGTGCTTCTTTGGATGAATAAACATGTGATGATGTGGGTAGTGGTGCAAGAATAACACCAATTTGTTTATCTTAAATGGTACTGGCTTCTCACAGTGACAGAGCATACAAAAGGTGGCCATGGTTGTAATTTCAAAAGTATAAATATGAGAGCAGAGCAGAACATCGATTAGGTCTACTGTTTCAAGAGAATTTTCTCTGTATTTGCACTGATCTAAATGAAAGCAGATTTTTTCCTATATTATTGGATCTTTTGGCTGGTGGGGTTATTCTCAGTGTAGATGTATTAATACTGTTTATTTACAAAGGATAAAGATACATTTATTCAGTTTTGCACCTTTTGCTAAGGATAAGGTTCCACACCAACATCTGAAAGGAAATTAACTCTCCTCAATTGGCCCCTCATTATTTCAGATATTTCAGGTAATGAAATTGATAAAATTGAAAATGCTTGAGGCAGGGACTTAAACCCTCAGATATTGTTATTTGTAATTTGAATAATAAAAGATCTCATCTGCCTAGTAAGCTATAAAACTGACAATTTCAGTAAACCTTTGCAGAGTGATGTAACCAAGACTATTTAAAATGTTTAAAAAATGTTTTATCTGTTTTGATTCACAGTGGAGTCTTTAGCTGTGTCACTCATGGCTGGCATGGAACAAAGTTAACAAAAGACCAGAGTGCATTGAACTACTCAAGAACTGAACTCCTGCAGCATTCATCTGCCACATTATTTATTCAAAATTAGCATTTTATACTGAAATCCATGTATATGTAGATAAATGGCAGTTGATATCATTTCCTTTCATTAACTGTTTGAAACTGTAAAATGTTTGAAACTGTAAATGGTGATGTACAGTATTTAATGAGTATTGATTGTGGCTGTTTTTTTTCCCCTGCATGTTAGTATGCTATAACATCAGATTCATACTGTCTTGCAAAAGTAGCTGATTTGAAAATACATGAAATGTTTCTTCTTGTGAAGAAGGAATTACTCACTATTTTGTTAGAGTATTTGCTGATTAAGTCTTTAAAATAGTTTCCTTTAATTTTGCAAGAAATGTTAAATACTTGCCATTTTTAACTAGGATCAAAAGCACATATGTAGAATATACTATAACTGTGAAAATGCGGAGTACAAGAATACTTGTTCTCAGCTCCTTACCCTTCCCTTGTTCTTCCAGTCCTTTCCACAGCACAGGTGATCTGTCCCTTCTCCAGCTTCCTAGTCTCTTGCAACCCAGCCTCTAATATTGGTAGTTCTTCAAGTGTCTGTAAATGTGGATCTCACTCTTGGTATGCATGTGCCGCATGCACAACAAATCAGAATCTTTTAACCAGCTGTGTTCTTTGGGATCACACATGTGCCCTGCATATCCTTGTGTTACCCCCTCTTGAGGGCAGAAAAGATGGAGTGTATTCAACTGCCACTCAATTCCTTCTTACCACCTGCAAAGAAACAGTCTCTAATCCTGGGACTAGCAGCCTTGTCCTGTCACTATTTTTAAATAAATAATAAAAAGAGCCTGTAGAGATTGACTGAAATGCTACTTTTGTATCTGTACTTCTGCTGAAATACAGTCACAAACTTTGTACGTTTTTTGGCTGTCTGAGCTCAGGTCAACAGTCTGCCAACCCTATGCCTTTAGGCTTAATATTTCTAAGCTTTCTAGAAGCTTCCCCATGGTTGCAGAGGAAACTCAGTATTTTTTTTAAACAAAAGCTGAGATTTTAATGTAATCACATGACTCCAAGAGCAGGGGCTTTAAGAGCAATACCAAATCACGAGAAAGCTGGCAACACTGGTGTGTCATACACAGGCAAACTGCTGGTGCCCTCTAGTATGTTCCATGTCAGTTTGTAGCTTATTTCAGGATGTTGTCTAAGCAAAATCTATACCATATTACCACAGCTTCCCTTTTACTACTATGTCTCAGACTTCTGGAGGGACCTCCTTTGAAGGTGGGGTGTCATCAGAGGTAATTTGTACCTTCATTCCACCTTGGTCTCTTCCCATCATGATATACCATGCTCTATAGTGTACCTATATTTGATATACTGTATCTATAAATACTTGCTGCTTGTCTAGTTTAACAGCACTAGCCTTAGCATGCTGTACTTGGGCGCTGAGGTCCAGGAGTTGCTTGGACTGGTTCAGGTATATTCATATGCTGTTTGGCCATATACCAAGTAGTTGTATACTTTGCTTTCTGTACTTTAAAAACTTGACTGATAAGATTGGTGGTGGTTTTTTATATACATTGGTCACTCCTAGCTCCACCCAACTTTCTTTTCTCTCAACCAGCTTTCAGTATTTCATTTAGCTAAGTGGCTGAACAAAACCAGAATACCTGCCACATTTGATGCAGCATTTACTTCTTGTGCGTCCCCTCCAAGGCTGCTGGATGTTTTGTTATGTTGGGTTCCTCCATGCCGCCTTCAAATAGGATTTCAGATAGGACAGCTCTAGTCATGGAAAAACTAGAGCTGATTATTTTTTAAGGGGGAGAGCAGTTGAGCCTGTGTATGTGCGTTCGCTTTCTCTCTCTCTGATAATGAAAAGGGATTTGGCTCAGGCTGGCTTCTGTTGTATTAATGTAGTTGGAATATATGGGCCCAGAGTCAACTATTTACATGACCCTTTTATTGTCCAGCACTAAAGTTTTAAAAAAGGTTCAGGTTTGGTACGTGACCTCAGTGTAGTACCAGGGCCCAAACACTATTAAAAATAGTGTAACCTGTTATTGAAGATACAGAAAAGAAGGAAAAAAGTTAAAGCATTTGAAATGCAAGATATTAAGTAAGGCTTTCATTATAACCATAACTCTTTTCCCCTTTCCCTTTGCTGTAGAGTTTTTAGAATGAAACCCTACTGTCTGATGGTCTCTTAGAGGGTATTAAAGAGGGAGTTAACTGTCCTTTCTCTTTTTCCCAAAGAAGTTAGTTGAGATAGGCTGGAGCAATGGTGATTGCTGCTGTTCAAGTCCAGTCCTGTTTCCAAGAAGACAAAATAAGATAAATATGTATAAGAGGGGAGAGGAAAAAAATCAGTAAAGATAGAAAATGCTGCTTCTATCTCTGCTGTTGACTCTGACTTGCAGCCTCACTCTGGAGAAACAAAGGCACAATGCACCATTTTATCAGCCACTCTGAGACCTGGCAAATTTGTACCAGCATTGGTGTGTTTAGAACATTGCTATTAACTGCCTCTTTACTTACAAGCTCATGGCACTGTTGCAAAATATATAGTCTTGTCCAGCTAAGCCAGACTATTATTAGACAGAAGGCAAAAGGAGAGGGATAGGAAAAGGATACACAAGGGGAGGAAGATGTGACAAAGTCTCACATCCCAGGTGGTTGGGTTTCAGCCTGAGCCAGTGGAGATGGTGATGTCATGTAGGTCCTTTTTTTTTTTTTGGACTAATCTGTTCAGGACACCTTTTCCCATCCAGCTGATTAAGGCCCATTGGTGTCTCGGTGGATCCTGAGGTCCTAAGGGGGTGGGTGGCAGCCATAAAGGTTACTGCAGCAGTTGCTGGTAGACAGCTTCTTTTAGTTTTCCACCAAAAGTTGTCTTTTTAAAAACCCCAATAATGAACTCATCCCCTCATTATTTTGTCCACAAATAAGTCTAGTTAGTGACACACCAGTTTTGGTTCCATTGATTTCCAGTCTCGCACTTCTCTTGTTTACCAGGCATGAGCTTAATGCAGTTCTTGAGTTACATCAATAGGTTGTCTTATTTAAATTAGTCTCTTTTGCATCTTTTCCCACCAACAATTATTGTTTTAATAGGTTATTGAAACACTTTGTAAACTTCTTTCTAGTTTACCACCGTTAAGCACACAAGTGGGATAAATGCATAGGCCTAATTATTATGAGACATCCCATCTGATAAAAGGTCTGGTTTAGAGAAGGGAAAGTTTCAAAAAGAGAATCTGCAGAACACTCCAAACTTTCAAAAGGTGACGTCTGATTTGAAACTCTCTGTTCCAGGAAATTCCACTAGATGAAAGGATTTCAGATTTCCTGAACTTGTATTACAGATCAGTTAATCCTCTCAGGAGTAGTCCAAGGCTATTGGTTTAATAATGCCTTGGTTACTGTTTTAAAAACATGAGAAAAGACATCTCCCGTCTGAAAAGCTTCCACTCTAAAAAGATAAACTACATATAGTTTACAGTGAAAAGATCATGGTGTAAATGACTGAGAACATGTAAGTTGAGGAAGAAGTAGAGAAGGAGATTTATAGGTCCAGAGAATTGGGAGGGAAAAGGATTATAGAGGAGAGGGAACTGGCTGAGTATAGAGTCAAAATAGTAGAATGACAGGCACCCAGAAATAAGATGTACGCACAAGTAGGACTATCTGGGGGCCTGGAAAATGAGGACAAAGTATTGGAAACTGATGTTTAAGGAGGTGTGAAACAGAAAACGGTCTTGTAAAGGAGGATTGCTATGGTTTGGGTGGCAGACAGATTTTGGATAGACAAGGGTTTAAGCTTGAGTTTAAGTAATTTAAATGTGAGATTGAACAAAGGGGAAGAGGTCAGCACAGAGATAACTGAAGACAGAAAAGTGGATGAGGCCACTCAGGGATAAAATGTAGAAAGAAAGGAGGGCCCCAAGATGGAACCCTGTGGGATACTGACCAAAGTAAAGAGAGCAAAAAGTGGAAGTTGAAGAAGCAATTTAAGAGATTAGAGAAAGGATGGTCAATTGGTGAAAATGATAGAAAAGTTGAGAAAAATAGAGGCTAATGTATAGAATTTTCAGAGATGCCTGTAATTCTCTCTCCTCCCTCCTCTTCCCCCCCCCCGTTACATTCCCAGTATTTTAATATCCAGAAAAAACAGCTATTATCTAGATCTTACATCCAAGTCAGATTCAGGTGGACCAGAGAGCTGCGGTAGTAGATCATAAATAAAAATATATCTGCATTTCAGTGTAAATGAAGTCAGAATGTCCAAGATCCATAATAAACCTAAATTGAGAGAATAATTGGTTGTTACCTATAAAATAAATTAAAAATGAAATAACAGTGTGGTGATAGTAGCTATAAAAATTGATTTTCTTTCTTTTCTGGATCTAATTTTCTATTTCCCTATCTTGTTCACTCCAATCATTCTCAATAGCTGAGGTTCACAATAAAACAACAAACTTTCCAGTGCTCCTCTTTTCCTTTAAGTCTACATAGAGATTGTGCAAAAGCCCTCAAGAAAAACAAGATCTAAGTTGTCTTTACCTCAGCAAATACCTTATAAAGACTTCCATGTTGGTAGCTTCTTAGGAAAAAAGCTCTTCTGAGGCAGTCCTTGACAGATTGTGGACCTGTAAATCTTATTTCAGCACCAGAAAAACAGTTTAGAAGCATATAGATATGCCTATATTATGACAAATGAGCATGGTTTCTGAAAGGAGATGTCTCTTTAAGCTGTTGGACATCTTTGACCCCATTAATGAAATATTTGAGAATAAGGAGAACTGGTTGATATATAGATAATTTACTTTGACTTTCCAAAGGCTTTTTATAGCCTTTCACAGAAGAGTTATTTAAGGAAACTTAGAAGAGTGGAAATCTGGTTGGCAGGGGGGAAAAAAAACTTGGTCAAGAATATGAATAAATGGTCAGTTCTCAGCAAAAGAGGTTAGTAGCTTGGTGCCTTAGGAACAGAGATGTTAAAAATTGCTTGCTACAAAATATTATGCTGGCTCATAAAACCAAAGGACTAGAGCTGAGGAATTCCAAGAGGATGACTAGAAGCAGATAAAATCTCAGATTATGCTTTACATAGACCAATACATAACAATACGCATTGGAAGGAACAATTTAAAAATTGTGTGTACTTTGATGGGTTCTGAATTAATTGTAACCTCTGAGGAAAAATGTGTAGATACAATACATGGGTCAATTAAAGCATCTGATCAATGGTGGATAAAAATCAATTAAAATAGGCTTATTAACAAAGAGACAGTAATTTCCCTTCATGTTACAATATTGCATAACTTAGTTCATTAGGTGAGTTTTGAGCTTCATTATAAATACTCAAAGTAGGAAAAAGCATTGTCAGGAAAGGTTAATTATCAGAGCATTTTAAAATGAACAGGTGAATGTATTTGTGTGTGTATATTGGATTTTTAGAAAAATAAAATATTTAATATCAGTGGTTCCCAACATACATTGAATACAGAACTTACTTTTATGCCTTCCAAACAATCAGTGATAGTTCAGAAGTCAAAAAGACACATATTTAGCACCACCTAGAGGCAATGCATATTAAATGTTTTTATTTAAAGTATGATTCTTTAAAGATACTTGCCCACATCCTTGATTCTAGTCTAGCTTTACGTGTGTAGAGAGGGGACGAGGATCAAGGTGGAGGACAGAGGTGCCCTTTTTTTACATTTCTGGTCTTGGTGCCACTAGGATCTGCTTGCAATTGCCCAGATCGCTGGTGCATAGCGTGCTTTAACCACACCCTTTTCTCCCTCACAAATCATGAGATTCCTCTATGCAAGGGGAATGTCCAGCTATTTAAGGCAAGTGCCCCTTTGTGCCTTTCCCTGAGTTTTTCAAGATTCTTGTCCTGCCTTTCAATAGTGACCACCAGTTTGTAGCCCCCTAAGAGGTATATCCAGCCTGAGTCTGTTTGGGGGGTCACTTTCTACTTGGACTAGAAATGTAAGGACATATTATTAGAATTTATACACAATACAGAAAAATAGAATGGGATTGCGTGCTATTTTAGGCCCTGATCCAGCAAAGCCTTTAAGTACAGTGGAACCCTGTTTATCCAATCTAATTGGGACCAGGGCCAGATCAGCTAATCAAAAATTTGGATAATCCGGAGAACGGGTTGACAGCCCGAGCCCTGCTGCTTGGGTGTGAAGCGTCAATTTCTCATATTCCTGTGTGTGCACTGGTGGTTCGGTTAATACGGAAAGCCAAATAATGGAGGCTTGGATAAATGGGGTTCTACTGTATGTACTTAACTTTAATCATAGAATATCAGGATTGGAAGGGACCTCAGGAGGTCATCTAGTCTAACCCCCTGCTCAAAGCAGGACCAATCCCCAGACAGATTTTTACATCAGTTCCCTAAATGGCCCCCTCAAGGATTGAGCTCACAACCCTGGGTTTAGCAGGCCAATGCTCAAACCACTGAGCTATCCCCCCCAGTATATGAATAATCTAACTGACAACACAGCAGGTAGCGCCTCAAATTTCTGTAGTGTAGACAAGTCTTTAGAGATGGAAACAAATGCATCAGTGGAGAGAGACCTTCCTGGACAATGTCACTATATTATTGAGGCTGTGTATATTTGGTATGAAGCGAGAGCAAAGTTGCATTGGTGAGGAAAGAGCCTGGATGTTGGGTCAGGAATGTAACTCCGAAATGACCGCATATTGAGGTTCTAATCAGAATTGATGATGATGATGATTATTTCTGGCAGAATTTATTATTTCTGCCAATGGTGTTCTAATCACTTTCCAAACCTAGAAGGCGGCACAATCCCTGCCCCAAAGTCCTGAGCCTTGTGCTCCTCATCAACACATCCCCCCAAACCAGTAAAATAAGAAAGGAAACATGGGCTCTGATCCTGCAAGCACTTACTTGTGTGCTCAACTTTATACAGAGGAGTGGTCCCATTGAAATTAATGGGACCACTGTGTGTAAAGCTAGGAATGTGTGTAAGGCCTGGTCTATCCCTAATTTATACCATCATATCTATGTTGTTTTGGGGTGTGAAAAAAACCACACCCGTAATGACACAGCTATGCTGACAAAACTCCCAGTGTAGCTCTTCTTTCAGAATAGCTAACAACATTTGGGTAAATGCTCCTACACCCAGCAGAACCACTCTTTCTGTCTGTGTATAAATTAGGGACTATGCCAGTATAGGCTGTGTAGCGTACACATAGCCTAAGTGCTTACAGGAGGGGAGCCTAGAAGAGTTTTGTGTTCTTTCTATTGAATCAGAAGTTTTCTGGAAGAACAAAAATGCAAAATTATTTCTTATAGCCAAATATTGTGGAGTGCAACAGTCATGGCTTGTTAATTTAAAAATCTAATAGCAGTAGAGTGAAAAGCTAGTTGCTTTAAAGTAGCAGAAAAATTGATAATTTAAAATGTGAAAGAGTACAAGGGCAAATACCCTGGATCTACCCACATTGGCATGATAGTTGCAGCAGCACCAGAATGGGACTTGAGGCACCATCCTGCAAAGACTTACCATGTGCTTGATTTTACACATATGTGTAGTGCCATTGAACTCAATAGGAATACTCTCATGTATAAGGTTAAAAACATGCATATGTCTTTGCAGGATTGGGACACATGTTGTAAGAGATGTAGGTATTTAGGCAGACTCAGTGCCAAGGGGAGAAAAATAGGAAGCCTGGCATTGCATTTAGGCAGATGCTTTCATGCAAAAATATGCTCACTGTTGTCCTCAACCTTTATAGAATAGAATCATGCAATCATAGAGATGTAGGACTGGAAGAGACTTCAAAAGGTCACCCAATATATCCCCCCATGCTGAGGCAGGACTAAGTATACCTAGACCATGTTTGTCAGGTGTCTGACTGACCCTTTCTTAAAAACTGCCAGTGATGAGGATAGGGTGACCAGATGTCCCGATTTTGTAGGGACAGTCCCGATTTTTGGGTCTTTTTCTTATATAGGCTCCTGTTACCCCTCACCCTCTGTCCCAATTTTTCACACTTGCTGTCTGGTCACCCTAGATGAGGATTCTGCAACCTCCATTGGTAACCTGTTCCAGTGCTTAACTACCCTTATAGTGTGAAAGTTTACCCTATTGTCTAACATACATCTCGCTTGCTGCAAACCAAGCTGATTACTTCTACCTACTGATCACTGTCCTCTTTATAACAACCTTTTATATGTTTGAAGACTTCTATCATATTCCCCCACAGCCTTCTCTTTGCTAGACTAAACATGCCCAATTCTTTTGATCCTTCCTCTTAGGTCATGTTTTTTAGACTGCTGGACATTTTTGTTGCTTTCTTCTGGACTCTCTCCTGCTTGTTCATATCTTTTTTAAAGTGTGGCACCCAGAATTGGACACAGGACTCCAGCTGAGTCCTCACCAGTGCCCAGTAGAGTGGAACAATTCTCTCCCACATCTTACATCTGCCACTCCTGTTAATACACCCCAGAATGACATTTACCTGTTTTACAACATCATTATGATCCCAGAGCAAGCAGGGTGAGTTCGTTAGAAATGCAGATAATCAATTTCTAAACTGTAATGGAAGTGGAAATAGAGAAATGGCTGTCTACACTCACAAGTATGTCGCTCAGGGGTGTGAAAAAACACCCATCTGAACAACATCACCGACAGAAGCCCTGGTGCGGACAGTGCTATGTCCGCGGGAGAGACTTAGGCCCTGTCTACACTGGCAAGATTCTGCACAGTAAAGCAGCTTTCTGCGCTGTAACTCCCGAGTTGTACACACTGCCAAGCCACTTAGTGCGCAGAAACTGCGTAGTTGCAGCGCTGTAAAAAAATCACCCCGATGAGAGGCGTAGAGCTTTCTGCGCCAGGGCTACAGCGCTGCTGTGCCAGTGTAGACACCCTGGTTGATTACAGCGCTGCCATTGGCCTCCAGGAGGTGTCCCACAATGCCTGTTCTTGCCTCTCTGGTTATCGGTTTGAACTCTACTGCCCTGCCCTCAGGTGACCAACCGTCATCCCCACCCCGTAAATTCCTTTGGAATTTTGAAAGTCCCCTTCGTGTTTGCTCGGTGATGCATGCATCCCTCAGTGTATCCCTCATCTTTCCAGGTGGCCATGCCTGCTCCACGCACCAGGCAATCCCCTGCTTGGAGCAATGCCGAGCTGCTGGACCTCATCAGCATTTGGGGAGAGGAGACTGTCCAGTCCCAGCTGCGCTCCAGCCGTAGGAACTATGATACCTATGGAAAGATTTCACGATGCATGACAGAAAGGGGCCATGAACTGGAATACACTGCAGTGCAGGGTCAAAGTGAAGGAGCTGCAGAACGCCTACCACAACGCCTACCACCTGGGCTGCGCCCACGAGCTGCCGGTTCTACAAAGAGCTGGACGTAATACTCGGTGGTGACCCCACCTCCACTGTGAAGGCCCCTGTGGATACTTTGTTGGCTTGTGTGCCAGTCAAGAGTGGACCAAGCCAGGAGGAGGAAATCTTGGACAAGGATGTGGAGGGGGAGGGAGAACCCAGAGGCAGAGGATGACTCGGAGGTCAGAGACGTATGAAGCCAGGAGCTCTTTTCTACCCTAGAAGAGGAGGCCCCTGGTAAGCGGATTTGATTTTGGGAATCGCTGAAGCGAGTTGTTGGGGGCAGGAGGGTTGGAGAAAGTAGGCTTGTCTCTCACCGCATGCCTAGTCTGAGCGGCGGAACAGGCTGTTGATAGACTCCCTCACTTCACAGGAATTTGCCTCAGAGATCTCCAGGAAACGCTCGTGGAGATACTGGGCAATCTGCTTCCGCAGGTTCTTTGGCAGAGCTGCTTTGTTTCATGCCCCATTAACAGTAACTTTCCCACGCCACTCTGCCATCAAGGGGGTAGGGGGGAACCATTGCTGCACACAGGTGAGCCACATAGGGGACAGGACAGAAGCTGCAGTCTTGGAGAAGACCTCCCTTGATTCCCTGCTCACCCTCAGCAGCAAGATATCTTCCATAATGATCACATCCTGTGGAAAGTGTGAGGACAGGAATGATTATCAGGCTCCCCCCTACAGTGCTGGCTCTCCCTGAGAGCCATGTGCCCAATGTACAGCAGGGTCTGGGAAGAGTGATTTACCCTGCCCCTGCAGCTACTCACCATTTTGGGGGTCTTGTGGCTTGTGTGCTTGCGTGGGGTCAGCCAGTTAGTGACAGGTGTGTGAGTACTGGCTGTGTTTTAAATCATTGAATCAGTGTTCTCTGTGTTGCAAATGATGCTGCTTCTGTAAAATGTTGCGTTTAAACTTCACAGAGATGACCATGGGAGCCCAGCCTCCCTCTTTGTTATCAGCGGCAGAACAGTTGCTTAGAATTAAAAAGTGGCCAAGAAGAACTAAGGAGGACTTTCTGTGTGATGTTATGATGCACTCCACAGCCAAGAAGCAGGAATTGAAAGAGTGGAGGGACAGGGAGAAGAGGGACCGAAAGAAGAACACGGCACACCAGAATGAAGCCATGGAGTGGCTCTTAAACATTATGGAGCGCCAAGCAGACATGCTCCAGGCGATACTAGCTCTTCAAACCGAGCAGCTCTGCGCCCACCCTCCCCTGCAGCCGCTGTTGCAAAACTCTTTCCCATGCTCCCCCTAGACACCGCCAACACACTCTTATCAACCTCCTGGCTCCAGTCTATACCCGCGGCATTTCACTCCTCCCGCCTCACAGTCCAGCACTGTGGACTCCCAATACCCACTGCACTCAACACCCATCCCCCTGCAGTTTGGCCCTTCTGAAGTACAGTACACACTGCATTGTACTCCAAAGGAGAAGGTTGGATATGATCCCTGGACATACACAAATCTTTAGCAGTCCTGGGACCCAACCTCCTCCTGGGACCTTCCCTTCCCCCATCCCCCTCACTGCTGATGTTCTTTTTTGTTTGACTCTCTCCTCCGGTTGTTGTTTTTTAATAAAAGAATTGTGTTGCTTTGAAAGGAGTCTTTATTCTATTAATTGAAAGCAAACAGAGCCCTGCAAAGCAACAGACAATTATGTTAAACCTTCATAGTGCATTGTCTGCACCAACCACCTCCTAGCATTACAAGCACTGCACTCCTGAGCATAACAACAAATATTAGTGGCTTTCAGCTTCAAATTGCTGCCTCAAGGCATCCCTGATCCTTATGGCCCCGCACTGCGCTGCACTCCTCTAATAGCCCTGGTCTCTGGCTGTTCAAACTCAGCCTCCAAGTGCTGAGCCTCTGCGGTCCAGCCCTGAGTGAAGATTTTACCCTTCCTTTCACAAATATTATGGAGCGTACAGCACGCGGTTATAAGCATAGGAATATTGTCATCGGCCAGGTCCAGCTTCCCATACAGGCATCGCCAGCAGGCTTTTAAACGGCCAAATGCACACTCAACAGTCATTCTGCACTTGCTCAGCTTGTTGTTGAACGCTCCTTGCTGCTGTCAGGTTGCCCTGTGTATGGCTTCATAAGCCACGGCATTAAGGAATAGGCAGGGTCTCACAGGATCACAATGGTCATTTTGACTTTCCCTACGGTGATCTTCTGATCCGGGAAGAAAGTCCCTGCTTGCAGCTTCCTGAACGAGCCAGTGTTCCGAAAGATGCATGCATCATGCACCTTTCTGGACCAGCTTGCGTTAATGTCTGTGAAATGCCCATGGTGATGCACAAGCACCTGGAGAACCATTCAGAAATACCCCCTGCAATTAATGTACTTGGTGGCTAGGTGGTCTGGTGCCAGAATTGGAATATGCGTGCCATCTATTGCCCCTCCGCAGTTAGGGAAGTCCATTTGTGCAAAGCCATCCACAATATCACGCATGTTGCCCAGAGTCACGGTCTTTTGGAGCAGGATGCGATTAATGGCCCTGCACACTTACATCAACATGAGTCCAACTGTCAACTTTCCCACTCCGAACTGGTTAGTGACTGATCAGTAGCAGTCTGGAGTAGCCAGCTTCCACAGTGCAATCGCCACGCGCTTCTCCAATGGCAGGGCAGCTCTCATTCTTGTGTCCTTGCGCTGCAGGGCTGGGGCGAGCTCATCACAGTCCCATGAATGTGGCTTTCCTCATCCGAAAGTTCTGCAGCCACTGCTCGTCATCCCAGACGTGCATCACTATGTGATACCACCACTCACTGCTTGTTTCCTGAGCCCAAAAGCGGCGTTCCACTGTGGTCAGCACTTCCCTGAATGCCACAAGCAATCTCATGTCGTAGCTAGTACGCGTGGTGAGATCAATGTCGCACTCCTCTTGCCTTTGTAGTTTAAGGAATAACTCCACTGCCACTCATGACATGCTGGTCAGAGCGAGCAGCACACTGGTCAGGAGTTCGGGATCCAGAGGCAGG
>NW_020664374.1:2817733-2883318 GCF_002925995.2 Terrapene triunguis | reverse complement strand
GAGGGAGAGAAGCGGCGACCGCGAGAGTCTCCTGCTGCAAGTGGGTGAGAGAAACTTCCCTTGTTCCTGCCCCTTTCCCCGGGCTGGGGCTGTGCCCTGCCCGCACGGAGCCCGCTCCTGGCCCGCTGGGGCGCGCAGCAGGTCCTGGGGGCCCGCTCCTCTTCTCCCGCCTGCCCAGCCGCGCCAGCCTCCCGCGGAGCCCAACTTCCCCCGGGCTCACGCTTGGTTGGCCTCTGAGGGGTTGTTCTGGGGCTGGGCCCATGTCTGGCTGCAGCCTCCGCCTGCTTCCCACCCCGCCCAGCGACTCCCCGAGCGCTGCGAGGACCTCCGTGCCGGGACTCGCTTGATTCTGTGTCTTGTGCAGCGCCCAGCACAATGTGAGGGCTAAACAAGTAACTCCTAACGAGGCGTGTGTGTGGGGGGGTGCTTTGCCCAGTCGGATGGCAAGTGGGATTGGGGGGCGCATTGCAGGGTGGGATGCAGAATTGAAGCCTCTAGCACAATTTAGTTATATTATGATAGCGTCTAAGGCCGTGGTTTTCCAACTTTTTTGTCTGGGGACCCAGTTGAAGAAAATTGTTGATGTCCATGACCCAACGGAGCTGGGAATGAGGGGTTCAGGGTGTGGGAGGGGGCTCTGGGCTGGGACAGGGGGTTGGGTGCAGGAGGGGGTCTGGGCTGGGGGTGCAGGCTCTGGGGTGGGGTCAGGGATGAGGGATTTGGGGTTCAGGAAGGGGTTCCAGGTTTGGGGGGGCTCAGGGCTGGGGTAGGGAGTTGGGGCGTGGGGTTGGGGCACGGACTTACCTCTGGCGGTTCCCGGTCAGCAGCGTGCAGAGGCAGGCTTCCCGGAAGCAGCCAGCGGCAGGTCCAGCTCCTAGGTGGAGGCGCGCGACTCTCGCCCACAGGCCCCCTTCCCCCAGTGCGGAGCCGGTGCTCGGGGTGGGGGCAGTGCGTGGAGCCCCATGGCCCCCCTGGCTAGAAGCCGGACCTGCTGCTGGCTGCTTTCGGGGCGCAGTGCGGTGTCGAAACAGGTAGGCACTAGCCTGCCTTAGCTGGGCAGCACCGCCAATGGGACCCGAAGTTTGAAAAACGCTGATCTAAGGGCCTCAGTCAGAATCGGGCTCTTTTGTACTAAATGTATATCCCTGTGTCCCACCACTGGGGAAGTGAAGGAAACAGGGATTTCCAATGACTTATCTGCATGCCCTGCTAACCTCAACAAATTGAGGATTATGGTTATCGCTCAATCTTGTTATCCTGAATTATTGAATGCTTTAGTATGTACCATATTGTTATTTATTAATTATCTTGCAGTAGTGCCCAAAATGCTCCAATCAAGTGCTTATGTACTGTGTAATCACGGTTCTTGCTTATAAACTGTAGTGTAAAGATAGGATAGAGGAAAAATAACAGAAGTAAGTATTGTAGACTTGAGGGGAAATGATGAGCAATTTCAGGCCCCAATCCTGCAATTGGTAGCATACAGGCCATTACAGGATCAGGGCCTGAATGTATATAAAAATACTTCTGTTTTATTGCTTGAAAGCAGTTTAGTCTATTCTCAAGTGTGCGTGTATGTTTTGTTTTTAACGCTTGTCCTCATATCTCAGGGGTGGGCAAACTATGGCCCGGAGGCCACATTCGGCCCTCCAGCCGGTTTAAACTGGCCCTCACGCTCCTGCTGGGGAGTGGGGTCTCGGGCTTGCCCTGCTCCCGCGCTCCAGCAAGGGAGCAGGGTCTGAGGTCACTCTGCACACGCATGCCGAGGCTCCCGGAAGCAGCAGCATGTTCCCACTCTGGCTCCTACACTTAGGGGCAGCCAGGGGGCTGCCCCCACCCCAACCGCCACCCCCGCAGCTCCCATTGGTCAGGAACTGTGGCTAATGGGAGCTGCAGGGGCAGTGCCTGCGGACGGGGCAGCGCGCAGAGCCATCTGGCCGCACCTCCGCAAAGGAGCCAAAGGGGGGACATGCCGCTGCTTCCAGGAACTGCTTGAGGTAAGCGCTGCCCGGAGCCTGCACCCCTGACCCCCTCCCATACCCCAACCCCGTGCCCCAGTCTGGAACCCCCTCCCGCACCCTGAACTCCTCATTTCTGGCCCCACCCCAGTGCCCGCACTCCTAGCCAGAGCCCTCACCCCCCCCTTGTCCCAACCCCCTGCCCCAGCCCTGATCCCCCTTCCTCCCTCAGTCCCAGCCTGGAGCACCCTCCTACACCCTAAATCCCTCATCCCCAGCCTCACTCCAGAGCTTGCACCTCCAGCCGGAGCCTTCCCCCCCTGCACCCCAACCCCCTGTTCCAGCCCAGAGTCCCCTCCCGCACCCTGAACTCCTCATTTCTGGCCCCACACCAGAGCCCGCACCCCCTCCTGCACCCCAACCCCAATTAGGTGAGCATTCATGGCCCGCCATACAATTTTCATACCAAGACGTGGCCCTCAGGCCAAAAAGTTTGCCCACCCCTGTCATATCTAGTGCACACACTGGTTTGTCATTGAAGCGTTGTTAGGACTGTGCTGCTTGTGTTTTTATATATATATATAGTGTATAATAGAAAATTAGATTAAAAATAAAACCTATGAAGAATTACATGGATTTTCAGATGAAAGGGGGTAAAGGCCAATGTGTGTTTAAATAAAAATATTATTCAGAGCAAGACCTTTGAGGAAGTTGATTCTTCTTCAGTTAAAATGACATTGCCTCTCTGTTGTAATGGAGAATATAAATAAATACATCATCCACCAGCGGACATTGTGGTGACCCGACAGCATTTAATCTATTTGTTCAGCATGACTTTCTGAAAATTTAAATGGACTTAAATCTATTGGAAAGTCTTTCTAGTGGTACAACAAGTCTGTCAACAGCCGGTATGTTCTAGTAAGACACATCAGCTTGCATTGCCTTTGTTTTTAGCCCTGCAGAATTTGCTAATGGGTCTGAAAAGCATTCAGATATGTTTAGGGTGACCAGACAGCAAGTGTGAAGACGGGGATGGGGGGTAATAGGCACCTGTATAAGACAAAGCCCCAAATATCAGGTCTGTCCCTATAAAATTGGGACGTCTGGTCACCCTAGATATGTTGCACTTTATATCATGGAAGCATACTACAAGCAGTTCATGCTGAACCTGTCTTAAGAGACCACCCAGAGGGCCAAAAAAAAAAAAAATATGGTTGCCTTGGCATTTAAATATAAGGCCAAACTAATTTTTACTAGAAGCCTTGGAAATACTCACAGTAATCATTTAAGAAATGGAGTTGCTACTGGAGGGTCTAGTCCTTACTGCCTGCCTCGCTGTACACTAATATTTGTTTGCCATAATGTATAATTGTAATGAACTATATATTGAAAGAGTTTATCCATGTACCATTTTTAATTTGTGTACTTCTGAAATTGGAATTTGTAATAATACTTTGTTGAAACTTCTTTATGCTTTCTGTGCCATATTATTACATATGTTTAAAAATGGTCATGCTCAGATCGAATAGCTATGATTTATACAGTTGTTTACGCCTTACATCAGCACTCCAACTCATGGACTAGTCCAACTCAAATTTTGTCACTTTTCAAATCTGCTGACTTTATTATGATTTTCCACTATTTCCCCATATAATTGTCTAAGGCTTGTTTGAAAATTTCTATTGACCTTATTGAAATATGAGGATTTTATCTAAATATTATCTGACTGTACTTGTTAAGTTGGGCTAAACCATAATACTCTTTGAGTTGATTTTTTTTAAAGGTTGCATGGGTAACCTTAATTCTTGCATTTTCTGACTTTTGAGTGGTTGACTTTGCCACCTTAATGCCCTTTGAATGTAGGTATTTGTATGTAAGTTCCTAGGTTTTATTAAAGCAAACTGAAAAAAACAAAAGTTTCTTTATGTGGAACCATGCTGAACCTGTGCATGGGTCATCGTCAGGGTTTGAACCTAGGACCATGAGATCCATGGCACAACCCTTCACCACTGCATTTTTTATGTGGACCAGCCACTAAAGGTCTGTGTGACATACACATTGCCTTTGGCTTATATTGCTATTTGCAAAACAGCTAGGGAGTTGTGGGAATCAAGAGTCATGAGTTCTGTTCCTCATTCTGGAGGGGGAGTCTAGCAGTGACAGACTGCACAGCCAAGCACATAAATTTGGCACATTCTTTCAGAAAGACAGAGTGGTTGATTGGACTTGGGTCTGCCATAAGAGAGACTGGGTTCTATTTCCATCTCTGACTAGAACTCGTGGTCTCTTCCTGGCTTCCATTCCAGCATGACAGCCTCTATGCCAAAATGGGTGGAGGTGGGAATGCTGCTGCTAGGCCTGTGTCCGTATCCCATCTAAAGTTCAAATATGGTGGTGCCTGGGAGCGTGCTCAGTGCAGATAGTGGGCCAGTGAGCATGGGAACATGCTCAGTGCAAATGGAATGTCAGAGATTTTAGCAGCAAGTCTGTGACAAGCTTTATAGGGCAAGTGCAAGTTGTCATTTTCAGAGGCTTATAAATGGCCAGTGTCTGGGTGAATTTTCACAGCAACAACAAAAGGCACCTCTCTGAATCCAGGACTTAATACAGTTCAACCCCTTGCTCCATATAACACAGAAGATAAAAATGTATAGTATACGCCCATTCAATGGATAACTTTGGGTATTGTTTGTGTATTGCCTCTGACCTTTAACTGTAGTCAAAGGTATCTTCTACATTTTAAAAAAATTAACCAAATCACTCATTTTTTCCATACTCATGCTACAGCTTAATTTCTGCATGATGATAAATTAGATTTCTGCCACCCCCCAATCTTTGTGTTAACCTGGATTAAACATCTAGCTTCACTCAGGCTGAGGAACTGCTTTTACAACTTCCTGTAGAGTAGGGCACAGAACCTGAAACACTAGTTCTTACCATGTTTAGGCACGACAAAGTATTGCAGTTAATTTTTGGTGGTCATATCTTACATTGTTTAGTAAAACAAAAGTATTTTCCCAACACAAATCTAAAGATTTCCTCAATATCTATGGCTTTTCTATGTGCTATTTACCACTGATTTTATGTATCTGTCTGTCTGTAAAAATTGAGTTTACAGAAATATTTGTAAATAGCAGAAAAGATCATGTCTCTAGTTAGCTCAATGTTTTAGGGAAGTCTGAACCGTCTAAACCTCAGCTTACTGGAAAAAGTGGGATGTTGGAAACTGTTACATGCAGCTAACCAGTATGACTAATTTATGTCATTTCAGTAAAAAATGGGCTAGTATTCCCCACCCCCCACTCTTGACCAGCCAGTGAGTTGAGTAACAAGTGAAGTTAATTCAGTGTGTGCAAAAGAAAAGACCATCCCAGAGAGAATGTTTAAAGATATCTGCAAAAAGATCAAGCAGATTAAATTCTTTATAGTTTTGTTTCCTCTTCCTGGAAATCCTTGGTGGTCCAGCATATTTGGAGGAGGGTTGTTTCTGCTTGGAAGCCCCCACCACCCGTAAAAAGGATAGAGTTCATGTATCACCATCCATCATTTATCAAATTGCCTCTGTTGCTTGTGTTTTAGGGACACTTGCCCTCCTTTCATCACAGGGGAGTGTCTTTGGGGCGAGGTTGCTTGTCTTAATTTTCTGCTGTAAATGAATGGTTTTGGGGGTGGAAAAGCTTCTTTACTCTTCCACATTCCTCAACTGCAGGCAGCACAAGAGCAGCTGCTTCTTTCCCACTGCTCCTGGATTTGAGTTGCTTCATTCTTTCTGTCCGCTGCTGTCACCATGAGGGATCCCAGCTGGCCTCTTCTCTTATGTGATGATAGGGTTTGGGGCTGGAGAGATTTCCCCTCTCCCTGGGACATACTGAAACAGTTGAGATGAGCAAAGATGCTCAAGCTGGAGACCCCTCAGTATAGGAGTGGGCTGCTGTCCCTGGGCATGGTCTGTGAGCGATCCTCTGTTTTGGAAAGTCACTTACCAATTTATGTGCCAGATATGAATTTGTTAATCTTCTGGGCATACCCATAAAGCCCAGCTTTTCTCTTTTCTGCAGTCCAGGAGCGACTGGACTGAGGGTTGGTATGATTATATTCATGGTTGGGGCAGTCCTTCTATACTATTGTGTGCGTTTTAACCTATGGGATAGATGCCCAGGCCATAGGATGGACATCTATAGATATATTTCTATAAATTCAGATAAATACAATTTCTGTTTGGAGGAGAGAAGGGTTTCCCTCTACAGGAAGAAGCTAATAGAAAAATGTTAGCATCTTTAATTACTTAAAAGAGGGAGTTAACAGTACATTAATAAAATTATCAGATGCTACTAAGTTGTAAGGAATTGTAAAGGAGGACAGGCCAATAATATAAAGCAACCTTAAAGAGACAAGTGTCCTAGTTACTTGGTTACCTGCACCTTTGACTCCTCCTGATTTCTGAGTATTCTTCTTCAAGTGCTTGAAGATGTCTGTTCCACTGTAGGTGGGTGCGCGCCTAGTGCACGGGTGACAGAACTTTTTCCCTCAGCGATGCCCATCAAGGTGGCTCAAGAGCCCACTGTTGCCACATGCCACTGCCTCGGTTCCTTCTTACCTCCAGTGATGCTTGTCAGAGCAACTTCAGACTTATGATAAGTACTTCCCTCAATCCTTGTATATTAGGGTGACCATATTTCCCAAAGGCAAAATGGGATACCATGTGGAGCTAGCCTGAGGGCTCCACCCCACCCACCCCCGGCTGACCCAAGCTGCTCGCCCGAGCCCTGCTGTCCCCCCACTCCCCGCAGGGCTGGCGTCTCTGCTCTCCCGAGCCCTGTCCCCCTCCCCGCGCAGGGCTGGCATCGCTGCTCGCCCGAGCCCGGCCTGCCCCCTGACGGAGCCCTCCCTCCTTGCATGTGGCTAGCATCGCCGCTCACCCCCCTGCACGTTCTTCCACACCCCACTTTGACAAAAGTGCTAAAAAAGCACTTTTTCTAAAAAAAAAAAAAAAAAAAAAGTTGGGATGGTCAGAACAGGGATTAAAAAAGGGACTGTCCCGGCCAAAACGGGATGTATGGTCACCCTATTGTTTATATATCCTGTTACTGTAAACATTTAGTTAGTTGTAGCCATTTTAGCTAGTTTTAGTGATTGTTTTTGTTTTAGGACGTCTTTCCCCATTTTTGTACTGGGGATCAGTACCAAAATGATGCCTTGCTTGCCAGGATTTGAGTCCTACCAGGCTTGCGCTAAGCATATGCTTGTCAGTGACCCATACCCAACCTGCTTAAAATATCTAGGACGATGGTTCCCAAACTTTAACAACCTGTGAAGCCCTTTCACTAAAATGTCAAGTCTCAAGAACCCCCTCCTAAAAATGAATATTTCCAGGGATTTTCTCCTTTACCTGAGTATAAATTATAAAAGCAGTGATCTTGGAAATATAAAAATTGTTTTTATGATATGCTTATTACACACTATTTATTATTAATATTTATCATTACAGTATTTTTATTACATTATAAAAACGGCAACACTCTTCCAAGATCTCACTTTCGTAGCTTGTATCACTTTGAATAAGCCTGTTATAAGACAAGGCTCCTATGTTTCATCAAGGAGTATCAGATGTGAAACAGCATGAAGGGATTTAAGAAGCCAACTCAAAGAGTTCCTCCTACACAAGCATTCAGGTCTTGAGCAGTCCAGGCAAACAACGCACGTTACGACAAAGCTTAAACTTGTTCTTCATAATAATTTTAAAAACAATACTAGCTGCCTACTTAATTTTAAAAACAGCAAAAAATATCCACCTCCCTTTCCATTTCTTATAAGGAGTCTTGAAGTTTAAATCTCCTCAGTGTGATAGATATGTTTGCTTTGATTTGCTTAGCTCTTGGAAGTCCAGGGGCTGCTGGCCCCATGCTGCCCGTGGTCCCTAGGGACAGCTCTGTCCACCATTAGGGAATTTTTCCCCAAGAACCCCCTGTAACATTTTGCGAACCCCCTGGGGTTCATGAACCCCAGTGTGGTCTAGGAGAATCCCACGTAGTGAGAAATGTCACATATGTAAAGGATTCAAGCCCTGCTCAAAGAAAGAGTGGCGAGGCTCAAGTTCTTGCTTATGGAGGCAGCCTTTTGTCTTCCACTAGAGTCAGCACATGGGGAAATCACCCCGAGCACATCAGCTTTGGTGTGGAGTGCCCCACCAGAGATGTTTGTGGCTTCTCAGTCCCATTTGCTGGTATCAAAGAGAAGACTTAGGTCTGCTTTGCGTTTGGTACCTTGATCAAGTATATTGGTACCACTGCGTAGTAGAGGCAGAGACTCTATGAAATGTTCGAGGGGACACTCTCCCTAGAGCACGCACTCCCCAGAAGGTGCCAAGTCCATCGAGGCCATCCCCTGAAAGACCTTTACGGAGTCTTCAGTTGCTGCCGCTCCCAACCACTCTGGAGGCTTATGCAGCCACAAGAGGCTTGCTTAGCCTCTCGTTACTGGTATTGCCAGCAGTACGGGAAGGTATACAGCTGGTACCGATGCCTATGGTGTCTATCTCACTGCATCAAGAGCCTGCAGGATCTTTACCCTCCGAGACGGCCACAAAAACTGGTGCAATTGAGAGGCAAGCCGCTGATGATGTCCCTGGTTCTGCCATCTCCAGGATCTGGCTATCTCTCTCCATTCTCAGCTGGTTCTGCCCTGCCATTTTCAGAGGCATTGGACTTCATCAGATTCGTAGGTGAGGTTGTATCCCGTCCAGGATGGGGAACATACCTGCCTCAGAGTCTTGGGGACTATGGACCATGCAGCAGCCTCAATGCTGGCTTCCGTCTAAGAGACAATGGTCCAGGCAAGGATGGATTGTAGTGGCCCATACTAGTGGCTGTTCTGGGCTCCATGGGGTGTTCGCTGCCTGGCTAGGACCTTTCCTTACCCCTCTTGCTCGCTGTCCTGGAGAGCATACCACTGCTATCATCACCAAGAGAATCACTCACAGGTACCCAGTACGGAGTCTGGTACTGTGAAGTCAGAAGCCACTCAGGCACCATCTCTGCTGCAAGATACAAACCAGCCACCACCTCAGGTGCCTGCTGCATCCTCCTCCTTGTAACCAGACAAGGCTGTTGAGCAATCAAGTGATTCACCACCACCAGAGGACTACAAAGCTCATCAAGATCTTTCAAAAAAAGTGGCCTCTATACTTGACATTAAGGCAGAGGAGGTGTGAGAGTTCTCACAAGTTGGTAGACATCCTGGTATTGGCCACTCTGGCCAGGATAGCTCTACCAATTCGAGGGGACACTCTCCCTAGAGCACGCACTCCCCAGAAGGTGTCCCCATCTACAAGGCCCTGTGGCTGACACTGTCCTCTTTGCCATGCACAGTGAAATGAGCTAAAAGGAGGTATCTTGCCCCTTTAAGGGGTATCAATATTTTTACTCCCCTCCCCTCTTCTCTGGTGGTGGCAGCTGCCAATGAGTGTGAGAGGCAGGGACAACAAGCGTCCATGCCAAAAGGCAGACTCAGAGGGTAGATCTGTTTGGTGGCAAGCTTTATTCTTCAGGAAGCCTGCAGTTTAGGATTGCAAACCAACAGGCACACCTGAGTCAATATGACTTTACCCTCTGGGAGACATTATACAATTTAAAGACAAGTTACCAGAGGACTGCAGACAAACGTTTGTGGTGATGGCTGAAGAGCGTAAGCTGGTCGTCAGGACAGCTTGTATAGCGTAGACTTGACTGCTTGAATGATGGTGTCAGGTATTGCTATGAAGAGGTGTTCGTGTTTGCAGTTGTCTGGGCTGCCCTTAGAGGTCCAACATACTATCCAGGACCTTCCTTTTGAAGTTCCCACCCTGTTTTTACACAAGACAGTTGACGGTTCACAATCTTAAGGATTCCAGGGTGACACTCAAAAGCCTGGGTATCTATACCCCAGCAATGAAAAGAAAACAGTTTAATCTTTAGCAGCCATACAGGCACCAAGGATTACCTTCCTGATCCCAAGATCCACCCAGGAAAAAGGGCAGGGAGGCAACCGCCACCATCCTCCTCTTCAGCATCAGTGGGCTTATCCTGTCCAGCCGCTGTGTCCAAACAGGCATTTTGGTGGGTTTGTTGAGGACAGTGTACAGTTACTGTAGTTCCATGGGTTCCCCAGCGTTTGTTTACCATTCTCTCATGCCACTTCCTAAGTGCTTGGGGCCATGTAACATCAGACTGCTGGGCCTTAAGCACCGTGAAACTGGGATATGCTCTCCAGTTCAGTTCTCACCCTCCCCTCCCAGCCTTCCTCCCTCATCACTCTTAGGCGACCATTCTCGTGAGATTGTCCTCCAACAGGAAGTCCAGTCTCTTCTTCAGTTTGCCACTGTAGAGGAAATCCCATTGTGCCTCGGAGGGAATGGCTTCTATTTCCATTATTTCCAAAGCATAATGGAGTCTCAGGCCTATTTTAGATCTAAGAGGTTTGAACAAATTCCCGAAGAAAATAAAATTCTTCATGGTTACCCTATCTGTCCTTGGAACACAGGACTCTTATGCTGCCCTCGACATAAAGGATGCTTACGTCCATGTTGTGATACACCACAACCATTGGAAGGTTCTCCGATTTGTGGTGAATGGGTGCCATTACCAGTTTGTGGTGCTTTGATTCAGTCTTTCAGCCGCTCCTCGGGTGTTCACAAAATGCATGACCATGGTGGCAGTGCATCTACATAAATTAGGAGTCCATGTGTTCCCGTACCTGGACGATTGTTTGATCAGAGGTCGGTCTGAGGCCCAAGCGTTAGCCAGTGTATCGACCATCCGGTCCCGTTTGGCACTAGAACTTCTAGTAAATCAAGACAAATCAATCCTAAAAACAGTACAGAGAGTAGAGTTCGTTAGGGCAGTCTTAGACTCTTCAAAGGCCAAGGCCTTCCTGTCTCAATCCAGGTTCGAAACATTATGGGACATAGTACTGCAGTTTGAAAGCATATCCTCTCACCATGGCACGCAGCTGCCTCAGGCTTCTTGGTCACATGGCAGTGTGTACCTATGTAGTCCATTATGCCAGGCTGCAGCTCAGAAGGCTGCACGCATGGCTAGCTTTGGTGTATGTCCTAAGTTGTCTTTATTTGGACAGGACGGTGTGAGTGCCAGTGTTGGTTTTGTCATCTCTGGATTGGTGGATGAATCCTCTGAAAGTTTGCCTGGGGGTCCTCTTTGTTCCTCCACTGCCACCCCTCTCTCTAGTCACAGATGCATCATCGCTGGATTGGGGAGCTCATCTGGGATCTCTGCAGACTCAAGATCTCAGGTCATCTCAAGATCTAAAGAGCCATACAGATGTCAGGGAGTTAACAGTGGTGCATTTCACCTGCTTGACCTCTCTCCCCCAAATAGTAGGAAAGAATTTATTAATTCTAACACACAGCTCTGTGACTATGTTTTACATAAACAGACGGGGAGGAGTGTAGTCGACCCAACTATGCCAGGAGGCAATTTTCCTCTCGGATTTTTGTATAAACAACTCGATTCATCTCAGAGCTGCTTACCTTCCAGGGAAACAGAACATGTTAGCAGATCAGCTGAGCAGGTTGTTCTCCGATCACGAGTGGTTGTTATGCCCAGACGTGGCCAAATCTATCTTCCAGCTCTGGGGGACTCCCCAAGTGGATCTGTTTGCAATAAAGCCAACTGATGACATTTTCTGTTTTGTTCCTGGGGAGCTCTCCACCCAGGCTTACTGACAGATGCCTTTCTCCTCTCTTGGAAGAATTCCCTTCTGTACGCCTTGACTCCAGTCCCATTGCTACTCAGGGTTTTGTTCAAGGTCAGACAAGATCAGTGCTCACCTCATCCTTATAGCAGCAGCATTGCCTTGTCAACACTGGTATTCGACTCCTACTAGCCTTGTCAATCAAGTCCCCACTGTCTCTCCTGTTGGATCCAGATAACATCTCCCAGGGCTATGGTCGGCTGCTCCATCCCAACCTCTGAGCCCCCCTTCTGACAGCATGAATGCTTCATGGTTGACACCATTTGAGAGATCTTGTTCAAAGGACATTCAAAAAGTGCTTCTGAATAACAGAAACCCCTCAGTTAGGAGTAGTTACTTGGATAAGTGGAAGCACTTCTCCATTTGGTACCATTGGAAAGGCGTATCTCCAGAGTGTGCACCCCTGAGTCTTGTACTGAACTATCTCCTTTACCTAAAACAGAGTTTGTTCATTAGCTCTACTAGAGTGCATCTGGCAGTTGTTTCAGCCTTTCACATTTCGGTAGATAGTAGATCCTTTTTTCCCAACCCCATCATGACCAGATTCCTGAAGGATTAGGTCAGGTTATATCTTCACGTGCTCGATCTCATCCCTCCCTGGGATCTGAACTTGGTCCTAGCTAAATTGATGGGTCCACCCTTTGAACCACTTACATCTTGTTCTCTGCTGCACCTCCCCATGAAAGGAGCATTTCTAGTGGCCATTACCTTTGCTAGAAGGGTGGGAGAGTTAAAAGCCCTACTATCAGACCCTCCCTATACAGTTTTTCATAGGGATAAGGTTTATCTCCACCTTCACCCAAATTTCTCTCTAAGGTAGTTGCAAATTTTCACCTTGACCAGGCAATCTATTTGCTAACTTTCTTTCCGAAGCCTCATGCTCATAGGGATGAGGAGAGGCTACATTCGCTGGATCTCAGAAGGGTCTCACTTTCTGTCTGGACCGTATCAAGCCCTTCAGAGCTTCAACTCAGTTGTTTGTTGCGATTGTGGACAGAGGTAAAGGCAAATCAGTATCCATGCAGAGGATTTCATCACAGATCTCTCTGTGCATTCCTTTATACCACCATTTGGCTAATATAACCTCAGCAGCTGGAGGACTGGTGCATTCTACTACAGCGCAGGCAATATATGCAAATTTCTTAGTGCAAGTACCTATCATAGACATTTGTAAAATGGCGACGGGTACTACTGAGGGAAAAAGTTCTCTGCACGAGACGCACACACACACTTACAGTGGAATGGATGCAGCACATCTTGAAGAACAGCAGATACAGAAAGGTAGGTAGCTGTTCTTTCCCCTCCCCCTTCCCCACCCCCCCTTTCAGGTCTCAAGCTGTCACCTCTCTCAACGTGGAATCATGTAATTCTGCCTTGGGCTGTAGTCCCCTGGCACTAACCATGATGTAGCTCAGCAGGTCAGCCTTAGGTTCAGTACCTGCAGTTCTGTTCCCTCCGGGAGCTATTACCAGTGGCAATACATTGACCGGACAGCCTTCTTAAAACAAGTGTTATTTATTTAGAACAAAAGAATTTCAGAGAAAACAGATCTTAAAACAGTAAACAAGCTATACACATGTCTAGCTTACCAGGTGTCTGTTCATCTTCTTCTATATGGGGACCTTTGGTCTAACCTTCCTGTTGAAGGTTAGACCAACTGCCCACTGTTGAAAATTAATTCGGATTAAGGTAGGGTGTGAATTCAAAGTGCAATAGCTATTCCTAAATATTCCTGAGAGTCCAAGGAAGTTTCTCTGTACAAAGGGTAAGTTATGTAGAACAGCACCACTACAGGTGCACCGGATATTAATGTACTATTTTCTCTTTACGGAAGTAATGGCTGATAGGGAGAAAGAGGAGTAATGAAGTGCTACAATAGCCCGACCAGGGCTCAGAAAGTCCTGAAAGTCCTTGAATCAGGCTCTCTGCTCATGTGTGTCTCAGGCATATCCTAGTAAGGGTTTTTTTGGATGTATTGCTTGGGTTTTTTGTTTTTATTTGATTAGGATTGGTTAGTTGTTTGTTCAATAAATTGGTAATTTAATTACTGAGACTCCACTGTTCAAGCATTTATCCCCAAAGAGCAACACAGAAACGTCAGAGTGCCATCATCCTGCTCTGATGAGGGCTTGATCTGATAGGTCTTTTTCCATCTCTTTTATGATTCTGTTAAATATGTGTGTGTGGGTGGGTGTGTTTATTTAGATACCATCTGTTAGGTGCTTCAATAAGGGATGGAAACTTAAAATGTGTGAACTGCATTAGAACTTAGCTCAAATTAGTCAACTGCCTTCTGCAGCGGCAAAAGATTCTCTTCCTGTCTTAATAAACTGTAAACTAGATGTTGTGCTTTTGTGAGGTCTTCATGAGCCAAAGCCTTTCACAGTGACTTTAGGAAAGGACCTACTTACCTGGGTTTCTCAGATATATCATCTTGTCCCTGACACGGTATTGATGATACTAAAAAAAAAAAAAAGGACTAAACACATTAGCAATTAAAAGGATACTCTCAACTTAAAACTTCACTTTTCTGAATTTTTTTACCTGCTCTTGGTGATAATGACACTTACGGGACTATATTAGAAAGAGACTAGCAAAAATAATTCTTTGTTTTGTACTTTGACTTGTGCATTTTTTGAAAGTTTCCCTATTAGTCACTTTCCCCTATTTGTGTGGCTCTTCCACACAGCAACAGGGAGAGATGCACTTAAAAAATAGGAAAATGTATTTATTAAAACAACAAAGATTGTTCAGGGAACAATTGTAGGGAGCTAGTGTAAGACTTGAAACTACTTTTGTCTTGTCTTTTGTGATTAACTGGGTTTCAAGTTGCTGGTGTCTCTTCAATTAAACTGCCAAGGTTTTCATAGTCAAATCAAAGAGAGTGAAACTGTCAATCGTGCATTATCATCATCATGTTCCCATTATGTCTGTGGCGCTTAGGGCAGCGACAAAGCTCCTCCACTCCTGTCTGTTTCTGGCAAGTCTTTCAATGGTTCCCCAGCTGTGCCCCAGGTTTTTCAGCTCAGTTTCCACAGCTCTTCGCCATGTTTTCGTTTGCCTTCAGGTGTTCATCATATGCTATTCTGGTGATGGAATCAGTTTCCATCCAAAGCACATGGCCAACCCATCTCCAATGCCTCCTGGCAGTGATGGTGCTCGTATCTTCTTGGCTGCACTGTGTGAATAGACAATCTTGCAGGGTACCAAAAATATTGTAGAAAGGATGAGGAAATGTTGCATTGAATGCATTCCAACTAAGCTCTCCAATATCAAGGGGGAGAATCCTATTTGATTGAACTGAACACCTTTCTAGGACCAATTGCAATATCACCACCCTGAATATTCTTTTGAATAAAAATAATATTCAAATGATGCTGTCAGTTTTTAGTAAAAACATTTTGTTTTTTCCTGTGGTTTTGCAAACCCAGTACTGCAGCATGATGCTAGTACACACATTCAGTAATTGAATGTCACTAAATATAGATGTGTCCAAGTTAAATAAAGTGCAAAAGTTAAACTGCATAAATGTCACAGAGTGAGGCCCCAGTCCTTCAAAGAAGTCGGTGGGATTACTCACAGTACATAAAGTTAAGCACGTGTGAGTCTTTCCAGGCTCTAGTCCTAAATATTTAATAACCTAAGACACTGTGCTTATAACACCATGAAAATATTTCTTCAAAACATTTTTGTCTTGACAGTGATACTTCATGAAGTTTTTTGCATTATTGACAGTGGTGTTCCCTGCCGTAAACCTACAATTGATCTATGTTCTTCCTATAATCTCTTCATAATTTAAGGCTGTGTCTACTCTACAGACCTTACAGTGACACAGCTATATTGCTGCAGCTGCGCTGCTGTAAGGTCTCCCTTGTAGCCGCTCTATGCCGACGGGAGAGAGCTCTCCTGTCGGCATAATTAAACCACCCCCAATGAGTGGTGGTAGCTATGTCAGCAGGACAGCGTCTCCCACTGACATAGAACTTTCCATACTGGTGCTTCTGTTGGTGAAACAACATATGTTGGTCAAGAGTGTGGTTTTTTTACACCCCTGACAGAAATTTTACAGGCAAAAGTACTAGTGTAGACATAGCCTTAGTTACAATGTCTAAAAGGGTAGTAAGGGGTTTTAGCTAGACTTTTGCATGCATTAAATAATAACAAGGTAAGTATGATGAACCCAGTTTTTTAAAAACGTTATGTAAAATGCAGCCAAATTGCAGTGATGTTATGCAGCTGTATTGGGCACTATGCCTATCAGATATTACCATAAATAGAGCCACTGACTAGGAATGTTCTCTGAGTCTATGCCGTTTTTTTGGATAAAAGTAAAAAGACCAAAGACGACTACTTTCCCGTTAGCTTTCTCTGCTAAGGGCCTAGCTATGCTGCTAATATAATGCTGGCTGTATTGCTCATTTAGTGGAGTCCATGTTTTAAAATATTCTCCCATATAAACTAGCCATAAAAATATATGGTTAAGGGACATTGTAATAACCTAACACTGCTGCTCTATAACATATTATTAGAAGCTACAATAGTCATTTTAAAAAAAAGTTGGAAGTTAGATATTGCCCTAACCATGGCCAACAACTGTGCTAGCAGCCCCCAGTTATACCTGTTTTGATGAGCCCCAAGTGCTACTAGCATGTTGAGGTTAACTCCCCCAATTGGAGAATGTGTCAAGCTGCCTCTGGGTATTTTAATGACTTTGCTGCTGGCCTAGTGCTGCATGGCCATGGCATAATTTTATAGTTTGAAATGAATGCTGACTGACTGCTCACGCTGGAGAGAAAAATGCAGCAGATTGATTGTAAAACCAAGGGGACCAATTGGTATCCAGTAAAGGAGTCTTAATTTTAAATATGGCATTTTTATTTTAAAATAGAAAACAAATGTATTCCCCCTCCCTCCCCAGTGAATAAAAAAAACATCTGAGTGGAATGCTGGGATCTGAACTCTGAAAAGACTGAGCGGGTCCAAAGAAATCACATGCACATGACTGAGGAAGGATAAGCCCTGTCACTACAGCTTGGCTTTCAGAAACACAGCTCCCTTTGTGGTGGTGTTGGTGTTTTTTGTTTCAAGATTTTACAGAGTAGCACTGATGTTCCTTATGGCTGAGATTGATTCCGCTGTGTGCATCTAAGGCTCATAGCTCAAGTGAAGTCTCATTTTTCTGATTTCGAAAAAAGGACTGAGTAGGCTTGAGTTGGTGCCCTAGCTATTTTTAATTCTTGGAGACCTGGGTTCATATTCTGAGATGGATCACAAGGGAAAATGAATGTTAGTTTTCTCTTAGTCCTCATTGGTGCACATGACAAAAGCACTACAATATTTGGCACGCCTACAATAAAATGCACGTGGTGTTAAAACGGGAGAGAGAAAAGGCCAGAACAGAGTTTAATTGATACAGCTACACAGAGGCTTAGCCATAAATTGCCTCATTCTAGTTTAGTTGCTCCCATATCTTATTGAGAGCTCTTTCACCTTACTCCCAATACCGGCTTTTGTCATATCCTGACACATGTTGCAGCTCTCTTCTTTTTTTCCCTATTTTCTCCCATTAGTCTCATCCTTTCTCTCTTCTTGGTCCTCTTAATCTCCCTTTCTCTTTCCTCCTGCTGTGTGTCTCCCACAACTGTCCTCGCAATCTGCTGGGTCTGTTTCTTCCCTACTACTTCTGTTTGGGACTGTTCTTCTTTCTGCTTGCCTTGCTCCCAGCCTGTTGCTATAGACCGGTGGTTTTCAGAGAACGTAAGGGTGAAGCTAGATCAGTAATTTCCCAAGGGAGAACAATGTGATCCTGTAGAGATGGTCTGGTATCCCCTATGGGACTGCTCCCCATAAGTTTGGAACCTTTGCTGTAGCTAATGTAGTACAGAAATTGCTGTGCAATTGTACTTAGGACAGCTTTGGCTACAAAGTATTATAAATAGTAATCCTCACAGCAGCACTTTCTGGTAGAAAAGCATTAGTATTTCCATTTCATAAACTGGAAAACTGAGGCACAGAGGTCATGATTTGTCCAGGGGTTGCAGTGGAGCGTTAGTGTGAGACTGGGATTGCCTTTCTGTGAAAATTTCTAAACTTGGTAGTAAGGAAGCTATTGTAGCAAGGATCACTGGGATTAAGACTTCTCCTAGGAGTTCTCTGAATAATATAGAATTATTTGTATGAGAATTGGCTTCTGACCATATTGATTCTGGAGACAGCTGCTGACTTCAGAGTGTGTTGCGTCATTCCAAAACAGCTGAGAATTTCACTATTACTGTGATTTATATTTTGGCACATAAAGCTATATAAGGAATGTACAGGTTACACCTTTGGATTATGCAAGATAAATCTTAATCTTTGTCCCTTTATATTTTCTGCAGTGTAAGTCTGTGGTGCATACATTCATTTTTAATTGTTAAATGGACATTTTAATTTTTTTACTCAACTTATAATGACAACTATTCTAAATAAAACCAAACCTCTTATTCTCTACCTACCAGACAGTGCTTCCAACATGGACAAATTTACATTTTTTATAGGACTTTGCATCCTGAAGGATCCCAGAGTGTTTTATAGCGCTCACTCATCCTTTACTGAAATGCAGCCATCTGTGGGGTGGAAAATAGTTGTTCAGCAGCTCGCCACAGTTCTGGATAGGAAGTGAAGAAGAATATTATATGCAGTTGGAGCTGCAAGGAGAATGATAGACAGAGCTTAACACCATTACTGTTGCAACAAGTGTTGATTGGCTCTTTGGACCACACAAATGGTCAGTTACATAAGTTTGCCCCCTCAGCTAAGTGACATCAGTTCTAGCAGCACAGTGGCCACCTAATACCATGCTGGGTTATTGGCTCAATACTGACTGGAGAGAAAAGAGCAGTATTGAATCGCTAACACCACTTCTGGGTCACTTAAATGGTCCTTTAGTCTCCCACCAAAATAACTGACATTGCCTCGCCCTTAGAGCCCAAGGCAGTATGGCTGTTCCATGTGTTGCTAATAATAAAAATGTCAACAGATATGTGTGGTTAGTCTGGTGCAGATTTTTCTGACCCAATACGAGTTTGAAAACAAATGGGGGTTTATTGGTGTTGTTAACCACATTGTTTTCAGTAGTGTAACACACACTCTTAAGAGGATATGTGGTTTTACCCACAATATATAGAAAGCTGATTGACAGCCAGGTGAAGCATTTTTCATTAAAAACAAAATCAAGTGTGGTTAGGCACTCAGCACTTGATTTTGCATGTCATTCTGGAGCTGCCACTTCCCTCCCCCAGTATTTTCCACATGTGGTTCACTCTCCCCTCAGATTTGTACCTGCTTGTTACATCACTTACCCAAGTTTCCTCCAGCGCTAGGTCATTCTGCTCCAATCAGCAGCCAGGGAGGTTGAACAGTGCAGCCCCTCCCTAGCCTGATACCATGCTAATTATTTCCATCATGTGACAGTTCTTTTGGTTGTTGCCAGGCTACCAGGCAGGCGTAATCAGTCTTTTTTTTGGTCTTTTTTGTTTTAATCTATGATTGTAAACTTATCTTTTTAAAAGGCTTGACTGTGTATCAAGTCTGCTGCATAAAGGCCCTGTCAGCTGCTGCTTGCTCTCTAGTTTTTTGTTTTTAATCAGCTAAACTGGTGAATGACATGAAAGCATTTTTTCCTTGCTGCTTCAAATTATGCACATCTGTTGCTCAGAAACAAAGAAAGGCTCAAATCACAAAAAGAACTCATCAGAATATTCCTCTTTCAATAAAACCTTCTGTCATCCAAGGCACTGAGAGAGAGAGAATTGTATATGAAAACATAATCGCTGCAGGATTTGGCCTACAATGTCTGACCAACCAGAAAAATATTTTACTGTTTTGTGAAATACTTTGGAAACAATCAATGAGAGAGATTTTTTTTATTAAATCATATTCTGTTTAATCTAAATTGACGTAAGACGTTTGTTCACATTAAACTGGCTTCTTTTAAATTGAAATAGAGCTATAGTAACCTCTTTCATTGGGAAAAATTGAGAGAAATCCTAGAATCCACTGCATGGAAGAACATTGGATTTAATATTAGCTCCCTACTACACTTTTGCTGGAAAAAAAATTAACTTTTGGTAGCTGTTGTCTTACAAGGACCTATGTGATCAGTCAAAGACTTATGGTTTTTAACCATTTTCTCTGATAAGGAACATCATGTGGGATGATGCAAAGTTCCTTTAATTCTTCATAGAAAATACTTTAACTGGTTTGTTTCTTACAAGCTAGTAAAAAAAATATATAAACAAAAAAACAATGAGCAAATGGAATAGAAGAAGTTTGAAACTGTTGTGCTGGCAGAAAATTAAAATTTATTCTCTCCTATAAACTCAAATGTCTCTGCTACCTCGACCGAGCCTATTCCCAGGGAAGTTAATGGCAACATTCCCAATGACTTCAATGAGAGCAGGGTTGGGCCCTTGGGCTTTTAGGCCCCAAAATTCAGCAGAGCATTTAAACATTGGCTTAAGTGCATATCTACTTAGCAAATGCATAAGGAGTAAGCATCTCCCTCCCAGTCTCATCAGCACCTCCCTTATTTTACATCCTACCCCGGAACTTGGTGAGCTTTGATATTACTGTTTTAAAAAATACCTTGCAGATTTACATTTGAATTAATTGAATGTAACGTCATTATAATTTTGGTATATGCATTCAGTCTGAGGTTACTCTGATTCAGGTGAGATTGAGACACTTTTCCTCAATGTCAGGAGAGAGGAAAACTAACTGTTATATCCTTGGGGGCAACAGTGTTAGGAAGAAATCACTGGAGACACAGAGAACTGTAAACCTTGTAGCAGCCATTTATTTCCACACTCAAGACTAACCAACAGCCAGCCCTGGCTGGGCTATCCCCTAATAATCTAACTCAGTTGCCATAGCAACACAAGGGTTCTATTACCACGACAACCAAATACACAACACTAACCCTACAGGAAACACTCTCTAAAAAGCAGACTGATTTCTTTAAATTATTTTGAACAAAAGAACACGAATAAATGCTTGCAGGCTGGTTTTAAAAATGCTGTCCAATTTGTAGCAGAATGGTGAAAGAAATGTTTCTGGGCATGTAAAATTTTGATTTTATGACATTTAAACTCTCTAACGCTCATTTTCCTCCTCCACAAAATACAAAGTAATGTTGTAAAGAAATTTTTTTAATATATATTATTAGTTCATATTCAAGCACAGTATTTTGGATGAATTTTTTGGAACTCATGTTGAAAATTTGCAGGTGACCTAATACAATAAAACTTTTCTTTTGTTTGGGTTACAAAATTAATTTTTATTTCAAATCAAAATTGTTGAGGCTCTTCTGGTTTGATGTAAAGTGTAATATGTACAAGTGGTGTTCAAGGAACTCAAAACATTTACGTTTACTGAGGCAGAGTTCACATCATCCTTGTGCATTATCAATGCATATTTCTTCATTCTGGGTCTCTGTCAGTTTTAAAGCCTTGCTTATAAAGAGCCAGCTCATGCCCTGTCCTGTGTGGCTATGCAAAGTAGTAGATGAGTATGCTGCTATTCTTATACCATGCCACCACTTCCTGCACGTGGTGGGAAGCAAGCTTTGCAGACCTACTGTTCCCTCTTGTGCATGTTGGCAGACTGGACTCTCCCCGCCTACCCCCGCAATATGCCTAGCAATGAAGTTATATTGGCATGTTGGGGAGCATACAATACATGTTGTAGTTTACTCCTTCCTCAGAACAGTAGAGAGAGAGAGAGGGCAACTCAGTAAGTCACAGTCTCCATCTTCGGCTTCTCCAGGGGCAGCAGGACAGGCTGTAGGCTGCATTGTAAACTCTATCTGGCCTACAGTGAGTGAGAGTTTCCAATCCTTCCTTCTGAGCACTGACAGTAGCAATTAATGCAATTCTGTAGCTATCCAGGTGGACTAATGTGGTATTTCCCCAGAAGATTATATTTGCATTGGCACCCCTTTTAAATATTTGTGGACTTCCTGACCTGTAGGTTGTTTGCACTATAGTGATCTAAATGGTTGGCTTTCTGATTTATGCTTCTTTTAAAGCTTAACTCAGAATTTCCAGAGTTTCAGGTGTGCTTTTTAAATGACTAAAATATTGTTGTAAATTAAGATCTTTTGTTTGGGAATTTCCTTAGTTTTTTGAGACACCTTAAAAATAGTGATGTGTGATACTTGATATGGATGAGTCCCTACTATTTGAAGTAGAGAGAGCCTGAAGGCTAGGAGACTTCTTGTGGCAATAAGCTTAGCTCCCAAACCTTTGGATTATATCAGAATGATGCCTTTCCTTCTGACAGCTTCTCATACTGTTCTCCACATGCCATTCTGAGCCCTCTCTTGTTACTGAGTTCTGGTGAAGGTATTCTAACGGTAGAGTCTGCAGATAGAGAGATTATTTTGCATATGGGGACTTGAGGTTCGGGGGGGTGGGGGAATTAAACAACCGTATAAGCTGAAATATTAAAAAGCACCAGGCCTCACTGAGGACAAAAGAATGTAACGAATTTTGAAGTTTCTTGGAGCAGCCCTTTTTTAAAAAAGTGAAACATAGGTGATTTTTATTTAAAAAAAAAAAAAAGTCATATCCTATGAATGTCATGTCCTGCTATCCACCCCAAAATATCCTTAGGCAGCTGTATGCATACAATAGGCTTTAGGTGGAATGGTGTAGTTTTGGCAGAATGAGAAGGTGGTTTCAAAATTGTGCTTAGTAAACAGCTAGTCACAACCTTAACTACTGAGAGATGGTTTGTCACTTCAAAATACTTGGAGATTCACTGTCATATCATGCTGGAGCCCGTTATGCTAGTGTAAGGGAGCTTGTGTATGTAGATTTAAACCAGCTAAACTGTATTGAGAATCCAGCTAAGGCTCTATTTTGGCTACTGATTCAATAGTTGGTCTTTAAATAGTGACAACCAAATAGCAATATCAGACACCCCTTTTAAAACATTATAATTTCACCTCTGATTTTAGTCTCCTTCTCTATATCTAGTTTAGGACTTGAATTGGGGGGGAGGGGGGGGGGGAATGTGTGTGTTCTTCCAAGCTCTGCTTACAAGCTAAACTGTGCATGCTGGAGATGACAAAATGGGATGCCACTCACAATAGGTTGTGCAGACCTTCAAAATATGATCATGCATGCTCTGGTCGGCTCTTTGGACTTGCCTCAGTCTCAGTGGAGCTCAGATGCTCTGCTGAATTCTATCCAGGGTACTTGGGCTTGACGCCTTGATTTGAAGAGGGAGGTGGAAAATAAGTGGTGGTATTTTCATTTACAGCAGACTGTGCAGATCCTCATAATATGATCTTCCCTCTCCTTTTTATATGCTTTAATCAGCAGTGAAATAATTAACAGTTTTAATACCTAAATGACATCTTTGAGAATCTGATCTAACACCTTACTGAGATGAACAAATGCTGTTTGCAGCTCTCTGCCATTGTTTCATGCTCAGGCAAGCATCCCTACATAAGCAATGGCACATTCACATTTTGAAGATTTCTTTCACAACATGAGGGTTATTTTTTTTGTAACTTTAAAATGAAAGTTTAAATTCTTGAGTGCAAAATGACAGCTTGTGAGAGCTGTGTTGCTGTGTACCTCTCCCCTGCTCTTTCCAGTTTGAGCCCTGCAGAGTCAGTAGTACAAGAAAAGCCTGCTCTCAAAGTCCACCATGTAGATTCAGAGCCTGCCCCCTCCCCTGTGTGGGGTGCGGATTTATTAACAAATAAATTAACAATAACAAAGTTCAATACAAGCAGCCTTCCCAAGCTGCTCCTAAGGTTTCTATATCAGGACTGCACAGATCACACCCTAGATTCTCTCTCAATTGAGAGCCACTTCCATCTACCTTATATCTAGGTGGGATAATAAGCCAGCTGCTTCAGCGAATTGTCAAATTCCACTTAACCTTCTCTCAGCAGGATCAACATCCATTAACAAGAGGCAGTGCTTAGCTTCATGAAAACACTGCCAGCCTGTTAAAGACATTTAGTCCAGTTTGAAAAAAATAATTTTAGGCTACCTTTAACTTATTTTACTGTTTATCTTTTTAGTGGAAACATCACACTTCCTTCCCATCAACAATTAACAAGCAAACAAGGCATCAGTATGTGCTGGATGTAGTGACAAATATTGGGGAGGGATACAGTGGGGAAAGTAGTTTTTATCAAAAATACTGTGGTGAAAAATAGCTTCCCCTTCCACAAATGTAATTACCTCTGCACCTACCCATAGGGAAGAGGGAAAGTGGCAATTTATCCCTTTGCTAATAACAATCAAACACCCACATCTTCCTGAATATCAGAAGCCTCACCTGTTCCCTACCTACACCTCCTTCCTTTCAGTGGGACGAGACTGTCCTTCCAGACTTTGTAACTTATTGCACAGGATGCAGGGGGCCCAGGGTATGATTCTATACCTGGGTTGAAACACAGTTTTGGCTCATCTACATGGACAAGACCAAAACATAGAAACATAGAGTCACAGACTTTAAGGGCATTAGCTTTTTTCACAGCCATATAACATTGGCGACTCATAGGCATCCTGTGATCAACCAATACTCCGAGGTCCTTCTCCTCCTCTGTTACTTCCAACTGATGCGTCCCCAGCTTATAACACTAATAACAATAATTCTTGTTATTAATCCCTAAATGCATGACTTTGCACTTTTCACTATTAAATTTTATCCTATTACTATTACTCCAGTTTACAAGGTCATCCATATCTTCCTGTATGATATCCCGGTCCTTCTCTGTATTGGCAATACCTCCCAGCTTTGTGTCATCTGCAAATTTTATTAGCACATTCCCCCTTTTTGTGCCAAGGTCAGTAATAAAAAGATTAAATAAGATTGGTCCCAAAACCGATCCCTGAGGAATTCCACTAGTAACCTCCCTCCAGCCTGACAGTTCACCTTTCAGCATGACCCGCTGTAGTCTCCCCTTTAACTGGTTCCTTATCCATCTTTCAATTTTCATATTGATCCCCATCTTTTCCAATTTAGCTAATAATTCCCCATGTGGAACCGTATCAAATGCCTTACTGAAATCGAGGTAAATTAGATCCACTGTGTTTCCTTTGTCTAAGAAATCTGTTACCTTCTCAAAGAAGGAGATCAGGTTGGTTTGGCATGATCTACCTTTTGTAAAACCAACATGTTGTAACATGGCTGGGGACTTACTTTATACAAAACAATCTGCTGATCGGGTAATATTATTTGTGTAGATGAGCCCTATGTCAGCTGTTTACATGTCAGACCCAGATACTGATGCTCAGTTTGCTTATTAATTGTTGATGGGAAGGAAGTGTGAATCTTCTTTCACAGAATCTGCAAACTTGTCAAAACTAAACAGGAAGATGCCTGTTCCTCTTCCACATCTTATTCTCTTACTGAGAGTTAAAGCCTGAGACAGAATGGTGAACAAAAATATTTAATTCATGGTCGCATTACAATCCATTAGGTATCTAGATCAGCAGAACAAAGCATTCTGATACCATTTTGCACTCTTATTTTGTCACCTCCAAAGCAGTTGAACGTTTGAAATTGCAGCAGTATGCGACAAACAGGAGAACTGAAGTCACCAGGCACAGGCTGTCACAGAATCAGGCAATCCAGGTCTTGAAAAACATGCTTTCCTGTGTTTCTCCAGCAAAACTCTGAATGGGCAACAGGAAGCTTTTCTTTTACCTAGCATATCCCCCAAGTAGAGTTTTCTCTGCAATGCACTATTTCAGTGAATGGAAAGATGAACTGGAGGCGGGGGGGTGGAGTTCCTTTGCTTGTGCTTTGGTGGACTTTTTTAAATGAACGTTTGAGAACATTTCATTAAAGCGAACAATCTAAAATATTTAGTCTGCAGATAGAAGATTGAAGTAAAGAGGAGAGCGTCTTACAGAATTTAATCCATTAGTGCTGGAAAGAATGTGACTGTTCTATTTGAAACAGAACATCTGGGGATCAAGGGGACTTATGTGGGGTTTTTTGAGGGTTTTTTTTAAAGTGCTTGGGCCACAAATGTCAAAAGTCTGCCCTTTCTTGGTTCAGAGCTATCTAACGGTGGTTTGTACTAGGAAACTGAACTGTTACTCTCAACACTTTTCTTTATTTTATTTTTCCCAGCAACGGCTTCCCCTTAAACAGATATCGAAAACAATTTTGTTTCTAGTGTAGATCTGACAAAACAGTTTTTAATGCAGTTTCAGGAATTATATTTTGAGACTTTATCTATATTTTGATCTCTTTATGCGGCACATCTTCATTCTCACTTTGCTTGAGTAATCGGAGTTTTATGACTGTTCAGCTGCATTGGTCTACTCGGTGATAGTGTTGCTAACTGAGCCGTAAGACTCTAGCCTTACCTTAGATTTTAATTCTGTGGATGAACCTAGTGCTGGTGAAATAGCTTGAGTTAGGTATAGGCAGGTGTTGTGCAAGTTTCCCAGTACAGCTCTGCCAGTACACTCACCTGTTGTTCCAGTCCTACACCTTTTTTTTTTTTTAGCAGGGCTCTGCAAATTGTGCAGTAAGTTTGATGTGAACAAATAAATTGTTTTTAAAACCTGCTAGCTTTGGGCCTAAGTTAGGGTTTGAATGTGATTCCTAAGCGGTGAAAGACCCATGTTCTCCATGCTGTACCTTTCCAATAGTAGTAGGTATTTATGAGATCACTGCTAAGTTCTATGCACACATTTATTCCTGGGGGAATTCTATGCCACTGTGCAGTGAAGAGTTTGTGCAGAATTAATGTTTCCCGCAGAATTTGTGATTTCCACCAAAACAATTCCTTTTGGTGGAAATAACAAATTTCAGTCCTGCTCAGGGCTGGGGCTCTGGCTGACTGCCAGACAACGTGGGGCTGTCAGTTGGACCCCCAGCCGAGTAACATTTCCTGAATCTTTTTTGTTGTCTGTATTGTTACAGACCTACTTGCTGACAAGTATTTTGAAATATATTACCAAAATAATTGAAACTGGTGTGATTATACTATGTTGTTTCGACAAATAAAATATGCAGAATTTAAAAATATTGTGTGCAGAATTTTTAATTTTTTGGTGCAGAATTCCCCCAGGAGTAACACACATTTGTTTCATTTTTCAGTCTCTCATCTGATCCTCCTCATTCTTCCGCTTCCAAACTAAAGCAGTATTTACAAGTTGATTGCCAGCCCACTCTTTCTGTTTTACCTTTTCTATTTGTTTCACATCCTTTAAGCTTTCACCACAAAATTTTCACTACATTACTCTCTTTCCTGGGTTCATGTAAAGGAGAGAAACGGGGTGTGTGTGTGTGTGTGTGTGTGGGGAAAGAAACCTGATCCAGTCATATGAGGAATCTTTCACCAGGTGATCAGGGATCTACTGGATCAAACGTGTAGAGCCAGGGCAATTTTTACCTGGGACAGCCCAAGGAGGAGTTTTGTTCAGGATCACTTTTGCATGTTTTTCTTCTCCTGATGGAACAGTCTAAAGGTGGCTGGTGGGGGAGAGCCAGTTGCATGGTAGCTTCAGAATGCACTACTATTTTACTGCATATGTTCTTGATTAATCTGTAAGTATCTACATGGGGAACAAATATTTGATGGTGAGCTCTTCAGTCTAGCAGAGAAAGGTATAACACAATCCAGTGGCTGGAAGTTGACGCTAGACAAATTCAGACTAGAAATAAGGCATAGTTTTTTTAACAGTGAGGTTAATTAACCATTGGAACAATTTACTAAGAGTCGTGGTGGCTTCTGGATCACTGACAATTTTTAAAATCAAGATAGGGCATTTTTCTAAAAGACATGCTCTAGGAATTATTCTGGGGAAGTTCTATGGCCTGTGTTATACATAGGGTTGCCAACTGTCTAATGGCACAAACCCAAACAACTTTGCCCCGCCCCCTTCCCTGTCCTTCCCCAAGGCCCCACCCCTGCTCACTCCAGCCCCCTCCATCTGTCGCTTGCTCTCACTCACTTTCACTGGGCTGGGGTAGGGGTTTGAGGTGCGGGAGGGGGTGCGGGCTCTGGGCTGGGGGGTGGGGCCAAGGGATTCGGAGTGTAGGCAGCTGCTCTGGGCTGAGCCTGGGGCAGGAGGTTGGGGTGCAGGAGGGGTGAGGGGTGTGGGCTCTGGGAGGGGGCTCTGGGCTGAGCCTGGGGCAGGGGGTTGGGGTGCAGGAGGAGGTGCGGGGTGTGGGCTCTGGGAGGGAGTTTGGATGCGGGCTCTGGGAGAGGGTTGGAGACTGGGAGGGGGCGAGGGTGGTGGTGCTTACCTCGGCCAACTCCCGAAAGCGACGGGCACATCCCTCTGGCAGCAGCTTCTAGCTGGGGGGGCCAGGGAGCTCTGCGGGCTGACCCACAGGCACTGCAGTTCCTGGCCAATGGGAGCTGCAGAGTCGGTGCTCGGGGCAGGGGCAGCGCTCAGTGACTCCCTGACTCCCAACCCCCCCAGAGGCTGCAGGGACAGTGCCGGCCATTTTTGGGAGTGGCATGGACTGAGGGCAGTCTGGAAGCCTGCCTTAGCCCCACTGTGCTGCCAAGCTGTTAGTGCCCAAAATCTCCCTGTTTGGCTGCAGTAGCCTCGAGGAGATAGGGCCCGATTCCATGAGACTCCCAGCGAAACCGGGAGGGTTGGCAACCCTAGTTATACAGGAGGTCAGATTAGATGATCACAGTGGTCTTTTCTGGCCTTGGAATTTATGAATCTATCCCCTGCTCACTGTACAGCAGCAATGGGGTGTGCACTGGTATTCTAAGGAATCACAGTGGAACAAAACCCTGGTTGCAAGCTTGTTGTTCAGGACACCAGATCAGTCTCGGAAAACAGAAAGCTGGTTACTCTGTAGATTCATTGTGTCAGCCGAGCTAGTTATTTTCTTTTAAGGGAAGTGCTTGCTGTGATGAAATCTCCCCATAGCTGCTGCTGGGGGAATGTACAGTTTTATGCAAAGGAAAGTAGGGAAGCAGTGTTGTTTAGTGGTTAAAGAATTGTGAGTCATGAGATCTGGATTCTGTTCCTGACTCTGCCACTTGACTCACTATGACCTTTGGCAAGTCAATAAACGTAAATGTGCACGTTTCTTTTCTGTAAATGGGAATAATGCATTTTGGCAAAGGGTTCCGTAGTGCTCTGAAGAAGGTCCTATATAAATGCTAAGTACTGATAATATTTTATTACTCTAAATATATTGAAGCCCTATGGAACCCCTGTGTTTTGAGCCTGATGGATAGTACCAGATGATGTCTCTTGCAAGGTGCACGTGTTAATTTTGCCTTTTGAAAGTTGTTCCAACTTTTAAAGAGACAATAGAAAAACTGTGATTAGAGGAAGGGCCAGTCCTGTCTTGTAAACTAGTGGTTTCATGCTGTCTACTAACCCTAATGTGTACAATCTATTTGTCTGGTTTGAAAGTTATATACAAAAACATCCCGTTAAACCAATATACTGTAGTGCTGTAATGATGGAAGTATGCTACAGGTGCTCTGCAATTTTTCACCATAAAATTTCCTATTATAGCTATCGACGGTTCAGATTCATTTGCAGTAGCAACTGTGGGAGGGTTGGTGTGTACACGGCTCTATGTGGTCCTCAGGTTTTTAAATCCAACATCATTAATCCTAATCAGAGCAGCTCTAGATACCATTGTGTTTAAAATGCTAGTGGCTGCTGACACCATGTCTACATTTAATTCTTCCACAATTGTTGAGCTGGTGGTAGCAAATGTGGAAAATCATGGAAAAGGCAGTAAGGGGGCTTCGTCAACTAAAAATTTTATACCTACTCTAGTTAGAAGACTCTGCCCAAATTACTATAACTGAAAGAGACTACAGGAAACAGGATTTCCCTATTTTTCTCGTTTGCTTGCCTTGACAACACTTTGTTCAATTAGTTTTTATTTTTCTCTTGTATCGTCAGTCAGTTTTCCCTGTTGTTTGTGTGGGTCTGTCACACTGTGATGGGGAGAGAGAAACATTTTAAAACCACAAAAATTGGCAGGAGTATGCAGACAGGTGTGGAACCTGAAACTCCTTTTAACTCGTATTGAAACTAACGAGGTTTCAGTTTGACACTCTCTCTTCTAGGGTGGTCTCTAGCTAAGTGGGCCTGTGTGAGGGATGTTGTTCATTTCCCAACCAGAAATAAATTGTTCCTTTGCTCTTCACATTAGCCTTTTTTCATAATTTCCCCCCCACAGAGACAAAATGGCTGCTCAGGTTACTTTAGAGGATGCCTTGTCCAATGTGGATCTCTTGGAAGAATTACCATTGCCGGATCAACAACCATGTATTGAACCCCCTCCGTCATCTCTGCTTTACCAGGTAAGGAGTATCTATTATGAGTCTGTGATGCTCCTCAGAGGTACTCAGGTTGTGAGGCCCCTCACTACCATCTACCCTTAGTGTGAAAGCATTGTCTGAAGCTGCCAGAGATCAGCTCCCTGACTCCACCGGCCATGGCCAACTCAAGCACTCCCCTCTCAACCTATGCAGGCTCTGCTGTTCCTCTGCAGGTTAGCGATGGGCACACGCCAACCCCCGAACTCTTTGAGCGTCCCCCTGGAATATGCAACCTCTCGTCCACTGGACATTTACAGAATTTCCGGGTCTGCTGTTCCCAAAGGAACAGTACCCCCAGCTTACCAGCTTCACCTCAGGCTACTGCTTTGCTTAACTCACAGCACTGAAATTTGTTTATAGTGAAAACAAATATAAGTTTATTTAACAAAGAACAGAGGTTCAGGTAATAACAAGTCGGTAGAAGAATTGCAAACAACTAGATACAAATAAAATAAAAGCATAATACACATTCTAGAGCCTCCATTTAATTAACAAGATACTTTCGTGTCTAATAAAGTTTAGCACAACCCAAGTCTTTGTCACAGGGCTTAACAGCCCTGGTTGGCTGTGATTCTTTTTTCATAAAACATGCATGCTGGTAGCTTGTCCCTTAGATGAAGGATCCAAGGTGAACTAGTGCCCCCCATGTATATCCCAAAAGTCCATTGTCTACATTCACAAACAGAATACCTCCCCTGGCTGTTTTGGTTTTGTTTCATTTTGTTTCCCCAGCAGCTTTTTCTTTTTTGTGATTTAGCAATTTTGATTAGCTTGGTGGATCAGTATGCAAATATATTTACATTGTGAGGGACACAATACACGACCAGACAGGGAGATAAGTGTTTACTATGTCCTGCTTGGGAGGAACTTGTTTATCACCTTCTGGTGACCAGCCCCAACTCACAGATTTTAAGAACATAATTATCAACATGCATGCATGACTCCTGGAATATTATTCATACATACATTTTTAAATGCACACCAGTGAGCTACTGACTTTTGGTAGAGACCTTACATGCCACCTTTTGGTATATATATGCATATACTTGATCTAGGGGATCCCTGTAACCCCTTTAAACCCTTTCTGTGCCCTCTGCCTCTTGGCACCACGAGGTCCCTGGTCACAGATTCCCATTAATTTCTGGATAAGCATATGTCCTTTTTGTTGTTGCGATAAATACCAACATTTGAAATTTTTCCCCAAGGGTTACATGTTTGTTTATTTTCTTTCATGCAGCCAAACTTCAACACTAATTTTGAAGACAGGAATGCATTTGTCACAGGCATTGCAAGATACATTGAGCAAGCTACTGTTCATTCGAATATGGTAAGTAAACATTTTCGACATATACTTTTTTTATTTTTATTTTTATTTCGTTAATAAATTGTGAGAGAAGAGGCATATATCTTTGACAAAACTTTCTTATAGTGGGATGAACATGCACGGAGAAAATAGGAAACCAGGTTAGCAACCAGACTTCAAACAGCCATAGCTGTAAGGAATGATCTCTCATAGAAAAAATATAGCTAGCTCACTCTTTTCTTGTGCATCTCAGATAACCTCTTGGCTGGGTTAGCCAATATTGCCTGAAGTTTCTGTACCCAAGCCTTCCTTAAGGGATTCTGTATTTTTAAGTTGTCCAAGTTAGGCTAATACTGTATTATCAACAGGCTCTGACTGTCAGAGAATAAATTTATCTTCTGTGCCAGAAACTTCCTCTACTCCTCTAGCATTTTGGTCAATACCTGAGGGGTTGCTGTATGCTATTTTTTTCTTCCCTGTCCCTGAAAGTAATACTTCTCTCTTGTATTCCATATAAAACCCCATGGATCCTAATCTATTCCCAGTGTAGCAGTTCTGTTGTCTGTGGTTTTTAATGTCTTAAATTTGTAAAATATTACATACTTCAGGATTAATAGTTGTTTAGTTTTGCCAGTAGCAAAGTTTGACCTCTTGGACTTCACATTTTAGTGGATGTAAAGTGTCATTTAGTAATCTCATACATATTCATTGCATTAAATAGTGTTGTAAATAGTCCATATTCATTCATGGTAGAATATTATTGAAATTAATGACTAAGAACAGATCGATTTTTAGATGTAGGATTAATTTTTCATGTTCAGTAGCTGAACTAATTGTTTCAATAATTGATGAATCAGGTTGAGTTGTGCTTAACCATAGAGAACTTGCTTTACTGAAAAAAAACAATATGACCAGACAATTTGAACATACTATTTAAGATGATATATCAGTTAACATTCAGTATGTGTGACCGGTTATGTGTACATCCTAGTAAGAGAAAAAGGTTTGTTTGGCTCAGGGTGTGTTTGTGTCAGAGAGAGAGAGAAATAATGGCAGTTTTTAATTTTTTTCTGTATTTACCATTCCTTCTCATATTGATACTAATTTATTTATTTATATTTTAGAATGAAATGTTGGAAGACGGTCAAGAGTACGCTGTCATGCTGTACACATGGAGAAGCTGCTCAAGAGCCATTCCTCAGGTAAAGGAGCAAAATTCAATTGTCAGACAGTGCTTGAACTTTCATCTCAAGTTCTTTCCTGATTGTGTGGATACATAGCTTTATGGATAAACCTTAAAGCTCTAGAATGAGCATTTACTCCTGAACCAGCAAGACTGGGAATGTTGTTGAAGCAAAACTTTCAGCTCCTGAGGACTGGATGTTTTTTTGGTGAGGGAATTAAGGAAGCATTTCATGTCACTCTGTATTAAGCTTCCTGGCTGATTTGCGAATAGGGTAGCAATAATGTGCACTGGATGGGCAGTTTTGATAGTAGTGTTAATTTGACACCAAAATTTCCCATGTCATTTAACAGAAAACAAATGGAGATGGTAGTGCCAGCAAGCATTTAAAGCTTAAATTCAAAGTGGTTGTGATCAGCAACTTAACATATTGTTACTTGATGCTGTAAACTAGGCATTAAATACTGCTCTGGAGATCGTCAAAGAGGATATTGGGTCTGGTCACTTTTTTAAAATGTTTGAGGCAGTCCAGATTTTGTGTGTGCGCGCGTGCATGCGGGTGCACGTGCTTATTTATATAATGCACACACGTGGTGGGAGTCCAAAGTTAGGACTTAAGTGCCTGAAAAGCTGAAGTTTTTGAAAATAGAGTTAAGATGAGCTGGAAAAGCAAATGAAATCACAGTCCTCTTTTGACAGCTCTCTGATTTTAGGGACTTTCTAAAAAAAAAAAAAAAAAAATCTGTGCTGCCGTGGAAGGAAGGGGATCGTCTTTTGGTTAAATTACTGGACCTCAGAAGATCTGGGTTCAGTTCTCCACTCAGACACAGTCTTTGTGACCCTGGGAAAGTAACTTAATGTCACTGTGCCTTGATTCCCTAGCTATAAAATGGGGAAGATACTTCCCTACCTCAGAGGGATGTTTATAGGCTAAATTCATTATTATCTGAGGCACACAGATACTGCAGTGAGGGGTGCCATATAAGAACTTAGGTAGCTCTGAAAAATTTTTTTTTAGTCCCTGAAAACTGTGTTTGAGATGTTAAAAACAACAATTTAGCCTTAACTTTGGATAAACAGCACTATAATACATTTTCTTGGTTCGATGTGCCATTCTGGAGCTGTCTGTCTGCTGAAGTTTTATTTGGGAGTGACTTTTCAGTATCACTATTTCTTTGATTCTCTTCAGGTTAAATGTAATGAACAGCCTAACCGAGTAGAAATTTATGAAAAAACTGTGGAAGTTCTGGAGCCCGAGGTTACAAAACTGATGAATTTTATGTACTTTCAGGTAAAAAGAGTTAAACCAATAGCTATTTAATAGAGGTTTTGTTTTGTTTTCTCATATGCTGTGGTGTTGTGCGCTCTGCTTTAGCTGACTTAGCTCAAAGACTATATTACTGTAACCAAACGTTGTAAAGATTTTACATGGCCCACAGAGAGAGGCCATGGTCCTGACATGTGACTTAAACTTAGAGTGTGTTCTAAGTGCAGTCATATTTGTGCATGTGGCTTGTCGCCTGTGCTCAGCTTCTTGTTCCGCATGCAGTTATTGCACAGTTTAAAATTCCTTTCTTTTTCATTTTCCATATTTATGCTCACTTTTACTTGACCATTTGTTTTTCCCGGAAGTGACTGCAACATCTCTTCTAAGCTGTAGAGTGAATCCGTTTTCTTCTTGCCCAAAGACCTTTGATTCTGCTCTGTAAACACTTGAGTAACCTTACTTGTGTGAACATTCCTGTTGAAATCAGTGGGGCTATTTGCATGAATAAAGATATATTTACAGGACTGGGCCCTGTATTTGCTGCTCCTTTGGACACTATGCATGCTTAATATGTTTTTATCTGGTTAGTAGCATATAGCTGCACAACCCTAAGGGAGGAGCTGTTTGTTCAGCATGGTTCTCTTTACTTCCCTCCCATGGCTTGGACTTGTGTGGTCGTTTTTGAGGAGAGAAGCGAACCTGTGAAAGCAGCTCCACTTACGGGACTGGGGTAGAGCTTAATGGAGTGTTTCTTGGGCTTCCTCTCTTGAATCCCTGAATCTCTCACTGTCTAGCAGAGGAACGCTTAGTGGTAGTCTGCTACTCTCTTTCCTTCCACCCTAGCCAGTCATCTCATATGGTGGGCTGTGTGTGCTGCTAGGCAGCTTAGTGGGGAGCAGCTGCAGCTCAGAACTCCCAGCTCAGAGAGGAGGCAGCTACTGGGGGAGAAGGTGAAGAGTGAGTAGAAAGGCAGCATTCCCACCACCGCCCAGTGCAAATGGGCCTGATTAAATCCAAACCAGGCTGTTCCATTCAAGGAACTTAATGTGCTCTACAAATTGTGGAGAACATCCTTTTTACAGCATCAATTAGACTTCCTTGCAAAAGAACTTGAAAACTGCAAACTAGAGCAATAAAGAAAGGAAAACCAACAAAACATTTTGATCCCAGCCACTGTGCTTCATGCTCCAGCAAAATTCTATGGTGGTTGCAATGTCACCTGCGCTAAGCATACTGATTAGTAACATATGGCTGTACATATGGGGAGCTGGAGAGACCATGCTGAATGCTCATCTTACCCTTACGTATTCTGAAGTTTTAATGGAATTGTCTCACTCCTACTTGCAGATGTCTTTTAAGTGAACTTTGGAATTGGATGATGAGTTACTTTAGTGGCATTTAACTGTTAAAGAACTTTATAGGAAGAGAGAGGGGATAACCTAGATCTGTGTGTCTCAACCTTTCCAGACTACTGTACCCCTTTCAGGCGTCTGATTTGTCTTGCATACCCCCAAGTTTCACTTCACTTAAAAACTACTTGCTTACAAAATCAGACATAAAAATACATAAGTGTCAAAGGACACTAGTACTGAAAAATTGCTTACTTATTTTTACCATATCATTATAAAATAAATTAATTGGGATATAAATATTGTACTTACATTTCAGTGTATAGTATATAGGGCAGTATAAACAAGTCATTGTATAAAATTTTAGTTTGTATTGACTTCGCTAGCATTTTTATGTAGCCTGTTGTAAAATTAGGCAAATGTCTAGGTGAGTTGATGTACCCCCTGGAAGACCTCTGCTTTCCTCCAGGGGTACACATATCCCTAGTTGAGAACCATTGACCTAGATATTGCAGTGAAAGTAAAACATTGAAACTGTTTCTTTACTAAACTATGGATTTCTGCTCCTTCCCTCCACTAGAGAAATGCAATTGAACGATTCTGTGGGGAGGTGAAGCGCTTATGCCATGCAGAGAGGAGGAAGGATTTTGTGTCTGAAGCATATCTGATCACTTTGGGCAAGTTCATCAATATGTTTGCAGTATTAGATGAGCTGAAAAATATGAAGTGCAGTGTGAAGAATGACCACTCTGCCTACAAGCGGTGAGACGTTATAAGAAAGTATTTGTCAAGCTTACTGTTATTGAAATATAGGAACCCGCACAAGATGGCAGTAGTAGCTCTTTTTACAACACCAGTATTATTTAAATGTAATCCCATCTACATTAAAAAAAATACCATGAAACTAAAGGTGAACTGACAGAAAAAACTATCTGAGCAAATCTGTTTTCCTTCTGCTCTTCTACAGTAACAAAATAGATTTCCAGGTGTAGACTCTGTCAGTCTGTTTTTCATTATGTTTTAAATTTAATGAGAATACATTGTTTGATAAATCTTTTAACTTAGAAATTTTCTTTCCAGTTACAGAATTCCCATTTTTAGCATACACGGTTGATCTTTTGTCAATGGCCACTGATCTTGTTGCCCTTAAGGCTTTCTGGCTTTGCTCTGACAGGCCCCTTTGATTTACAGATGAAATGAGAGGGGGAGAAGGTTAGAATATCAGGAATGAAACCCCATTCTCAGCCTGACACTGCAGCATGTAACATTGATAAAGTCTTATGCTGTGGCAGATGTAGGAAGCAGAGAGTGTTTGCTTCCATAACAGCATCTGCAAAGCCTTGTACAGAACAATACCAATAGGTCAAGATCTATCCCTCACTCAACTACCTTAAGAAAAGGTCTTCGCTTTACTCATGTTTAACTATAAAGCGTCCATTCAGGGCTGAGGTTTTCTTCCTATGAGGAATTCTTTTTTGTTTTGTGGGTGAAATCCCTTGGATTTTGATAGACCTTCTCTTCCAGAGCAATGTCCTGAGGGGACAGACACTATTCTCTAAAGGCTCGATGTTCAACTGGTGTAAGTTGGCATTGAATTCCGTGGAGCTCTGGCAACCCGCACCAGTTGAGAATCTTGTCCTAACTCTACTTGAGTATAAGCCGGTGTCACTCACTGGTACGTGAGATGCTGAGGGTGCTTTGATTCATAAACTGTGAATTGTATCTGTGTCCATCCTAGCTAGTTAAGACCCATGGGAGCCAGTGAGCCTGCTGTTAGTGGAGATTGTCACCACCTTTGTAAGAGTGGGGTGCCGGTGTTCTCAAGGAGGGTCTGATGAGGCCTCTTAAGAAACCAACTTTTAACATGGACAGTTTTACAAAATTTAAACCTGTGTTTGAATCTCACATTCTCAGAAAAGTGTAACAAAACAAGTCTAGTAGTGTCTGGTGTGCTCTCTTTTGCCTGATCGCAGGTAATTACAGTCGGATCAACATCACCAATGCAGTTACTATGATCTTGTCTGAGCAATGAATAAAGCATCTGTGTTGATTCTTTAAGAGCTGTCATCTACCTTTGACCAAGAGGTAGCATTGGCGTATATGTAGTTTCGATCAGGAGTGGATGGACTTGCTCGTGAGCGGCTTTGCTATAGGGAAATGTTGATTTTTTTCCCCCCCTTTAACTGGGTTCTTTTTCTGTTTCCAAAGAGCTGCTCAATTTCTGCGAAAAATGGCTGATCCTCAGTCCATCCAGGAATCCCAGAACCTCTCCATGTTCCTTGCTAATCACAACAAGATTACACAAGTAAGTTTTCATAATCTTACACTAAGTAGCAAATATTTTATAAGCTATTAAAATCACACTCAGTTCAGTAGCAAGACAAGGTGGGTGAGATGATATCTTTCATTGGACCACTTCTGTTGGTGAGTGAGACAAGCTTTTGAGTTTACATAGAGCTCTTCTTCAGGTCTAGGAAACTTACTCAGAGTGTTACAGCTCAATACATGATGGAACAGATTGTTTAGTGTAAGTAGTTAACACATTTCAAGGGACCATTCAAGGTCAAGTGATCCGTAAACACCCCTCCAGTCATAGGGAGGAAAGAAAGTGGGAGGAAATACAGCCTGGGGAGGGAGAGTTGTTAGTGGGTTATAGATTATTGTGATAAGCCATAAATCCAGTGAGTCTATCCAGTCCATGATTTTTAGTGTCTAGCAAAGTTAAGAATTTAAGGTCCAAGGCTTGTCTTTTGAAAGTGTTGTGCAGGTTTCCTTTGAGGATGAGAACTGATATGTTAGATATAGAGGTGAAAAGTGTTCACCTTCACCCACAGGAGATGTGGTGTTTTTATCTTTTTCCTGTTTCAGTTCATTTGAGAGCATGGTGATTGTCTGGTTTCACACACACAGTTGCTATTGGGGCATTTAATGCAGTTCTGTAGTAACTGCTGACATCTTGTGTGTTAAGCAGTAGACTTAATGTTTTTATTTTGTTTATTTTATTTTGTCTTCTAGTCTTTACAGCAACAGCTTGAGGTGATTTCTGGCTATGAAGAACTGCTGGCTGATATTGTGAATTTGTGCGTGGACTACTATGAAAATAAAATGTATCTAACACCCAGTGAGAAACACATGCTCTTAAAAGTAAGGTTTTTTTTAAAGTGTTGCAAAGTTTAACCATAATGGGGAAGGACACACATACTTGTGAATTTCACTTCAGCCAGTCCTCTGTTTGCCAGAAACAGACAGCCAAATAACTCATAATGATTAATGTGTTTATATAAAGTTTTGCCACTTCCTTTTTCCTATATCTCCTCCTTTTCTTCTACATGTATTACATACTGCAAATCTTTGATCTTAGTTCTATTTTGCAGGGGTGAAAGTAGAAATAGGGACTTACCTGTACGGGGCTGGGTTGGGGCCGGCTCTGGCCCCCAGAAGGGGCGGGGCCTTGGGTGGAAGGGGCGGGGATGGGGGGGGTCAGAGCCAGCCCCAGCCGCCTTGTACCGGTAAATGCCCTCCCCCTCCCCCGCCGGGGAAGCAGCGGCAGCCGGGGGCTACGGCAGCAGTTTAAAGAGCCCAGGTCTCGGCCGCCGCTATCGCCCCGGGCCCTTTAAACCGCTGCCAGAGCCCCTAGCTACCGCTGCTACCCCAGGGCTCTGGCAGCAGGGCTCCCCTGCCTCTACTGCCCCAGGCCCTTTAAATAGCCCCCGGAGCCCTGGGGTTTGTGAAAAGTGTTCACCTTCACCCACAGGAGATGTGGTGTTTTTATCTTTTTCCTGTTTCAGTTCATTTGAGAGCATAGTGATTGTCTGGTTTCACACACACAGTTATTCTGCCTCTACTGCCCTGGGCCCTTTAAATAGCCCCCGGAGCCCTGGGGTAGTGGTGGCGGGGCTCCGGCGGCTATTTAAAGGGCCCAGGGCAGTAGAGGCATTGGGAGGCCCAGCCCTTTAAATAAGCCCCGGAGCCCCGCCGCTACTCCAGGGCTCCAGCAGCGGGGCTCTGGCGGCAATTTAAAGGGCCTGGGGCTCGAGCCGCTGCTGGGAGCCCCAGGCCTTTAAATTGCGACCTGGGGAAGCCGGGCCGCCCCGGTACAGCTCACTGGCTCTTGCCAGTACGCCATATCGGGGCGTACTGGTTTACTTTCACCTCTGCTATTTTGTACATATTGGAGATGATCTAATTGAACCGAAGCCTGGGGTGGGAAAATGTTTCTATAGAGTTTTAGTGAAGGCAAAATTGAACTAATACATTTTATTTTTAGATATGTAGCATGTTTGGGCAAAAAGGGTGTTTGAAGGTGGCTCTGCATATTGAAACTTCATTTGCCAGTTGTATTACTTCCAGGGTCCAGATGGCTCTAGTTATGATTAAACGGAACCGTTGGTAGATAAATTTAGTAGTTTGGCACTTGCATATGTAATATTGTGGTGGATGAGGGGAAATGTAAAATGTACTTCATTTAAGTATGGTATTTTCAGCTGAATGTCTCAATAGATGAAATTATATAGAAAAAAATACGGAATAGCACTTAAAATGCTTTCAAGTAGGACAAGTTCTTCTGAGGGAATTGGGGTATTTAATCCCCAAAGAACTAGGTACAGTATTTGTCATGTAGATGAGATATGCTGGCACCCTGAAAGAACCATAGAACGTACTGGATAAATTCTACCTGTAAGGATCTCTGAAGGGCCCATCAGTGCTGCTGAGCAGTTAAACATGCACATATATTATGGACTGTAGTTCTGGATTTCTAGTACTAAGTAAGTCCTATTGCCTGTGTAGAATTATAACAGTTTGTTATTAATTCCAGAATTTAATCACTCTTTTTTTTTTTTGGGTGCACCAGAGTTCTCCTATGTATAATCTAAAGATAAACAGAGGGCTATAAAAAAGAAGGAGCTTGACAATGGTTGACCTAAACTTCTGTTACATAACCGACTCTGCATCCATCATTTTAATAAGAAATAGGAATTTAAATGAAATATCTAAAAAGAGCCACATTCTAATTTAAATGGGATAACATTTTTGTATGTCTAATCTTTATGCATCTAAGCTGCTTTCAGTAAGTCTTGTTTAATCAGGCTAATATTAATTTTAAAAATGCTACACACTGACATGACTGTAAATTTAAAGTACTACAGAAAAATTAAATACATACTCATGAGTCTCATATTTTGTCACTGGGAGTTTTGAAAAGTGCCTGGTGTGCTTTATATGTGTGTGGTTGTGGGTGTGTTAACCAGTTGTGTATTATTATGATAAAAGAACATGGTCTTATTTTCAGCTGAATCCACTACTTGTGAGCTTGTCTTATGGAAAAGTTATATGGTTTGTTCTTTTTCCAGGTAATGGGCTTTGGATTGTACCTGATGGATGGAAGTGTCAGTAATATCTATAAATTGGATGCAAAGAAAAGAATAAACTTGACCAAGATAGACAAGTTCTTTAAGGTTGGTTAAGAGAGTAATGTTTTAATTAGAATTTTTAAAATATTATATTTTAATGGTGATTTTTCTCCCATTTAAAATACATAGTATTATACTTCAACCAAATAACGTGATACTTTTTCATGAGTGGATACTCTCAATTGTTCAAATTTGTACATAGTTTAGTTGGATGACAAAAACAATCTTTAACAAAATAACACTAACTAAGCCAGATAATTTTGAACTTGAAGAGGGTGATTTGTTAGGATAACCAAATAAAATTTAAAAACACTTAAAAAATTTGCATTTAATAACTTACTTCATCTTTTTTTTCCCTTGAGTACAGCAGCTGCAAGTGGTCCCGCTGTTTGGTGATATGCAGATTGAACTGGCAAGATACATTAAGACTAGCGCCCACTACGAGGAAAACAAATCCAGGTAGGAATGCAGCACAATACTGGGGAGAGGGGCAGGTCCTTGTGGTGCATAAGGCTAGTGTTTTTTCATTGCTGTTGTTTAATTTGGCATGTTTGGTAATAGTAGCATGCCCTTTGTCCTTTTCTGAGGTTATACCATTATGAAATTTTCTACTCAGGAACACACAGTAACTGGCAGGCTTTATAGTTAAACATGGGTAAAGCGAAGACCTTTTCTTAAGGTAGTTGAGTGAGGGATAGATCTTGACCTGTTGGTATTGTTTGGGCTCAGAAAGACAGCCCATCTCTAAAACTTCTAGGACAGAGAGAGGGAATCCATGACTCAAGGCCTTAAAAAAAAGAGAAGGAAGATGTAAAAGCTGAAAACAGCCGCTCGGTCGTATCACTTATGTGATATCAATTTGTGATGTCTCTAAGGTTAGGATTTATTTTTTCTCGTGTTCTGAAATAGATGGACGTGCACCTCTTCCAGCAGCAGTCCCCAGTACAACATCTGTGAGCAAATGATCCAGATCAGAGAAGACCATATGCGCTTCATTTCGGAACTGGCTCGTTACAGCAACAGTGAGGTGGGTTAATGCTGTCTGTGCCGATTGCACTTGAGTAATGAACGTTGCTATAATTAGAAGCATGAGATGTAAGTAAACCTCAGACTATGTTAAAATGACACTTAGATCTTCTAATGATGTTTTTGCACAAGTTTATAAGAGTGAACTAAGTTTGTGTTAGCCTTAATTCTGTATTTGCAGACTTCATCACACTTCTCACATGCCAGTACATTCCAGAACAGGTGGGGTATTTTCTTTGGAATTGCATGTCAAACTCATAGCCTAAGAGCATATACATAGCTTTATGAATAAAAACAGAGGTTAGGAGTGCATTCTTCAAAACAGGCACATCTTCCTCATACCGTATGAGGGTTGTCTTCTTGACTTAGTCCGCTGTAATGTTTTGGTGATAAAGGATACAAGTACTTTATCTCTAGAATTTGTGAATTTTTAAGTAAGTAAATATGTGGGCTGAAAAGGCAGTAATTGGTGTATTGAATGCAAGGTCTAGTGCATATTAACCAGCACAATCTTTTATTTCCAATAAAAAATGGTTTTTTAGTGCCACACACAGCGCATTTAATACTTGTGTTTACTTTATTTTGTTCTAGGTAGTGACTGGGTCTGGCCGTCAGGAAGCTCAGAAAACAGATGCAGAGTATCGAAAACTCTTTGATCTCTCTCTCCAGGGACTACAGCTCCTATCTCAGTGGAGTGCACATGTTATGGAAGTGGTATGTTACCTGGGGAGCAAAACCAGAAAAGGAGGAAGTTTAGGGAGACGAGACAACTAGATAGTGAGGCTGGGTGGTTTTTGCTTTGATGAAAAATATTTATATGCTCTATCGCCATTTGTTTAGCTGCACTTCTATTTTCAACCAGGGAAGAAGACAAAATGTTTTTTTTCTTGAGATAGTGGCAGTACAACTGTATTAATCAGCTGGCCAAGATGCAATATCTCTCACATCCTCTTTCAGTAGGCTGAACTTATTAAATTTAAGATGTAGTGATCCCCTTTAAGCCAGAGCTAGCTATTTTTATTCCGCTTTTGAACATATGTTTTGTGGTTTTAAAGCTTCCTTTATTTTGCTACAATACAACTTTAAATGATCTTTCATAGACTGTATCCCAACACACTTCCCAAAGTGAAAAAGACAGCAGATGATATGTGGTATAAATAACAGAAAGCAGTTGTATTTTGGCATTTTCTGGTGAATAAATTAAAACATTTAGGGCTTCATCCAAAGGTGACGAAAGTAAATGGAAAGATTCCTATTGGCTTCAGATCAGGCCTTTAGTCATAAGGCTGGTGAACACAGAGAAAAAGGAGGAAAAACATGACAGAGAGCAAGAGAGGGAAATATGAGAGGGGAGGTATAGGAAAGCTCTAATGATCTATTTTTATTTAAACAACTAATCTTGCTGAGAGTAGATGCCAGTGGGGAAAGTGATTAAAAATCTGTAACTTTGACTTCAGTGTAAACAAGATATTTGTAATGGCAACAATTAAAAGAGAGGATGCTAAAGTACTCTTTTTTTTTTTTTTTTTTTAAATGTCCCTGGCTCTCGCACACTAACACTGCGTATCCTATCTGTACCATGGCCTAACCAAGACAACCTATCCCAAGAGCTTAGACAGTCTGCAGGTGGTGGTAGGTGGAACATGTGCTTCTGCCTACTTCTGTCCAGTACTGGCAGTCAAGCTGGGTGAAATTTTTCAGTCAAATAGTTTATTAGCTGAAAAATGCAGATTCAGGGAGACTAAAGCTATTCATGAATTAGGGTTGAATTTGGCCAATAGTTTCGGCCGAATAAAAAAAAAATTTTCAAAAAAGTTGAAGTGAAAGGTTTCAGTTTTTGTTTCAAAATTACATGTTGTTCTAAAATGTACCTAGATTTGTCAAAAGGTAAAGAACACCCAAAACAAAAAACCTAAAAAATTTCATTTTGGGTTGAATGAAATGTTTTGTTCCATCCTAAATAATTTGTTTTTCAGTTTTTCATTTTTGATCACCAAACCAAAAAATCAGCTGTTAGCTCAGCTCTAATTGGTGGTGCAAGGCCAACGGCCTGCCGTATGTAGTGCTTCCATGAATGGTACTATGATAAACACATCCTTGGTTCCTAACCACCTTTTGAAAATTAGGACAGATAAATCATGTCATTTCTTCCTATGTAATGTATACAAAATCTATCCACCCCTTTCTGTTGTGAAAACCTTTAGTTCATGCTTTGATGATCTCCCACTTAGACTACAGCAACCCCTTTTTCTCTGTCCTCCAAAATCCCTCTTGCTTCCCTAGTTTCTGTCTTTACAAATTGCTGCTTCCAAATCATCTCTCTCTCCTGCACGACAACTATGTGATCTCTCTGCTACGGGACCCTTTTCTGGCTCTGCGTTGTCTTCTGGATCAAATTCACACTTTCTATTAGGATTCTATGCAGCTCTGCTCCTGCCCATATCTTGTCACTGGTTGCTCACTGCTCTTCTGTCTGGTTATGTCCTGTGCTGTGCTTTTCTGATTTCTCAACCCCTTATTTCTTACTTGTGCAAGCACTTCAGTAACTCCTCCCATAGTCCTGTCAGTCCCTTCTCTCATGCCTCACCCCCCACCCTCTCCAATGCCGAGAATTTCTTTCTGAGCCTGTATACAATCTATCCTGCCGCTCCCTTTTCAAATCCCTCCTCAGAATCTTTACCCACATTCTCAACCCCCAACCCTTATTATGTAAATAGAGTACAAATAAGTAAAAAAGTCCCTAACAGGCATATTGTGCCATCTTAACACCACAAACTAGTTTTTATGTGTTCCATCCCCTTGCCTACTGTTTTCTCCTGGGATCCTCTTTGTTGTACTCACTTAAATTGCAAGACAAGAATTGTTTCTCTTTACTTGCTGTGAAAAATGTAATGTGACTCCATGGCACTTAATATGGGGCTGGAATGAGCCCACGGGGCTGGGAGTGATTCAAAACAAATTTCTTAGAAAGATTTTTGTCGTCTCCCAAATAATACCCAGCTGTTCTGAGACAGGTATAAACTCTATTCTGTCCAAAGTGCAGTATAGCAATATTAATATTCAGCTTTTTAGTCAAAGTATGCCCCCAAAGTATGCCAAAGTTATGCATAGAGGAACAGCTCAGTAGGTCTTTTTCATGTACATTTCGTCGGTTAGTGTATATTCAAAACTCTCTGCATTCTCTAGGTTTCTCAGAATCAGAAATTTAGATTTAAGTTTAAAAATGTGAAACCCACAATCAAGTTGAGAATAGAAGATATTAATAAGCAAATGGATATGGCAATTGTTTCTCTTTCAAATATAGGGTGACCAGACAGCAAGTGTGAAAAATCAGGACAAGGGGTGGGGGGTAATAGGAGCCTATATAAGAAAAAGACCCAAAAATCGAGACTGTCCCTATAAAATCGGGACATCTGGTCACCCTATTCAAATATCACCTGGATTACCTCCCTGTTAAAAAGACTCCTGGGTTTGCCAGATATTTAGATGGTTTATGTAAATAGCATGATAAGGAGGGCCTTTACAGCTTTCCCTTTTAAATCCAAGCAAATGGCTTACTTAGACGGCCGATATACTGGCACTGAGAAATGTAACCAACGCTGTCCCTGCAGTTTAGGGTAGCTGGAAGACCTACTCCATGATCTGTTACATTGTAATCTGTATTGTCACTTGAGGTCAAAATGGCTTTCAGTGTTTTTGTCGTGGATGTCTTTTTCTATGACCTCTCAGGAAATAGAATGTTTCTTAGGAACTGACAATGTCTATGATCCAAGTGTTTGTTCTGTTTGCATGGGCAGCCACTCAAATAAGGAGAAGGCAAGTGGCATGGTGATTATGTATGGTTTGATGGTATCTGGCTTTAAAAAAAAAAATCTTCATAAGTATTTTAACATTTTATAATTTTAGGTTTAGTTTTAAGTTTTATTGTAATATTTTTGATTTTTGTGCGTTGGCCTAAGTCTAAGTTTCTATTAATAAACTTTGCTTTGGCACTTGGTATTTTAACCCATAATAATGTCTTATACAGCACTATAAATCTGTCTACCACTCAAGTTGTGGTAGGTGTCACAACTCAGTTCTTGTTGCTAAAATTAAAGTTGTGGAAAACTGGATTAGTAAGTAACTAGAATTTTCCAGTTAACATAATTAATTGATATGATCAATTCCTGCTAAAAATCAGTATTGGAACATCTTGCACTATGTTAGTATGATATTTTGATCTTGGTACCTGAACAGGACACATTTCTCTTGAAATATTGCATTTTCAGAGTCACAGGCAAAATCAATCCCCCCCCCCCCCCTCTCTTTTTAAAGTCCTAACAGAAATCAGCAAGTCTATTTGGCTTCAAACTGTCTTTAAAATCTAAACAGTCAGTCATTTCAAAATCTTCTCTTTACACTTGTTTTTGCATATGAGGTGTCTTTCTCGGTTCTCTGTAGGTAAAATGAAGACAGGCTTTTACTTACGTTAATCTTCATTAAAACGTTAGACCACATCACATGCTGAGAATTTCTTGTATTCTTTGAATTAATGTAGTGTAGAGATATATGTCCGATAGATCTTTTAGAAAGTAGTGAATATGGCAAGTGATTTCTGTCAGGAGTTTTAGAACTTATAATACTGTTCTAAAAACGTGCAGTATCATATCATCAACTATTACTAAGAATGAAGGAATGTCTTATTAGAATAAAACCTGCATTACAGGTAGGGTGTCCTGTGGTCTTTTTGTGTTATTTCTCAATCTTTTCTTTTCTTCCATATATCTTTCTTCACCTACCTGTGTGAATTTCAGTATTCATGGAAACTAGTGCATCCAACTGACAAATACTCCAATAAAGATTGCCCTGATAATGCAGAAGAGTATGAAAGAGCAACACGATACAATTATACCAGTGAAGAGAAGTTTGCCTTGGTTGAGGTAAAAGAAACTTTCCCCCTTTATAGAGATTTGGGCTTTTTCATTCTTCCCCCTTCCCTTTATTTATATATTTAAAAAAAAATATATTCTCCCTACAGGTTATTGCCATGATCAAAGGTCTTCAGGTGCTGATGGGGAGAATGGAAAGTGTCTTTAACCATGCCATACGTCATACCATTTATGCTGCTCTTCAGGACTTCTCCCAGGTTACACTGAGAGAACCATTAAGGCAGGCCATAAAGAAGAAGAAAAACGTAATTCAGAGGTAGTGTTAACATTTTCACACAACGTCTTATATTCCTTCTCCCATATTTTACTAGTTAAATATTGTCTAATGCTAACATTCATATTTCAAAGGCAACCACCACCATTGCTCATAGTTTGAATGTCAAAAATTAGCTTTGCTGACTACATATTAGTCTAAAACAACCTGCTCGGTGCTGATTACTTTAAGATAAGAGAACTAGAATGGGTAACAACATGTAATATTTAAACCTTTTAATTCTACCATTGCCATTAATGGTATGTGTTGTCTTGCTTTTTATTTTAAAGAGAAACTGGAGGCAACTTTCTGATGACTCCAGTACTACTACTACTTGTTCTTCTATATTGCTCGTCCATCTTCTCTGTCTCTTCATCCCAACCCCCACCACCACAAAAAAAGAAAAAAGCCTCCTGTTGTTGTCTTTCCCCTCAACTTTTCCTGCTCTCTTCACCTCCCACTACTCAATCTTCTATACTGTGGTCAGTGCCATCCTTAACCTTGTTTTTGTCTCTCCAGCTGTTGCCTTTCCTCATGACATGTTGTACCTTTTTGATTTACTCCCACCCATTGCTGGGTGCCTTGCAAGATCCTTGTGGGTGAAGACCCTTGACTGGTCATGCTACTGCTAAACTCCACCTCCACAAAAATACCATCCCAAACAAATGAATGAAATGTTCAGATTATTCCAGATTTTAAGATTTGCAAGTAGATTCTTACACTGTTTTTTTCTGGTGACTTTCATATTCCTTATGTAAATCTGTTGTAGTCTGAGGTTTTCTGGGTGTGGAAACAAAAGTGTTTCTTGAGCCATTAAAGTAACATTTTTCAGGAATGTTTGAATGTGGGAGGTGGAGTTCACTTGGTCACTCAGTACACTATGAGCAATGCTTAGATGGTTTTTGAGAAGTACTCATATTCCAATTCAATACAATAATTATAACTGAAGAGCATCATCATAATGGATGACCACAGCCACACCTATGCAAACCTTTAAGAGATTATTTTATCAGAATCCTTCTTAGAATTTTAAAAAGTATTATGCATTACCAAAATATTTTATAAGCAGAAGCTTTCTTCTTTATTATCGGTGTTCTTCAGGTCTGATTAATTTGATGGTAAATTCTAATGTTATATTGAATTTGTATCTGTGCTAGTGAATTCTGATGGTGTACAACCCAAGGTCAATAATATACATGTATATCTTGCTAAAGGTATCTATCAGTGATGGAAAAAACAAATGCTGTCAAAGTATGACTCGAAAATATAAGTTTGACTGATAAAATACCGCCCCTCTAGAAAGTTTGCTTCAACATGCTTGTGGCTCTGAAATAAGCATTTATATTTGTTTGGGTGCTAAAGCATTTTGGATTGTGTCTAGTGTTCTTCAGGCCATCAGAAAGACAGTTTGTGACTGGGAAGCAGGACATGAACCATTTAATGACCCAGCACTAAGAGGAGAGAAAGACCCCAAAAGTGGTTTTGACATCAAAGTTCCGAGGCGAGCAGTGGGACCCTCCAGTACCCAGGTATTTCCTGTTCTTCCTGTATGACTGGATCCTTTCCTGGCTGGCTCCTCCTTCCAGACTAAATTGTCCTTGTTGTTTTTTAAACTCCTTAACTGTGTAGGTCCTTCCTATATTTGCGTTCTTGAACTTGGTCCTAGCGGATATTTGTGCTGACCCCACCTCTCTTTCCACCACTGTGTCTTAAGTCCGTAATGTCTTGTGCTTTTGCCATGGTGGTCCATAGAGTGCAGAATTCCACCTTGAAATCCATCTAATCTTCTCTCTCGCTACTGTTAAACAGCATAATTTTTTCAAAGATGTTCTTTATAATAACCACTGTTACCCCATATTGAGAAGCTTACCCCTTCTCCGTTTTCTAGGTGGGATCCCTCTTTATCTTTTTTGTTTGCCGTTTTGAGGGAAGTTTGTATAGTAGCGCGTTTATGATTGATAAATTACTGCAGAGTGCTCTGAGCACACTGGGACATGAAAATGAGTGGAATTATGGTATATCAATGAAATACAGTGATTCCTAAAATCTTGGGGTGGAGTTGGGGAAGAGCCTGTTTAGGCAGTGCTTTTATATTAATCATGGGTGACTGAGTTAGGTTTAAAAAATTGTCTGGAAAAATGTTTAAATAGCTAATGAAATTTTTGTTTAAGTAAATGGAATCAGTACAATGCTTTATTCTAATAATAATTCTTTTTTTTTTTTTAAATCACCATCAATGTTTTTTCTTACTCTTGGTATGTTTAGGGGGCTTTCTTTCATTGGTTGTTGCAAGCTCATTAAAATACACTGTTCTGTCTGCTGTCTGTTCTTGGATATACACACCTGTTTATCTTTGCTGAGGCGGGGAAACAAATTACAGCAATTCCTTGGATTGCAGTTCTGTCAATTTTATGTAATTTCAAAATAATAATTCACTGGATTTACTGCACTTAAAAATCTTTGTGAAAAAAACGAGAAGCAGCTAGTCTCTTATGACCAGATTCAGCTCTCATTGAAGTCAGTGGGAGCCTTTCCATTGACTTAAATGAGCATTGTATTGGACCCTCACAGAATAATGAGGCCAAATGAAGAAACTTGCCTACTTTAGAAGTGGATGTTTCCCTCTGCATGCTTACTGTATTGTTTTTCATCCCTTAACACACTAACACACACTTTTTCTGCTTCTGTTTCCCCTTCCTTATTTACCCACGTGTTGTATTAACTGTTTCTCTCCCCCCTGCCTCTCCTTGTCTGTTGGTTTTTAGCTCTACATGGTTCGCACTATGACAGAGTCCTTAAACTCTGCTGAGCTGTTGAAGCAGCTCAAGTCTCTTGGAATGGAAAAGCTATTGCATGTGATAAACAAGTTTCTGAGGCAGTCCTACATCTATCCGCCTCTTTTAAACTTTGGTGGTAAGATATTACTTATTATTTTTATTTGTGGCAAGTGAACTGTTCCACTGCAAATTATCTATTGCTTTATATTAATGCAGACTCCCTTTACATGCAAGGCTTTCTGGCTAGGCATTTATATTGGCATTAACTTTTGGTTGGAGCAGTTATCTTTTTCCCAAAGGAGAAAGGCATGGCTCTTGCCGAAATTTTACTAGGTTTCAGTTTGAAGTGGAGCAGTCACTTTCTTGATAGTATTTCTCAGTGTTGCTCAACTAATGTACCATGTGTATTTTCCTTTTTTCCTTTCCACCACAAATGTTTCCTTTAATGATACAGCTTTACATGGTGAGAACTATGTTAGAGTCTCTCATTGCTGACAAAAGTGGTTCCAAGAAAACCTTGAGAAGTAGCCTTGAGGGGCCCACCATATTGGACATAGAAAAATTTCATCGCGAGTCTTTCTTCTACACTCATTTGATAAATTTCAGTGGTAAGATACGTAGATGATCAATGTCCAGCTTAGCATGTCCTAACACCTTTAACGTGCCCTGGAAAATGTTTCCGATTACCTAAGCCAGTTAGATCTGGTTTGTTTATCTAAAACATTGGCCAGTCAGAACTTTTTGAAATACAAAAGAAAGATTCACCTAAATGCTTTTGGTTTTTTTCCCTTTTATGCATTTGTTGTAATGGGCTGTATTTTTTTTTTTATCTTATATTTTTATATAATAAAGACACAACATCAGACCTGTTTAAATAGCAAAAATTTAAGAATTTTATTTTTTTAGAAGACACACCGAGTCCCCAGTAGTGGTAAATTTGGTATTGATTAGCTACCCCTCTGTATTCTGTCAGTTGTAATCGGAAACATGTTATCCTAATGGATTCACCTACTGACATTGAATGTATCTAGTCTTCGTCATCACCATGTTGTGTTGTCTTTCATCTTTTTATTTTTCTGGAACCCTTAGCTCTCAAAAGAGAGGCGCCCGTTAGTTCCAGTACTAACGCTTTCCATAAACAGCACTGTGTTCGTTAGAAAACGTTAAAGTAAAAAGTTCATGCTTGTTTTGGTTCTCTAGCAATCTGAAAACATTGCCTGTGGTGTGTCTGTTACCTGGAGAGACTAAAGGAATCTCTCATCATCTCAGAATTATCTTCCCTTATTCCAGACTCTCCCTCAAGAGTTCAGATAATTCCCTGCCCTTCTAATCTGCAAGGATCATGTGGGGCCAGTCAATTCTACTGCTTAATCGGATGGATGGAATAAAAATGATGGCCACAAGATGCTTCTCCCCAAGCTACTTCTTGAGCTGAGAGCATTGATTTTACAGCACTTTGAGCCCCTGCTGGAGAATTAAACTTGGCTCTCCTCCAGGGTGGTATAATATACTTTTGCCACTAAACCAGTGGGCTGGCCCACTTTGGCAATATTTTCTGTAATGAAACACTTGAGCTTTTGTGTGTGTTCATAACTATTTTACAAACCTCACAGGTTTTACATTTGAATTTGATTTACATGTAGCTCTAGTGACTCACCTGCTTTGTAGTTTCACATTTACCATCATAATCACATTTTTTTGTTTTGTTCTTAACATGTTTCTCATATGAGAAGAATAATGGCTTGTCATTTATTCTGAAAGAAACCTTGCAGCAATGCTGTGACCTGTCCCAGTTGTGGTTCAGAGAGTTCTTCTTAGAACTCACCATGGGTAGAAGAATCCAGTTCCCCATTGAGATGTCTATGCCTTGGATTTTGACCGACCATATTCTGGAGACGAAAGAGGCATCAATGATGGAGTAAGGTCTATGTGTGCTCTTCTTTTGCGTCATTTTAAATACCATTGTATTATAAAGTTAGTGCCTTCACTAATGTTAACAAGTTGTTGCTGGGATAGTATTGCAAACGTAATTCTTTAAAGATACTGTTTCCTGGATTCTTACTCTTTCATTTCTGCACTCTAGCGTGAGTTCCCCTGACTCTCAACGATTTTGGTTCTTTGAGGCACAGGCAGGCCAGCCTTATTCTGAGAGCAACACCCAGTGCTTCTCTGCCCCCTCTAGAACGTAAAGTTTCCAGGTGAAATCCTGACCCTATCAAAGTTAATGGCGACACTCGTATTGCCTTCAGAGCAGCCAGGATTTAACTCTCACTTCCTTGATGAATGGAAAGCAAATAGCTCCCCACACTAGAAATGTAACAGACACCAAAGAATGATAGGACAACACCTTCAGAAAAAAATGTAATTGAAAATGTACCCTATTCTGAAGTGGATAAGTAGGAGTCATCCAAATACAGTGTCTTCAGAGAAATAGAACTGCAGGTGAACAATTATTTATTCTCAGTATCCTGAGTGTATGTACAAGGAAAAAGAAAATGAAGCTAAATTGTCTTATTTGTTTTCATCTCTTTTTGAGACAAAGCTGATAGCAGTATTTTAATGCTTTTCATTTCTGTGGGTTTCTATTTGCTCCTATTCCCTATGGGGGCCTATCGTGCAATGGACAGAAAAGTTGATCTTGTGTGGTCTGAAAGGTCTTCCACTCCACACATTTAAATTGTCATGCTTAGTAAAAACAATAGCTTGGGAAATGTTTTGGAGATGTGGGATACCAAGTGTTACATTCTGAGGTTTGTATGGTAGTGGTCTCTGCTGTCTCCTGCTGCTATCTGCTTGACTTAGCTCAGGAGGGCCAGCGTTCTCTGGAGTCTGTCATGCAGGCCACATAAATGCCTGGATTAGGCCTCTGGACTGGATGTTTGGCACTTTTGCCCCGACTGTTCACTCCTTTCTAGAGAATTTAGTACTCAGATTTTTTGTGGCAGGGTACACTGCAGGTAATAGACCTGCTTGCCTTCTGTATTTTTAATCTTCTCAGTCTAAACTACAAATGAGGTATAATTTTTTTCAATTATCAAGTATTTTTGTTAATATATTTACAGAGAAGCATTTCACAAACTGTGAATATTTGTTCTTCGAGTACGTGTCAGTGCAGATCCCACTGTAGGCATGCATGGGCCCAAGATCAGAATTTTCTGAGTAGCTGTGCCCCTCAGGGCAGCATCTGCACCCTGTGCCTCCCAGGCCCCCATTCAAGGGCATAAAGGAATAAAGAGGGGAGTGTCTTCAGTTCTCTCTTACTATCCACGGAAGTGAGATGGAACCTGGGGAGTGTCCGATCTGCTACTCACTTCAAGCTCTGTTTCTAACCTAGTTTTATGAAAAAAATCCTTCTTCAGCTCTTACCTTGTTAATTTTTTCTTTGGCCGTCTCCCCCAAAAGAGAGGACACTCCCGCATAGTCCCCCGTACAGCATGGCAAGTACTTGGCACTAACCACCGTGGCAGGTGCCAAACCCTTATGGTTTAATCCCTATCTGTCCGACAAAGACCTCGTCCTGCTGGTCAACCGGCATCACCAATGCCTTTTCTGTTTTGGGGAAAACCACAAATGAGTCGTGTGTAAATCCTTCTCACTGAGTGCTCACAAGTCGAGGGATGTGCAGCTAAAACTCCACCTGCTTGAGTAATCAGTGTGCATCACCTCAGACCCAGATTCAGATCCAACTCCAAACAGCCCAAGGGGGTCATCCCTCAGTAAAAGCTCCTCTGAGTAGACTTTTGAGCTTATAGACCTGAAGAAGAGCTCTCTGTAAGCTCAAAAGCTTGTCTCTCTCACCAACAGAAATTGGTCCAATCAAAGATATTATCTCACCCACCTTGAAGTTCAAAAGAAGTCCTGGTTGCCTACAGATCAGGAAAAGCCTCTACAGAGACTCAAACTCCAGCTGACATCAGAACCAGCACAGTATGAACATGCCTCACAGTGCTAGGTCACACGGTGGCATGCATGTACATGACGCCACTTGCCAGACTTCGCCTATGCCCCCTTCAGCTCTGCCTCAAGACAGTTTTTTCTTTGGGGAAACACCCAATAGACGAGGAGGTCATAGTACCTCATCATGTCACTGCTGAACTTGCTTGGTGGTTAGAATCCACAAATGTGAAAAGAGGTGTGTGTCTCCTTTTCAGTCCCCTCTCTGACAAAGACACTAATTACACGTGTGTCAAGGACAGGTAGGGGAGTTCACTTGAACCATCTATAGATCCAAGCAACTTGGACCCTAAGTGACATATGGCTACCTGTGAAGGTCCTAATGCTCAGAGTCATCAGACTAGACTGCATGGCTTTTCTGCCGGTCCTCCAAACTCCAAACTCGAGCTTCAAACAGCACGACAGCTATGCACTACATAGACAAGCAAGCAGGTGTCCGCTCCTCGCCCTTTGGCCTTGAAGCCACCAACTTCTGCAGTTGGTGCCATCAGAACGGGGTAACTCTGAGAGGCCCTTCACCTCCTGGGAGCCGGCAACAACTTAGAAGAATTCCTGAGGCAGTCAGTGACCACCCACAAATGCTCATTGCACAGATCCACCATGGAGGTGATATTCCATCAGTGGGGATTCCCCATGGTACACATGCGCATTGCCAAGAACAGTGCAAAACTTTTGTTCTAGAGGATGCCCGAGTCCAGGTTCACTGCTGGATACCTTCCTCCTACTGAAGAACAAAGAGTTGCTGTAGAACTTCCCACCCGTTCCCCAGATTTCCAGGGGGATTTCCAAGATCAAAAGAGACAAAGCCATGATCAACCTGGTGGCTATGTACTGGCCAAGGCAGTTCTGGCTGACAGATCTTCTGCAGATGTCCATTCAGCCTTTGATACGGCTCCTAGACCATCTGGATCAGATCTTGCAGCATCACAGCCAGATACTCCACACAGACCTGAAGTCACTGAACGTGATGATGCATGTGTTGCCTGGCTGAATGCTATGGATAGGTGTTGCTCCTTACCAGTCCAGGAAATCCTGATACAAAGCAGGAAGAATTTACTGGAAAAACTTTTCAAAATGGAAGGGGTTCTTAATATGGGCAGCCCAAAAAGGCCTGGGCCCAGTACAGGCCTCTGTACTGAAGATGCTTGATTACCTACTACACCTCAGGCAGGCGGTCTTTGGCTCAGCTCTATTGGAGTCCACCTTGGAGTGATTTCAGCTTGTCAATTGTCTGTACAGTCGTGCTTGGTCTTCTCTCACCCCATGGTATAAAAGAGCTTTAAAGGTCTATTACACAGTTATCCAGCAGTCAAAGAATCCCCTCCTGCCTGGGACGTCGATATAGTCCTTCTGAGACGCGTTGAGCCTCCCTCAGAATGCTCCTTACACCACTTTACTCTGAAGATGGTCTTCCTAGTTGTTATCACTTTGAGTGAGCTGCAGGCACTATGGCTAACCCCCATCCCCACCCCCAACATTTCAAAGGGAAAATACGTTGCTAAGACCTCACCTGAAATTCATTCTCAGAATGACATCAGAATCTCATCTGAAACAATCCATCAACTTACCTGTTTTCTTCCCAAAGCCACATTTGTCACTGGGAGAAGAGAAGTTAAACAGACTAGGCATGTCTAGAGCTCCCCATTTATTATATTGACAGGACCAAACCATTCAAATTGTTGCCCCATCTATTTCTGGCTGTAACAGGATATTCAAAGGCCAACCTATATCATCTTAAAGAATATTGGAACAGATAACACAAGGAGATACATTGTGTTACCAGCTGGTGGTGTACCTCTCCCACTCGACATCAAGGCTCACTTCACGAGAGCTCAGGTGACTTCTGCCTGCTTTAGAAATGGGCCGATATGAGAAACCTGTAAGGCACCAACATGGAGTAACCCACTGACCTTTGTCAAACACTATGTCTTGGACTTGGCAGCTAGAACAGATGCCAACTTTGGGTGACCAGTACTACAATCACTGTTTGACTTGTGCAACTGAAACACCTTATTTCCACCGTCTTGAGAGGATACTGCTTGCAAGTCACGTACAGCGGGATTCACGCTGACACATACTCAGAGAAAGAACAGTTACTTCCTCTAAAGTAACTGTGGTTCTTCAAGGTGTTATAGTTAGTGTAGATGTTATGACCTGCGCTCTCTTTTAGAAGTCCCTACCTACCATGGGCTTTGAATTTCAAGGGGACTGAGGCAGCACCATGTCAACACTGCCCTTTATGCCTTCGCACTGGAGCACAAGGAGGCCCAGGATACATGCACCGCCCCAACTCTGCTATTCAAAAAATCTGATCTCATGCCCATGAGCCATATGCGCACCTTCAGTGGGATCCAAAGTGACCACAACATCTCAAAGAATCAAATTTGCTGTAGGGTGAGTAACTATTCTTTTTTTCTTTTTCATTTAGGTATGTTCTCTATTCTTTGGATCTTTACAATGATAGCGCTCATTATGCGCTTACTAAATTTAAGAAGCAGTTCCTCTACGATGAAATTGAGGCAGAGGTAAATAAACTCATCTATGGAGAAAACGGTTATGTATCCTAATAGGGAGACTGAGTCTGTTAAAGGTGAAGGAACATTATGCAGCAATATATATATCTTCAAAGCAGATGGTGATGATATAGAATGAAAGTGGTGAGAATGCCAAAAAAAAGAAACAAAGGGAGGAGGATGCAGTCTTCCTTGGTGATAAGCTTTGAATAAACACATATCTGCATATGTCCGGTTTTGGCATTGTTTAGATTGAAGTAACTGCTCTTCTTGGGGAAGTAGAGGAATTTTGTGCTGACTAGCTCTTTTTGATTTGTTTTTGTAGGTAATGACAAGGGAGACTAGGATACGTGCCCCTTTTTATTTCTGTGCAAATACTAATAAATAATGTCTCTACCATTTTCCAGGTAAACTTGTGTTTTGACCAATTCGTCTACAAGTTGGCAGACCAGATATTTGCATACTACAAGATTATGGCGGGAAGGTAGCTATTCTGATAGTAACATCTTCTATAGATGTGTTTTTGTTTTTTTGTTTGTTTCAGTTTTCACCAAAAAGGTTAGTAGCGATTGGACAGCTAACATAGTGAATGCCAGTGAAAATGAGGTAGGCTCAGAGGCTAAAAGAGGGAAAGAACAAGTTAAAAATTACTTAGACAAGTTAGATGTCTTCAAGTCACCAAGGCCTGATTAAATGCATCCTAGAATATTCAGGGAGCTGACTGAGGAGATATCTGAGCCATTAGTGATTTTCTTCTAAAAGTCTTGGAAGACGGGAGAGATTCCAGAGGACTGGAAAAGGACAAATTATAGTGCCAATCTATAAAAAGGGAAATAAGGACAACCTGGGGAATTACAGACCAGTCAGCTTAACTTCAGAACCCGGAAAGATAATGGAACAAATAATTAAGCAATCAGTTTGCAAACACCTAGAAGATAATAAGGAGATAAGTAACAGCATGGATTTGTCAAGAACAAATCATGTCAAATCACCCTGATAGCTTTCTTTTGAAAGGGTAACAAGCCTTGTGGATGGGGTGAAGCTGTAGATGTGGTATATCTTGAGTTTAATAAGGCTCTTGATACTGTTTCACATGACGTAAACAAACTAGGGAAATAAAATCTAGATGGAGCTACTACAAAGTGAGTACATAACTGGTTGAAAACCATTCCCAGAGAGTAGTTATCAGTGGTTCACAGTCAAGCTGGAAGGGCATATCGAGTGGGGTCCCACAGGGATAAGTTCTGGGTCCAGCTCTCCTCAATATCTTCACCAATGATTTAGATAATGGCATAGAGAATACACTTATAAAGTTTGTGGACGATACCAAGCTGGGAGGGATTGCAAGTGCTTTGGAGAATAGGATTAAAATTCAAAATGATCTGGACAAACTGGAGAAATGGCCTGACGTAAATAGGGTGAAATTCAATAAGGACAAATGCAAAGTACTCCACTTCGGAAGGAACAATCAGTTGCACACATACAAAATGGGAAATGACTGCCTAGGAAGGAGTACTGAAGAAAGGGATTTGGGTGTCATAGTGGATCACACACTGTTGACTCATATTTAGTTTAACACTGTTGCAAAAAAAAAAAGCAAACATAATTCTGAGATGTACACTTCTATCCCGATATAACGTGACCCGATACAACACAAATTTGGATATAATGCGGTAAAGCAGTGCTCCGGGGGGGGAGGGGGGCGGGGCTGCGCGCTCCGGCAGATCAAAACAAGTTCGATATAATGTGGTTTCACCTATAACGCGGTAAGATTTTTTGGCTCCCAAGGACAGCGTTATATCGGGGTAGAGGTGTATTAGCAGGAGTGTTGTAAGCAAGACATGAGAAGTAATTCTTCTGCTCTACTCCACGCTGATTAGGCCTCAAATGGAGTACTGGGCGCCACATTTCAGGAAAGATATGGACAAATTGGAGAAAATCCAGAGAAGAGCAATAAAAATTATTAAAGGTCTAGAAAACATGACCTATGAGGGAAGATTGGAAAAAACACTGGGTTTGTTTAGTCTGGAGAGGAGAAGACTGAGAGGGGACATAACTGTTTTCAAGTACATAAGGGATTGTTACAAAGAGGAGGGAGAAAAATTATTCCCCTTAACCTTTGAGGATAGGACAAGAAGCAATGGACTTAAATTGCAGCAAGGACGGGTTAGATTGGACATTGGGAAAAGCTTCCTAATTGTCAGGGTAGATAAGCACTGGAATAAATTGCCTACGGAGGTTGTGGAATCTCAGTCATTGGAGATTTTAAAGAGCAGGTTAGACAAACACCTGCCAGGGATAGTCTAGATCAGGGGTTCCCAAACTTGGTTCACTGCTTGTTCAAGGTAAGCCCTTGGCAGGCCACGAGACGCTTTGTTTACCTGAGTGTCCGCAGGTACAGCCGCTTACCTGCTGACGCTCAGGTAAACAAAGCGTCTCGCAGCCTGCCAGGGGCTTACCCTGAACAAGCTGCGAACCAAGTTTGGGAAACCCTGGTCTAGATAAAACTTAGTCCTGCCATAAGTGCAAGGGACTGGACTAGATGACCTCTCGAGGTCCCTTCCAGTCCTACGATTCTATAATTCTGTGATTTCTGCAGTAGTTTTCTGTGTAATATACAGTACCCTCTTTTTTCCTCATAATAGTCTGCTTCTGGATAAACGGTTGCGCTCCGAATGCAAGAATCAGGGGGCAACAATTCACTTACCACCATCCAACCGGTATGAGACACTGCTGAAACAGAGACATGTCCAAGTGAGTAAAACTGATGCTCCACCACTCGTTTTTTTTAATACTGTTGATGTACCTAGTGCTTATTCCACACCTGAGGGCATAATATTCTGTTTCTGTTGTCACCCTATCCACAACAGCTTGACTGTGACCATCAGAGACAGAACATTATAATTTCAAGCAGCAGCAGTAGATGACCTCTAAAGCTGCAAAGATCCTGTTTTAATGCAAATATTTAGTTTTTAAAAGTACAGAAATATGGTGCATGATGGAATTGTCTCTCTAAACTGAATAATTTTTCAGTCTTCTACAAGTTTATCATCAAGTCATCTTTGGAAACATATTCATAATTAGCTCAGTGTTTGATTAGATTTTGATGCACCACCTATAGTATTTTTTGTGTGAGAATGTGGGATGGGGTAACTTGTGTACTCAACATACGTGTTCATATGTATTATCTGTATATTATGTCTGAATATAATATACACATGCAGCTCTTCATTTTATCTGTTAATTAAGAAAAATTGGTTTTCTTACCTTAATCAAGATTAGTCTCATACCATTTTGTCTGATACATTTTGGGGGGTTGTTTTTCTTTAGCTTCTTGGTAGGTCAATAGATCTGAACCGCCTAATCACTCAGCGGATTTCAGCAGCCATGTATAAGTCAATGGAACTGGCAATTGGTCGATTTGAAAGTGAAGACTTGACCTCCATTGTTGTAAGTATTGTTGCTGAAGCTGACCTACAGGGTTTTCATTGGAAGTGTGGTGCTAATGCTATACTATTGCTTGTTGGGTCTGGGAATGGCTTAAGCAGCTCTCCAAAACTAGTGATGTATCTCAGGTCTTGTCTACATTCAGAGCTGCATCCGTGTTTTTCAGCCTTATGATGTACAACAGGGGAGGGCAAACTACGGCCCACAGGCCAGATCCGGCCTGTCAGGGCTTTCAGTCTGGCCCGTGGGATTCCCAGCCCCGTGGCGCAGCAGGGCTAAGGCAGGCTCCCTGCCTGCCCTGGCCCCGTGCCGCTTCCAGAAGCGGTGGCACCAGGTCCCTACGGACCCTGGGGGGAGGAGGGGGGGTCAGAGGGCTCAGTGTGCTGCCCTCGCCTGCAGGTACCGCCCCCCTCAGCTCCCATTGGCTGGGAACGGGGAACCGCGGCCACTGGGAGCTTCAGAGGTGGTACCTGCAAGCGAGGACAGTGTGTGGCGGAGCCGCCTGCCCCACCCCACCCCCAGGAGCCACTGCCGGACATGCTGACCACTTCTGGGAGCAGCATGAGGCCAGGGCAGGCAGGGAGCCTGCCTTAGCCCCACTGCACACCGCTGCCACGCCAGAGCTGCTCAAGGTAAGCGGCACCAGGCCGAAGCCTGCACCCTGAACCTCTCTTGTACCCCGCACCCCAACCCCCTGCCCTGAGCCCCCTAGCCCCCTACCTTGAGCCCCTTGATGCACCCCTCCTGCACCCCAACCTCCTGCCCTGAGCCCCCTCCCACACTCCGCACCCCCTCCTGCACCCCAACTCCCTGCCCTGAGCCCCCTCCTATACCCCGCACTCCTCCTGTACCACAACCCCCTTGCCCTGAGCCCCTTCCTGCACACTGCACCCCAACCCCCTACCCTGCACTCTCTCCCGCACCCCTACCCCAGCCCTACATTCATAGCCATGCATACAATTTTCCCACCCATATGTGGTCCTCGGGCCAAAAAGTTTGCCCACCCTTGATGTACAAAGAGAGCCTGAAAGATTTCTACAAAATACAAAATAAAACTCTTTTCTTTTTTACTTTAGAAATAGAAAATTTTCTTTGGTTTTGTTGGAGTATTTCTTGGGTTTCTCCTGATATGCCAGGGACTCACACATATGTTATCGAAGGGGAGGAGTGTTGTTAGACTAACAAAGTTATCTGCTTTGTCCCAAAGATGAGTTAAATAAGTGTAAACAGAAAAGAATTTAAGCAGACCAGCTGAAATCTCTTCTTTCCTCTGTTGCTCAGCTTTCATTCTCTCCTCTCTCATGCTGCTTCACTAGTATTCCTGTCAAATGAGATTGAGATGCCTGGGCAGTCTAACATGGTGCACTGTCTTGTGTTACAGTGGTGTTTGAGACTGTCTAGTTCATTTTCCTGTGCTTGGGGGCTGGGAGCACTTCACAGGCAGCAAGCTTGGGAAGAGTGAGGGGGAGACTCCACCCTTTCCCTTCTTGAAGTTGTCCTGGTCAGCTCATGAGCAGCATTAATTGGTGTTGGAAGAAGCTGTGTTTTGCTTTGCTGGGCCAGAAGAAAATTTCTCACAGTGCAGGGCCTTGAGAGAAATGAAAGTAAAAGGCAGGTTGCATGATATACTTGGAAATTGAAATGGGGATGTGAGGCAACATGGGGAGACAAGGTTTTCTAATTATTTAAGTTTGAAATAGCAACTTTTATATGATCAGCTGTTCTGCACTCAATACGTAACTGCAGACCAAAAACAAATAATCCAGGGTCTGAGTCTAGCATACAGTCTCATTAGATGCCTGAAGTGGAATAGCTATCTCTTTCACTAGACACCTGGCTCTGTAGAGTTGCCAATAGGAAAAACTTGTTTTTGTCAGTAAAGTAATCAGATCTAACTAATGGCCACAGAGGGAACCCATATATACATACCAAGGTGTCAGTTTAGTTGGTTTCCTGATTAAAATGTTAATGAACAAACTCTATTTCCAAAGCTCCACTGACGAGCAAGAAGGCTTATGCTGGGTCTCACCATAATCTTGCACCCTTAGTTTAACCTGGGAGAGAAGGAGAAAAATACTCTGGCCACTTCAGTTCTTGCTTTGCAAGTTTAATATGCAACATCCTCACCTGGAATACTATGTTCAGTTCTGTTCACACCTATATCAAAAAAGATACAGTAGGCAGACGGGTTTCAGAGCTACACAACAATGAAAATTATGAAACATAGTGAGATTTCCATACAAGAAAAGACTGAAAAGACTAAGATTGTTTAGTTTAAAGAAGAGGCATAAAAAGAGGGGGCAGCACAGATACATACAGAATAATTGCGTAGAGGTGCCTTGTGCATATGCATTATTGATACAGCACTTGTCTGCATGAACAATTATTTCGTGGTAAGCTGGGAAGTAAATCTACCCTGCACTAGCCTGCTGCCTGCTAAGTTTTCATGTGGACCCTGCTGCTGTGCACTAAAAGTTCAAAGCAGTGTAGATACAAGCACACTTGGGAACTTTTAGTGCATGGGAGCAGGGTCCACACAAACACTTAGTGGGGTGGCTGGCTAGTGCAGGGTAGATTTATACCCCAGCTTGCTGTGCATTAAGTATTTGTGTAGACATGCCCACAGTCTTCAATTACATGATCACTTCCTTTTCCCCCACCCCTTTCTTCCCACTTGCCTCATTCAGTGCAGAGGATGGGCCAGCTCTGGGGATGAATCAGGATCCCAGCCTCATTTGCTGTAGAACTTGAAAGGTGTGCAGTGAATGAGGCAGGGAGTTGCAGGACAGTCCAAGGACAGTCTCATGGCTAAGCAGGGCCGGCTCCAGGCACCAGCTGAGCAAGCAGGTGCTTGGGGCGGCCAAGGGGAAGGGGCAGCATGTCGGGCTTTTCGGCAGCAATTTGGCGGAGGGTTCCTCGGTACCTCTCGGAGGGAAGGACCTGCTGCCGAATTGCCGCCGAAGAAGAAAGCGGCGCAGTGGAGCTGCCGTGGATTGCGATCGCGGCTTCCCCTCCCCCCCGCCGCTTGGGGCGGCAAAAACCCTGGAGCCGGCCCTGTGGCTAAGGCAGTTGAATGCTGCCCTGGCAACCTGGATTCTATCCCTGTCTCTGCCACAGCATTTCCTATGTGATGCTGGGCAAGTCACTTTAATCAGACTTCTTACTGGTGGTCATTAGTTGTGTGTTCCTCAATTTCTGTGTACCCAACTTGAAGCCGGGGAGGGGGCCTGAATTTCAGAAGTGTGACTGAAGTCATTGGGAGCGGTGTCTGAATATATAAAACGTTGTACATAATGCTAAGTGCTCTGAAAAATCAGGTCCTGGGTGCCTCAACTCAGGCACCCAAAATTAATATAAACTTATTACCTTAATCACTCTGTTCCTCAGATCCCCATTTTACTGATCGGAAAAATACCACCGGGTTTCTGAAGCTGGATTAATGTCTGTGAATCAGTCAGATGCTGTAGTGATGAGAGCCATAGTACAGCTCATAAGGAAATTTGATAATTCTCCTCACATTTCTCCCCCCCCCCCTTGTTTTAAATGTTCTCAGGAGCTAGATGGCTTGGTAGAGATAAATAAAATGACACACAAGCTACTGAGCAGATACATGACCTTGGACAGCTTTGATGCCATGTTCAGAGAAGCCAATCACAATGTGTCGGCTCCCTATGGAAGAATCACTCTTCATGTCTTCTGGGAGCTCAACTATGATTTCCTTCCAAACTATTGCTACAATGGATCCACTAACAGGTTAGCATGGCGGCCTTTTAAATAATTGTCTTTGCATGTGTAGTTTGTTATATCAGCAGGGTGAAATGTACAGTAGATTCTGTTTCTCTGGTATAAGCGAGGGTTGACAACTGTCTATATTTTGGCAGTATTTTTAAAAATACAATTTCTCATTAAAAAAAATCAATTAATTGAGTCCCAATGGGTACATTGGTTTCCTTTTTTTAAAATTAGTTTGTACAAAACTTGAACTTTTATGATTATTTATAGTCAGAGGAAGAATTGATTACAAGTGAAGGTTGTAACAGCTTATCTCTGCCTTAACCTCTTTCATAACAAATGTTGGTGAATCCTGTCTCTGTTCTCCTCATGTTTTTCCTCTCTCTCCTATTTAAATGTTTGGAATAGTTCGTGTGGCATACATGTACATGTGTAAGAAGGCAAAGTGATTCAGACTACTTATCCGTTCATACATTTGACAGTGCTAGTATATGTCCACAATAGGAGAAAAGCCAAACTTAACCTGAGTTGCCAAATTCAGTGAAATTTTAATGATCTATCTACAATATGCTGTAAAATAAAGAATATCTAAAAATAGTTCAAGGTACATGTTAGGAGGAAATTTTCGTAAACAAAATCATGTAGTAAAACATTTTACAACAATAAGTAATGGAAGCAAAATTATATCCCTTGATTCTGTGATAATGCAAAGAAAAGAGGATGAATTACTGTTTTGAGACAGAGTTCAGTGGTTGAGTGTAGCCAAGTATCTTTGTACATGTGTCGTCACTCTCTTCTGCCCTCTGGCAGTTCTGGGTACACTGTTCCTATTGATTATGTTACTGACCCCCTCTTTTGTCATTGAGGGCAAGTGCCTTTTTGAAGTTGACCACAGTACAATGGATTCAAGTGTAAATGCATTTTTTTTAATCACAAAGGTTATTAATATAGCAATGCAGAATTCCCAGCCATCAAAACAGTGGATTTTGCAAGTAAGCCATAATTCATATAATTCAGTCTTTTTGTTTTTCCCCCGCGGGAGGTTAGTGGCATTTTTGCATACCTGTGTATTCTGATCCAGGGCTTCTCTTGCTTTATATAGCTGACATATTCACAAATATATACTGTGATTTCCTGATGCCACGGCAGATTTGTTCCATGTCTTGCATTCCAGCTTTTAAAGATACAGAATGGTAGAGATGTGGGGACGGAATATAAAATACAGAATGCTTGAGTCAGTTGAGGACACTAACGGGAGAAGAGGGTTTGGGGTTTTTTTTTGGACTTGTGTTGCATTTACTTTCTTTTCAGTTTGTGGTTAGAGCACATTTACCTTCAGGAGTGAAATACAATGAGAAGCCTGCTGACTGTGAAATGATAGTGAAATGATATTGACTTATTCGGGGGTGGGGAGAGGTAGAACAGCATCATTTCACCTCCCACTCTCCCCAGAGAGCTTCCTCTGTCTTCCCTTTCAATAATACTTGTATTTTGGGTCAAAGTTTCTGGCTGTGCAGAAAGGAACAGGGTCCTTTTTGTTCTGGAGGCATTAACTAAACAGTTTTTATTGCTTGAGTCTTCCTATGGAGAACAGCTGGATGTATTACTTACGAATAACTGCATATGTTTAATTCTTGTCAAAATTCTCAAATTCAGCCCCAGACTCATTCAATATGATGAGGTATTTTAGGAATAACTGGAATATAGTTACCTGGAAAAACACTGCATAGTCAAACTTTGACTTTCCTATATTCTGAAAGCTTCACCAATGAAAGAAATTAAACATCTATTGAATGTATTTAGTTTGTGTTCAGTCATCAGCTCAGAGGCTGCATTTGGTATACACCACTAAAAATGTTTAGGAAGTGAATGTGGAATCATTGAGGAAATCAAATTGGGTTCTGTGGTACGGCTGCTTATTTATATAAAAGTGTGTACACAAATTGGGTTATGCTGAGCTCCAGCCTAGCAGGATAATTAATTTGAAAGATGATCAAGTGGGGGAGATCTTAGATAACATCTGTGCTAGTCATCCAGCTTGATTGATTTCATTATTGTGCACAGAATTGCTCTGATATATACAGAAAGCTTTAAGCATGTGTGATCACATAGCTATGTGCTTTTTTGAATTGTGTGCACATACACACAATTGATCCAGTTAATTTTTTCCTCCCAGGACTTTGTGGTATCTTGCGGTTCCAGGGCCGCCCAGAGGATTCAGGGGGCCTGGGGCAAAGCGGGGGAGCTGCGGCGCTTGTACTCACCCAGCGGCGGTGCAGGTCTTTGGCTGCATTTCGGCGGCAGGGAGCCCTTCAGTCGCTCCGCGTCTTCGGCAGCACTGAAGGACCCGTCGCCGAAATGCCTCCAAAGACCCGGAGCGACTGAAGGGCCCCCCCC
>NW_020664374.1:2769316-2817633 GCF_002925995.2 Terrapene triunguis | reverse complement strand
CCCCCCCCCCCCCCGGGCGGTTCTTAACATGTTCGTACGCATACAGACATGACTGCCATTAAAGTGCAAAGTACAAACTGAAATATAATGGTACATTATCAATTTGTCACACTTTAGTCACACAAATTATTACAAGTAAGCCCAATGATTAAGTTTTCAATGTATTATGTGTATTTGACGGCTCTGTGTGCGTAGGCAGTTTCATTCTTCCCCTTCCATAGACTATTTTCTGTGTGAAGGCTACACACAAACGTCAGAGGAAAGAAAAACGTTTATTTAAAAAAAAAAAGTAATTGTAAAACTACAAAAATTAGCGGGGAGGGGGTACGAGGGCAGGTGTAGAACGTGTAATTTTTTTCAAATTAACTAGTCACTCTCTTTTTAATCTTTAGTTATTCTTTAATATAAATGCTTAACAGTAAAACTAATTTGTGCGTAGCATGTCTTGGAGCTCTTCCCCCACTCCCTCAGAACACTTGACAATTTTTTTTTTAAATGATTTGTTAAAGGTTTTCAGGCATTTACAAAGACTTCAGTCTTGGGGGCACAAAAATTGAAGTTGTTTCTGCAGAAGTATTACAGCAAACTGCACGTTGAACTACCTGACTGTAATTATTTTACATTCGATAATGCTCTGAGATTAAACAATAGGATGGACTGCTATTAAAAGATTTACTAATTGCAGCTGCTGGTTTTCAGAATTTTAGTCACATGAGTTTGTTAACCTCCTGTATATTCAAGTCCAAGAAGAGGCTGCAGCCTTGGTTATTTGTGGAAACATAGGCTGTCAAACGTGTGGCAACAGCTCAACTCCACTAGCCCTGTTGTTCAAGTTAGTCATGAGATCCAGGGGATTTTTAATTTACCTCTATTAGAGTGCAAAAGAAACAGACTGACTGTGATTAAGGCTACATTTTAGTCACAGGTATTTTTAGTAAAAGTCACGGACAAGTCACGGGCAGTAAACAAAAATTCACGGCCCGTGACCTGTCCATGACTTTTACTATATACCCCTGACTAAAACTTGGGAGGGTGGGGGGAGAGGGCTGGGCGCTGCTGGGGCTGGGTGGTGGCGTACAGCCTGGGACCCCACTGGTGCTGGGGGTGGGGGGCTGGCAGGGCAGCAGGCTTCCTACCTGGTCTGCATCTCCCCCCCTTCACCCCATAGCAGCAGCAGAGTTTGGATGTGGGAAGAGGCAGGGGGTTGGGGCATGGGATGGGGTGAGGTGGGCTCTGGGCGGCGCTTACCTGCTAGGCAGAGACATAGCCAGGCATCTCTGTGTGCTGCCTCCATCCAGAGCACCAGGAATCACAGCCAATGGGAACTGTGGGGGTGGTGCCTGCTGAACCGTTGGGCGACGTGTGTGATCCAATGAAACATTGCAGCTTGTACAAAATAGTGTGTCACCATCGGCATGTAGAATTTGGCTTCCAAATTCTTTCACACGATCCGCTGCAGTAATAGTTTTTGAGGTTTTTGATTTACTTTGGACGCTCATTTTACAGTAATTGCATGAGTCTTCTGGTAGGCAGTCAATTGAGATCACTACATTACATAACTTCCCTAATGTCCATATCTACCAATCAGTGAGTTCAGCCCTGAGTATTTGCTGCTGTAAAGTGTCAATCAAAAAATTCTGTCAAGTGCTTCACCTTTCTTTTTATTCGTATTGAAATAAGCTAATAATTGCACCTGGAAGTGGGGGCAGTTCCCTGTACAATGTCCCCTCCCCAGGCAGCTGTAAAGGGAGGGGGACAGGAAGCGAGTGGGGAGGAGGGGTGCAGAGCTATGTGCAGCCGGAAGAGATACCCAAGAGCAGCCCTGCAGGGAAAGAACAAGTCCTGTCCCTTCCATTAGATACAGGCCACTTCTTCTCTCCTAATGTTAGCCCCTTCCACTGCCGTTCTTTTCCTGCCCTCATTCCTGGCATCAGACTTCTGCAGTTCAGTGGAAGGAGGAATTCTCTAGAAGGTTTAACATACGCCCTTAGCCCCAGGGAGGCTATCAGCCATTTTGCCGTGGATACTTTGAAACTACTATTGTGCCAATGTCAATAAACTTTGTTTATGTGATGATATTTGTATCTTTCCCTTTACTATCTTAATCAGCTAAGTCAGCAGTGTAAATGAAAGACATGTGGAGTAAGTTCTTTGTTCTTTCTGGAGTTTATATTTTTTTAAAAATCAAACGTTTAATAAAACCCAAATATTTTCAGAACAAACTAAATTGCTAAAATGTTTTTACTATAAAAAGATGGATTAGGGGTTCAATATGGAAATACCACTGCATCTGTTTAGCCAAAAGTTGGCATGCTGTCTGCTGTGCTCCCCCCACTGTGTACAGTGGCACAAGTTAACACAATTTAATAGAAAAGCTCATATTTAATTGACATGTTTGGTGAGATTTGCGGTAAGCTATTGCAGGGTTCAGTTACTAATATATCCTGCAATGATTAAACAACCAGTCATGCTACTTGTGCCTATCGTTTATTGTTCCATCCACTCTCCAGCTTTGTATTTAACTTCGGATGGGTCCTATTTTGAGTTACTCTGTATTCAGCCAAATTCTAAATATATAGTAGTAATAACACCTATTTTTATATGGCACTTTTCATCAGTAGATCTCAAAGTGCTTCACAGTCTTTAATGAATGTATCCTTGTAACCCCACTGGGAGGTAGGGAAGTGCTGTTATCCCCATTTTATAGTTGGGGAAGTGAAGCACAGAGGCTAAGTGACTTGCCCAAGGTCACACGGACGTTTGTGGTGGAGCAGAGAAATGAACCCAGGTCTTCCAAGTCCTAGGTTAATGCCCTAACCACTTGACCTTAAACCATAAGTATACCCCTACAGGGAACAAAATCTAGGTTCCATGTAGGTCTAAAAATAAAATACACATAACTTTTGTCACTTTAACTATTGCATTCAAAGCATGATTCTTTAGCTTTGGTATGCTAATTTACAGGAACAGACTAAGGCCTTGATCCTTATGTTCAGGCAATCTCACTTGTCCGACTGGGACCTGACAGAGATTTTTGCAGTGACTGTATACTTGACTGTCTAAGGGCTTGGTCTACAATTAAAAGTTACATTGGTATAGCTGCAGCGGTCAGTGGCATGAAAAAACCATGGACATAGCTGAATCTATGCCAGGGTTTTATTAACATAGCTATGTCGACATGAGCGGGCTTCTGTCCACATAGCTACCATTGTTCGGGGAGATGGTGTTCCCATACCGACAAAGCCCCTTCTGTCAATGTAAACTGCATCTAAACTAGAGGGCTATGTCAATATGTCTATGCTAGCATAGGCTCCATAGGGTACACGTAGCCTTAGCGTATAGCCTTCAGTTCAGTAAAACCCTCAAAGAGCTGGAATTGACCACTGGTTAATAAAGGCTTTTTTTTCTATAGTGTGTTTTTATTTAAATTGGCATCAGTTTAGGTGGTGCCTGTTGTCCTGCGAGTTGACTGTTGCAAACTCCCTCACATTGGTCTCTCATTGGTATGAGATTATTTGAAAGTGATATGATTATTTCCAGCCCAGTGTTGTATTTTATCAGTCATTATTTCAAAAGCACCGGTAAACCAACCAACACGTTTTTGATCTCTGTAATCAACTTTGTTTTGATTGCTTAGAACTGTACTGATGAAAGTGGATACATTTCTGGACAGTCATCAACACAGATTAAATCTAACAAGAACCTGTTATCTTGGAGCATGCCAAAACATACATAGAGTAGTGCAGAGCAGTTATTCACCGAAGTAACTTTTCCTTTTTATCAGAGAAAGTGAGGGGAAGAGAATCTGTCCAAATTATTGCCAGTCTTAAAGGCCTCATTCTTCCACCTTTTTTATTCAGACCATTCAGATTTCAACATTTCTATTTGAAAAGAAAACTGAGATCATAACACTTGCAAGGAATTTTTTAAAGAAGATTTTTCTTTATATTTAAGAATTACAGATGATGTTGGTAGGTTCTAAAGAATTCAGTGCAGTTCTTGAGATTGAAGGATGGAAGTTGTAATGCACAGTCTCAAAATGGATAATATGAATCAGTCAAGGATACTGAAGATCTGTTCATCTTTGTTACCTTCTGGCTTCTTCAAATCTTCCTTGGCCAGAAGGTAACAAAGATTAACAAGGATGATCCAGTAGAATTCCCTCCCCTCCCCCCCCCCACCTTCTCCCCACCCATATCTTGGGACCATATACAACACAAGTCTCTTGCTCTCCCTCCAGACTTTTCACCGCAGCACCTTGCTAACTTTTCTGAAAGGGAGAAATTGAACAAATGGGCTGAATGTGAGAGAACTTTAGGACTGTATCTAATGAACAGCCTGAACAAAGATGCATGTTAGCTCACTATCAACAACTGTGGTTCATTTCTACTAGGACCGAATTCTAAGGCAAGTGCTGTCCTACCTGCTCTATGCTCTGCTCCAAGTACAATGGAAGTCTGAATGGCTCTCTTCTTTTCCCAGCCACCTGAAGACATTGTAATTACTTCTATCCCTAACACTTAAAATTAATAATAGAGATGGGCCTGAGTAAAAACCATGGATCAACATGTGAACAGGTACAACTTTGCAGCTCTGGGCCATCTCTAATTATTCACTATGACTTCTGAAGTCCATTTACAGCTGAATAGACCTTGACTGAGCATTGACTGCTTTGTGAAAAGTAATTTAAGATTCTCAAGGAAATTGTTGATAGCCCAGTAAACCTTGCACAGTATGTCCATGCACTGCAAATCCATTTTATCTTTAGTGTTACTCCTCTCCTTTCTTTCACTTGTATAAGTTTTCACTGGGCATGAAAATGAGTGTCAGTTTAAAGGTAACGGGTGGGGTGAGGGGAGAAGAGAGCAATCTCAAGCACTGTCATATGTCTAGGATTACTTTGAGTGATCCCGCCAAGTGTTTACAACATCCCTGATAAACTCCATTAATGAAAAATCTCTGTAAAGAACAAATAATCTCAAGAGGAAGTTTCTAAATAAGTGCATTTCAATTATACAAGAGAACGGAAAAACTAATAAATCCGGGAAATCCAAATGAAAGGCGATTTTATATAATAGATTTATTGTATCAAAAGCCATATACCTAAGTGATTTTTTTCTTCCTCAGAAGCAGCTAAATGCAAGCAGTTACTGAATTTTAACAAATGCAGATAGCTTGGAAAGACATTAAAATCTTAACAAACAACTGAAACTCTTAGTATGCTTATGATGTTATAAGATCCACTAAGAGAGTTCAAGTTATACAAAAATTAACCTCCTAAGCATAAAGGAAATACCGTATATACTCATTCATAAGCCCAATTTTTTTAGTAAAAAAGGGAAGCACCAGAGACGGGGGTCGGCTTATGAACGGGTATAGAGAGGGAGAGGTGGGACACAGCCCCTCAACCCCAACAGAGGGAGCAAGGAGAGGCAGCAGAGCCAGAAGGGAAGTGGCGGGGCCAAAGTCTCTCCGCTTCTGGCCACGCTGCTCTCCCACCAGCCTCTGAAGCAGCTGCAGCTCCGGGGCTGGCAGGCTGCGGCCGTGCTGCTTGGCCCCGCCCCCCAGAGCAGGCTGCGGCCACACCGCCGGAGCACGCTGCAGCCGTGCCACCCGGCCCAGCCCGCTGGAACATGCTGCGGCCGCGCCGCCCGGTCTGGCCCACCGGAGCAGGCTGCGGCCAGCCGGCCACGCTGCCCAGCCTGCCGGAGCAGCTCCAGCCAGGCCAGAGACATACTCCTCTGGCCCTCCCCAGCTAAGGTGGGAAGGGATGGGATGGGGAGAGTGTGGGGGTCCCGAGCTAGGGGTGGGGTCATGTGGGGGGGGGTCACAGGGGTTACCCCCCTGACCCCCCGCCCCCCCCCCCCCCCCCCAAAAAAAAAAGATTTCCCCACCAGTTGCTGTCCCAGCCCGTCAGGGTAAGCAGCTGGGACACTTTGTTTACTTAGGTTTACCTCTGTGCCTGCGGAGGCTCGAGGTAAACAAACCATCTCGGCCCCCCAACAGCTTATCCTTATGGCCCGGGAGCCAAAGTTTGCTGACCCCTGAATTATAGGGTCAGCTTATGAACGGGTTATAAAAATTTTCCATTTTTACTTATCCATCTTGGGGTTGGCTTATAAATGAACTGGCTTATGATCGAGTATATATGGTAATTGCAAACTGAGGTTGGTTTTCTGTATTCTACAGTTTGCATGCACATTGCTATTATGCTATCAGCATGGATGTTTTTATCTTTAGCTGGTTAATAAATATCTTTAATGTATGCCTCAATTGTGGCTAGAAACAAATTTTGGCTAAAAGTTATTTCTTTTGCACATTATTCTGTTTCTAACTGTATTTGTAGCATCGTTCATTTTGGTTTACAGTATGTATTTTAAGGACATTCTTTTCTGAATCTTTATTTTCCTAGTTAATTTTTGTTTTAAAAAATGTTATGGGATGGAATATGCCAACTATCCAACCAGTGAATTGTTAGTATGGCCAGTATTTCTTTCCGCACATATTTAAAGGTTTGTGTGCCATTTGCCTAGTTTCTTCAAAATCCCCTTTGGTGGTAACTTCAAAAATTTAAGCCACTTGTGCTGCAAACAGACACATTTGTCTCTTTACTCATGCTACATGTTACACACATGCGTTTCTATTTGCAGGATTGTTATCGCAGAGTAGTAGAAATTAATAAAATTGCAGTACCATGCTAAAATTAAAATCTTGCAAAAGTTAAATAACAGGTAAACTTGCAGCAAATATCAAAAGTCAGATTCTGAAAACCCTTGGTCATGAAAACAATTCCTCTTGTGCAAAATTCTATTGAGGGCCCCACCATAGATTTCTTACCGGAGTAAGGATTGCTTTTAAGCAAGTATGTACAGATTCTGGGCCTTACTCACTCTAAATTCCACAGACTACTGTGACAAATAGCTCCTTGTAGACACTACTTCCACTGGTTTGCCTTTTGCCTATAATATATTTAAATATTACTTTGTTCCTCTTGATTTCCTTAGCTTATTACATTTTTCTTCTCTTTTTTTTTTCCTTTTAACTTTGGCCTCACAAGTTTTGATTGTGTACTGTTAATTGCTCGGTGGCTTCCTTGTTCTTCGCATAGGATTGCCATCTCTGAGGTACAAAAAAACCCCGGGGCATCCGGGATGATCCTGAGCCTACAAAACTGAACAGTTGGTAGTGTGTATAGAGTGCCTTTCAGATTTTCTAGGATAGCTAGCTCAAAAGAGGGACTATCTTGGAAAACCTGGACAACTGAAAACTCTGTCTTCACATGTGGAAACCCTTCTTTCTGTTCTATATATACCTGGACCACTGTATCAGGTTCATCGAAGGAAATAGCTTCCTTTGTGTACCATTACAAATATATATGCCTGGGAAACAAGTAACCTGAGCACATATCGGATTCTGTATCTGTCTAAAAAGCGTGACTAAATGGATGTCTGCAAATCTGAATTCTCTGCCAATATTACACCTCTACCCCGATATAACGCGACCCGATATAACACAAATTTGGATATAATGCGGTAAAGCAGTGCTCCGGGGGGGCGGGGCTGCACACTCCAGCGGATCAAAGCAAGTTCGATATAACGCGGTTTCACCTATAACGCGGTAAGATTTTTTGGCTCCCGAGGACAGCGTTATATCGGGGTAGAGGTGAATTTTTCTGAATTCAATACCAGCATTATATTCAGGAAAAAAATAGCATTGGGAGAGAATTCAGATTTGCAGACATCCATTTAGTCACACTTTTTAGCTATGTATAGAATTTGAGGCATGTTCAGATCACTTGTTTCCCACGCATATGCATTTTTAATGGTGTACAAAGCAAGGCTTACTTCAGTGAACACTGGAATTAAAAGTATGATGGTACTTGCCATACAGTAATCTTGACAGAATTAGTATTCTAATCTGTTTAAAACTCTCTGGTAGCAACACAAGCTGCATCCGATGGTGAAGATCTTCTAAAAAAAACATTAAACAGGAGTGGCAGTATTTTAAAGAAGCAAGGTGGGTGATTTGAACATGGAGAACAAGAGTTACTTGTGCACTGACACAGAATCGGTATGGCAAACATACCAGATGTATCTCTGCACTTTCTGACAGGAGTGTGTCTAATATAGGTACATTCTTCTTGTGCAATGAAATTGTCTGCCACCAGGGTAAAGCTTGTTTGTACAGGAGACAGCTTTCTTGGGGCTGGTCCAAGATTGTGGAATGATCTCCTGCAGGATCTATAAAGCACCCAAAAAATGTTGCCACCTTCCGTTCCAGGTGGAAGGAGCACTTTTCTATTTGGCCTTCACTAATAAAAACACAGTACCTCAGCACACTGAGCATACATTTAAAAAAAAAAAAAAAGATTTTATTCCACACACAGATTTTCCCTGTGGATACAGGAAGATGGGTAGGAGGAAATCCCTTTCTCTCCTTTGTGGGCTACCCATATCATTAGCACCTACATGGAGAAAAAGGGAGAGCAGCCAACATTGGGCTGCTAATTCTTCTCTAATGCAGGTGCGAGAGAAATGCCCTTCAGTGTGCTGATGGGCACTTTGGAGCCAGCACAAAATGGGAAGTAAGCTGCTGCAGCAGCAAAAAGGTGTGGAATTGTAATCTGGTTTCTGTCCTGTTCCTGGGGCAGTGCAACTGTATGCTGCCCCTTACTTGACTTGGACTGTAGGATTAGAATGGCGATTTGATTTTGTGTGTGGACAGAAGAAGCATGTATTTAACTGTCTATATTTTGCTTTTGTAGATTTGTTCGTACTGTGTTACCCTTTTCTCAGGAGTTTCAGAGAGATAAGCAACCTAATGCACAGCCCCAATATCTCCATGGATCGAAGGTTAGATTTTATTACCCTATATTCGTGGTTTGTATATACTTGGTGTTTGGTGTTTGGCTGTATCTGATGTTGTTAAAAATTAGTTCTCATGTCAAACTTAGATTGCACAATTCTCCACAGCAGCAGAGGAGAACTGAACAGAAAATGAGCTGTAGAATTTTTGTCAACCACAGAGAGAGGGAACATGAGCCCACACTGAAAGCAGCTGCTCCTTCATTGCAATTCCGGTGGTGGTGGTGGTGGTGGTTGTTACAAAATGAGACGAAACAAGTAGGAAAAGCTGCCCTTTGACTGTAATCAGACTTTAAAATAAACATAAGGACTCTCTCTCAAAATCTCAGATATTAAACTGTTTCAAAAAAACCTCTGCATTTCTATGGTATCTACATTCCAAGGATCTGGAAAGTTGCTTTACCAACACTAATCAACTCAGCTTTTCAGCAGCCCTGTTGGCTAGATTAGAATTGTCGTCCTCATTTTACAGATCAGCTAACAGAAACAGGTAGAGGATGATGGCTTTAAGCAAGGTTACAACAGTGAGTGTGAAGCACTCCTGACTCCTCATCCTGTGCCTTAAGTGTGAGACAGCATCTGATACCCAAAATGCCCCATCCTGCAAATGCTTATGTGTATGCACATAACTTTAAGTGAGTAGTTTTATTGACTTTAATAGAGCTACTCACATGCTGAACTCTGGTATATTGGGGGTATAACATCCTTTCTCATCCCTGCAAGCTTGGGAACTGATTACCTGTTCTTAGCAATAAACATTTTATTATTGGTCACAAAGTTATCTTTCTTCTTTAATATCCAGCCAGGGTAATTTAACCTATCACAAGAGCAGTAAATTCCCAGGTTGACACTTCCATTATAACTCCATGAAGTCACCTGTCCTTTTATTTTTGTTTGATTTTTAGACTGACACTCATTTTGTGTTTTGCTTATGGAATGTGTGTATAGGAATTAATGTGAGGCTTTTATTAAATGGATAGTAAGAAAGAAGTAATTCCTAAATTTAGCAGTATAAAAAAATAATGGAGTCTATATTCTTCTTGCAGCAGCAGCACTAGCTTTTTAAAAAACACTTTACAAAATAAACTACACTTCCTAGATCCTGATTGTGACGGATTTTCCTCCCTCCACCACCACCCCTTCGGGATGCGGCCTGGAACTGGGCTACCACTGAGCCCGCCTGACCCACCAGCCTGGGTTCCCTTTTAACTGTATTGCTATGCAGCCTGCCAAGCCTTCTCCCAGGCTTCAGACTGCACTTTACCAGCACACATACAGGTAGGGACACACCCAGCTGCAGCTGTACACACAAATGCTGAGATAAGCTCTGCATGGGAAGGCACAGCTAAGGAACTGTCCAGTACTCAAGTGCACACACACACACACGGAGTGTGAACCCAAAATTATACTGTCTTGCGCTGCACAGAGAACAGTACAGCGTAAGCTCATGAAATTTGCCCCCTCCCTCAATGTAGAGGGGAATATACACAGCTTTCTATCTCAAGTTATGATTTCCACACACACTGATTTTAGACAAAACAAACGCAAGTTTATTAACTACAAAAAATAGGTTTTAAGTGATTATAAGGGATAGCAAACAGATCAAAGCAGATTATCTAGCAAATAAAACAAACATACAATCTAAGCTTAATATACTAAAGAAATTGGTTATAAATAGCAAATTCTCACCCTAAATGTTTTAGGCAGATTGCAGAGATTCTTGAAGGCAAGTTGCATTTGCAGCTTAAAACTCCAGATATTTCTTTCACAGGCTAGACAACCCTCTCGCCTGGGCTCAGCCCTTTTCCCCTAGTCCAATCTTTTTGTTCTCAGGTATTTCCAGCAGTCCTCTTTCTTGGGTGGGGAGTCAAAGAAGATCCATCCTTGATGATGTCACTCCTTTGTCTCCCAGTGTGATACCCACCCCCACACTCAGTCAGTGGAAAAACACTAGCATCATTATGGAGTCCAGTACCAGGTGACTTGGTCACATGTCCCTACAGCCATAACTCCGAGGCTGTTTGCAGTGTCCCCAAGAAGCCTCCCTGGTGGGAGTTTATCATCTTCAAAGACCTATTGTTCTCCCTTCCCAACTGGCCATGTAGACTGATTGCATTCTGTGTAGTGGGCATTCCCCAGGTGTAAACACATGTGTAAAAGATGCATAGACGATATTCCTAACTTCAGATACAAAAATGATACATGCATACAAATAGGATCACCATATTCAGTAAATCATAACCTTTCCAATGATATCGCACATGACCCATCTTGCATAAAACACATCTTAGTTATGTCATAATCCTATCATAACCATATATCTATGAAGAATATGGGGCATAGTGTCACACTGATATCCTAAAAAGGAATAGGTGGTAATTTTTCTGAACACCCTGTCCCCCGTCCCAGCCCATAGCTTTGGAATAACAGTGCCTTAAGAAGTCACTAGAAAGTATTTTAAAAAGAGGAGATGAATTATCACTCTAATTTTACAGCATTTTTCAAGTAAGAAGAGAGACAAAGTGCAAGCTTTATGTGAAGAATATTTCTCATTTCATGGTACAATTAGATGGGTATTAATCCAGAAGAGGTTGCAAATCTTATGTATTGTATTTAGAATTATAACTTATTCAGTGAACCACCTAGGTATGTTTCATTCTTGTGTGGTTACTGTTCATTATCTAATTATACTTAGCACATCTCGTTTTCAAAGTACTGTATACACATGAATTAATTATCACACCACCACTGTTAGGTGCTATAAGTATTGTTATATCAGTTTTTACAGATGGAGGAAACTGAGACAGATTGATTTAAGTGATTTGTCCAGGCTTATATAGCTAATTATAGACAGAGAAATTACAGCTCAGAAGTGCTAAACGTTCAGTCCCAAGGTAATGATTGCTATTGTAAAATGTGTGCTTCTAAAACATGAAGGAAAAATGAGAATTAATCTTTCTTTATATGGAAAATTTAAAAGTTAAACTGAGTGTTGCCACAAGTAGTGATTTTAATTAGAATATTCACTTCCAAGCAGTTATTGAACAGTGTGTTGGGGGAAAGCAGAACTGTATATCACCTTAGATTTATTCTATTCTTTACTACTACTTTGAATGATGGTCCCTATGTGTATGCCTGTTGTGTGTGTTTCCTGCAGCATTGAACTTAAAATATTTGATGTATGATGGTGGTAGGGCATTTGGGGTCCAGCTAAAAAATATCTGCCATCTTTGGATTATTATGCAAGATTCTGAATGCTCTGCTGGAGATGAACTTTCATAGATTTATAGATTCCAAGGCTAAACTTATTTACCTGGAAGATTGACCTGTTGCAGAACCCTTTAAAAATAAAATGCTCTCTACCTGCAAGTAATGGAGCCAACTGAGAAGTGAGGACAGATCATGCCATTGAGTTCCCCTTTTCATCATCCTGCACACCCAACAACATTCTCCTCTTTAACTTCTCACAGCTCTGCAATAAAACAGGTATTAACTCCCACTGTGACTGCTGATATCCTTAAGTCAGCAAAGTATTTTTAAAATAATTTAAAAAATCCATAACAAAACACCCCACCTTTTTTGATTTGGTAGATTTTCTGATAAGTAATGAAACGCACACACACACACACGTCAGGTTGTATATGGTCTCCTGTCATGCTCTTCCGGTTAACTGGTCAGTTCCTAAAGCAGGATCAGGAACATCTGATTTTATGTACCCACAGGCCTCTGTTTTCACATCAGTAATGAGATATAGGCCAGTGGATATTGTGAACTGCTCCTCCTGTCTGGCATTGGGAATAGAACAGTCAGCTAGAAAAATACCTAACTGCAAAAAATGATTGACTTTAGGTCAGGCAGAATGTTTGAGAGCATGCAGAATGATGTCTCTTGACTTCATTCAAGAGTTAAATAGCCATATGGGACATACTGCCATCAGGTTATGGAGAGATGGCTTTGGAGGAGGAGGAAACATTGGATGGCCATATAAAATATTGCATAACTCCCAAATGGGAGCATATTACTTTAAGAATCATGATTAGCTTTATCTGATTATGAAGCACGGAATTCTTATGGAGGATATGTAGACCAGCCACTACAGAGGCTACTTTTGGCTTAGAGAGCATTTACTAATACTTAAACAGTTAATATACAGTTAGGTCTTCAGAGCTCTGTGTGTATATCATCTAATTTATTCTGTATAGGAAAAATATTCCATCATCCAAATTAAAGACATAGGTTGAAATCTTGGCCTCATTAAAGTCAATGGCAAAACTCCCACTGACTTAATAGAGGGAGGATTTCACTCATGATGTATACTTGTCTTTGATGAGAAACTATTCTTCGACAAGTAGAGCATTCTTAGTGTCTTTCCTTCCATCTGTAACCTCACCTCTTTTTTTGTTTGTTTGTTAATGTCAGTTATGTGTTATGCGAATAACCATAGGAACATGAAGCGTATTTTGATAACAGTTTGGTAGGAGGATTTGATGTCTTAGGGGAGTGGAGATAGTACACTGAGCTTTTCACCTCTAAACCACTTAGTACTTAACCAAAAAAAACCCAACGGAATTGCCGTCTGGCTGTTCAGTGGTTTATATTAAATCAATAGTAGTTTCAGGTCAGTTCCTAGTGGACACAGGTCAATATTAATTTGCACTAGTTGGTTCTTATTAGCAGTCTCAGTCGTCACTCTAAATATATACCTTCTCATTTAATCAAAGGGCAAGCTGCCAAAACACAAGACCCCCACAGTGAACCTGAGATTGTAGAGAGATTATCTGACTGCAGATTCTCACAGGTTAGAAAGCCAAATCAATCAATATGGCTCAGAACAGAAGATTATGAATGTTCTAATTCTATATAGGGTGACCTAGGGTGAAACTTTCAAAAGCTCCTATGTCGCATTTTCAAAACTGACTTAAGCATTTAGGCTTAACAGTCTGTTCCATGTCATATTTAGCTGTGACGCTGAGTACTTTTCCCAAATCAGAAGAGCTCTGTGTAGCTCAAAAGCTTGTCTCTTTTACCAACAGAAGTTCGTCCAATACCTCACCCATCTTGTCTCTTGAAGCACTTAATTCCTGTTGAAAGTCACTGGGACTTAGGCTCTTAAGTGCCTACATTTTTTGTCGTTGTGTACACAGGGCTGTAATAAGTAAAAGCCTGAAGTAATACAAAGATTTTATCACAGCTGAAAATTGTAAATAATATAATAGTGCTATAGCAGTTTCCATCAAGGATCTCAGTGTGGCATACTAACATCAACTCTCTAAATCTTTGGGAATTTTGTTGAGTCCCTGTCACAGGGCAGATGCCTTTTATGGGGAATTAGGGCCTAGTCTGCCTGAGACTGCCTTATGAAGGCCCTACCTGGGGATCCTTAACTGCCTCAGGTGGCTAATTAGTAACCAAGCAGCTGGACCTAATAAAGGTTATCCAAGCTCAGTTAGAGGGAAACTCTGAAGGGAGACAGGACGCTCCTGTGGAGAGGAGCTCCCAGAAGAGGCCTGAGCCAGAGGGCTGGGCAGGGAGCCTAGGGGGTGAGCTCTCTGGGGAACCCACCAGAATGGGGAGTCTGTGAGAGGTGCTCCTGGAGAGGAGGGCTGCAGTCAGCAGGCATCTAAGAGGGTCTGGTCTCAGCCAGTGGTCTCCCAGATGCTGCCCTGGCAAGGATCAGCTGCTGTCCTAGGGAAGAGTTGGACCTCCCCGGACCTCTGAATCCAGAGAAGGGTCTTACTCCAGTAGGGGCAGTAGGCCTAACAGCAGGGGCAGAGACAATCTTGGGGGAAGAGCCTGGGTGGAAACAAACCCTGGATTTAGGTGGGGGGACAGAAGGGCTCGGAATGACTTAGTCACCCAAATGAGATGCTGGAGTGCAAGTTTTGTTTATATTCTGTTTTGGCTTTTCTGTTAAGAAATTAGACCCTCCACAGGGAGGTGCTCTTTAGCATCTAATGGTCTGTTTTGTCTTGATACCCTAGGGGATGGGAAAATCCATGTCACAAATTAGGAAATTGAAATACAGAGAAGTTAGTAACTTTACAAAGTCACGCTGTAAGCCATTGGCAGAGCTGGGAACAGAGCCAGGTCTCTGGTCTCATGGACTTATGTCATAACCACAGGATAATCTTTCCTCCCTGTATGAGTCTTTCTGCTCTGAATTAATTTAGCTAGAACAAATATTTCATCATAGTTGATAAAAAGAGGTATGCAGTAGTTTATTTCTCTGCATTTATTTTGGAGATAAATCTGCAGGGACAACTTCAGTTTCTGAGCAGACTTTATTTCAGTTGTTAGTGTCTGGTTTGGGTAATTATCTCCATTTGAAACAACAGTAAATTTTCAACATCGGATACAGTTTATTTAAGAGACAAAAGGAAAACACAATCAACTGAAAAAAAGATGTACGTGATATTATTTAACATTTACAGACGAGGTATAAAGGTTAATTTAGTACAAATAATTGAGCATATTCCTAGGAAAGGAGAGTCACCATCCATTTGGCACACAATTATGTTGTGGATCTCCCAATGGCATGCGAGTGGAGCAAATTTGTTTTCTGATTGTGCCAGCTATGATTTCCGTGTGTATGACTACCTTAGCACTAAGAAAACATAAGTATCAGTCACAGAATGGTTGACACACTGCAGGAGTGGAGTAGCTGGAAAAGCCACACTGCCTGCTGTGAAGTGTTTAAGTGGGTGCTACATTATCAGACTTGTCTGTGATAGACCACCTTGGCTTCCAGAAAGCCATTAGAAGCCCTTTTTTGGCTGCTTGAATGGGTCGAACTGGTTAAGTGAATGTTGAGTTTAAATATACATTCTTTTAATATCAGTTTAAAATAAATGCATAAAATCACAGTATATCGTACAGCCACGCACACAGAGCATATTATACAATAACACTAAAATATATCAACTTAAAAGGAAGAAATATGTGCTTAATAGATTTAAAGCTATGGAATGTGAATATGTGAAAACAGACTGGACATATATCGTTCTTCTAGAGTGCCCACATTTGCAGTTCAAGGACAGTGTTGGCAACTTGCCAAGATCTGCAGGACAACTAAAGTTGCATGTAAATTTCCATAATCTCAAAAATACATGTACTCAGTCATAGTCTAGCTGCTTTTACTCTTGGTACATTAACAGAAATTGGTGGCTGGATAAAAACCTGCCTATTGTGTTTTATTTAGTCATGGTTTTGGGTCTCACGATCTCCCCTTTCCATGCTGTGCAATGAGCACTTCCCTCTTATAACTGCGGCATTAAGCATTAAACACCTTAACCTCTCATGGTGGTGTAGCTAGAGTGCCTCTTGCTGGTGTCACCATCCTGAGTGCATTTTTAAGTTGGGTGAAATAGGAATCCTTTTTTTCTAATATCAATGAATTTAGCTGGTGTCCTATAACTAGAACTTGTTTTGAATGGAACTGTCAAGTACAGCAATGAGCTGTGCAGTTTCAGAAACAACCTGATTCTGAATGATGTGGATAAAAAACATGACAGGCCATTATAGATGATGTCATTTAATACAGGGCATTCGAGCTGCCTGCAGCATGAGAATACCAGGTCTCAATATGCAATTTTCAGTTTGTTTTATTATTTAATAATAATTCTCCCTTTGCCCTTTTCATTCGTGTGTTTATTTTGGTTTACCGTTTTGGAATAAACCTTATTCTCTCCCTCCAAAACAAAAATCAAGAATACCCTTGGATTTCTATGCTGTATGCTTGATAATATTTTCTTAATCAAATCAAGAGACTATTTAGTTCTAAACCTTAATATTGAGAGCTTTCCAGCTGTATGTGTGATGGTGGGAGGGGCAATTGTGGATAAGAATGCTGATGAGAGTGCATCAGCAAGAATTAAACACCGCAAATACAAACTATAAAAGGTATAGAACTCGGTGGGTTAAAATATTTCACACATGGTGCACAGTTAATCTGTGCAGTGGCTTTTACCAATTAAAATGGCCCAACTGTCATCGGCACTAATTCCTGGCTTTTGGAAATTTGCATGGTAGGCTCCTTAGAAGTTAAGGGATTTTCTATTATGGTAACCAGTTGGATACCTTCTGCATTCTTACCCTCAACACTTTGGACTAATCTGCCTTGCCTGTTAAACTGCTCTGGGGTGTGTGACTTGTTTATTGTCCAAGCCTCCCCCTTGTCCTGTTCTGAGGTCATGTTTTGTCCTTCTACACGTTCTCGTCTCTTGCGGTACCATATATGCAGGCAGCCATAAAGGAGGATCCCGACAATGATGAGAAGCAGAATACTGCTAGTTAGCCAGATACCCAGGGCCAGATCTTTTTTTTTGTTGCTTGCTGATGCTGGATCTTCTTCTAATGTGTGAAAAATTCTGCACTGGTCGCTGGAGGGGTTTGCAGATTGGCAGGTTACGCACAATATGTAGGTGGTTAGTGGAGTTAGGTTTTCGATGACAAATGAAGACCGACTAGCAGGCACTCTCTCTTCTTTCTGAAAATTTTTTCTTGAATAACCTGACAGCATGTTGTTCCGGTTGGGATGATACATAATACTGTAAAAGCTGTCAGCACAAATGGCCATGGTTGGCCAAATTACCATTGCTGTGCTTCCTGTTATATTTTGTATTGTTACTCCCATTGTGATGCCACTCAATATTTTTTCACAACTGTCTCCCCTCAAGAAAGGGAGATTATAGTTCCAGTTCCAGAAAAATAAGGAGATGTCCCAGAAGCTTCACCACAGAGAAGAATGATGTGGCTCTTAAACATTAGTGTTCTGTAATTTAGAAAAGTAATTTATTAGGAAACAGTGCTTTTTATTTTTCTATGGGCATTTTTAAATGAAGTAATCTGAATCTATAAGCAAAGAGAATCTTTGGCACTTGCATTTGCTTGAAAAATAAATCATAGAGTATTTTCAAACCTTTCCAGTTACAGAAATGTTTGGTACTATTATGTAAATCACTGAATATTGCAATCCTAAGGAATCTGCAGTCAGACAGTATACCAGTGGGAGTGAAATTACCCATCATTTAAAAACTTCTGTTTATTAAGAGGGAAACTTTCAAAAGAGGCATAATGAGCATAAAGCACTAAACTCCCATAGACTTCGAATGGGAGTTGGGTGCCTAATTCCCCTTAGTGCCTTTTGAAAATCTTCTCCTAACTCGATTGCAGTGTAAAAACTAAACAGCCAGAATTTTTAAAGGACACATGAGGTAGTACACATGTCTGTTGACATGAGAGATCATGGAACAATTTTTTTGTTAACGGCATAAATTTTAAATATCTTCAACAGAAAATGGAGCACGATATTCAACATTGCTTAGCACTTTGATAGTATAGAGTCACAGAGGCTTAAATATTGAGCACTATTGGAGAACTAGCGAAAACCTCACACTTCTCTTGAATCATAGATGGTTACGTTAAGAGATTATCAGGTTTCACTTTGAAGAACAATATAGCTATAGATATCTGCATCACACTATTCCAAAAAATACATGCACAAGCAATCTATTGGCAGTTCATTGAGCCTTTGTTTTGTTTTGAGTTTTTAAATCTGTTTTTATTTTTTTCCTCTAGGCTTATCTATTAACTATCTAGTATTTTCCTGCATTCTAACCCATCTTAAGAAATACCGGCTTTTGTGAATGGGGGCTATTTTTATTAATTAGATGGAGGCAGGCAAAAATATCCAAATGTTTTCCTCCTGTGTTCACCCATAGATTTTGATTTTAACTGGTCATCAAATTATTAAAAACCAGAACAGAGCATGAGCCTGTCGGTAGGTAATCCGTTCTTCTGATCCCTTTTTTCTAAAAATTCCCTATCTGTTACACTTCCCTACTCTCTGTATTCTCTCCCCTTCCTGCTGACATGGGCTCACGTTTGTATCCATTCCTTAAGGAATGACCTCATCAACGGTATATTAGTAACATCTGAAACACACTTAGTAGTCTTGGTTCTATACAGCCCTGCTGAACTTGTTCCTACTACTCTATTTTAAGTATGATAGAACTATCATGGCAAGCAACATTTAGGCTGCCTTTATAGTCATGCTAGAACAGCCAAACTGCCAGCCCAGAGATGGAAGCTAGCATCAAAAGGTGAAGCACAGGTTACATCATGTGTACTTGCTGGGGGTAATTAATCTTTGTATAGTAAAAATGATTAATGCTGTAAATGAAGAAGTTGTAACTAATGGAAATGTCTGTCCTGAACTGTATTTACATTATCATCTGTCAGGCTAGTACTTTACATACTAAATAAAAAATTCTAACTGTTTCCATTAATAATTTAACATGACCAAAGTAAAATACTGTGCAGTATAAGAAGCAGCAAATACTTTTTAATAACAAGATATGTTAAAAGGTGTTGAGAAAATTGTGATGTGTTACTTTTCAAAGTTAGCTAGTTCATCCCATCTTAGCAGACCATCAGAATTTTACGTTTCTGTAAAGAAGTTTAACTTCGTTTTTGTTCAGACATATATTTTCTGAGGGTAAAATTTTCAAAAGCATCTCGGCAACTTGGGAATCATTTCCGTTGACTTAAGTACTTGAGTACACTGCTGTTTGTAGCGCACTAGCTCAATTGAGCTAGCACGAGTCTGTCTACCCAGACTGAGAATCACACCTCCTGGCTGCAGTGTCGACATATACTAAGCACTTAAGTGTTTTTGAAATGTTTATGCTAAATTACTAGCATAAATGACTATGGCAATGATTATGAAATAAACGATTAGTGATTTCATTACAGTGTGAACATATTATTTCATATTGTGGATGTAATGTATTTTGTCTCCTGACTATATAACAATTTAGTATTGGAACATTTCTGAGAATGGAAGCTTATAAAATTCTGACATAGTAGATATTCTGAAGTTTATATGATTTTCTTTCTTTCTTTTTTTATGTTGGAAAAACTACTGGAAAAATTATACATCTGAGAATCGCATTAAAATAACTGTACCTTATGCACTTATTTTCAATGAAGCACTAGTCCTTTAAAAAAAAACTGCTACTCATATGTGGGAACATATTTCTCAGAATTCTCAGTTGCAGTTTGTGTATTTTGCTTATTTGGGAAGAATATAAGGCAGATGCTCATCTACAATACAACAATAAACATATTTTAAAAATATAAATGCCAACACACCCATCTAAATTATATAGGCATTTCTAAAAAATAACAAAAACAAAACAACCCACCCCTCAAGAATGTAGGTGCTCTTCTTTCTAACCACCATAAAATATAGGCAATGAAACAGCTGCATCAATTTCAAAGAAATGAGTTTGCCATTGAATAAACTCCTTGGATAAACAGATGGGGGCACACCACAGACTAACGTGGTTTTCATAATACTAAACTTGACCATCCATCTAAGTCTCTTAGGTATCTATACAGTGGTCTACACTATAATATCAGAGCATCTATTTGCTCTTGAGAGTCCCATATCTAGTTTTAGTTAAATAGCTCCTAGTTAATTACATTTTAAGTAAAAAGATTTTAAAAAAATATTGCCTGATTGTATTTAGAATCCATCATCTCATCCTCGGAGCTATTTGAGTAGAATTTTGGGTTTTTATTTTTTTAAATGTAATCACAATGTTTTGTTTTGTTTCCAAGCATTAATTACATTTTACTATTTAGAAGTAACGTACATAACATTGCTGGCATCTTAATGTTTGAAAAATTAAGTTGGTATTTTATTCATTATAAAATCTTTACTGACCTTCACTTCCTGATATAAATCCTTAGAATAAGATTTTCAAATGGAGAGATTGCAAAAGTGAAAAATCAGATTTTCTGTGTCCTTTTGTTTAGGTGATTTCCTTCATGATCTGTACTTGCCAGTTTTCTCTCTCAGATTCTCTGGACTAAATTCTCGTTGCTTGACACTTGCAATTCTATTCTCCAGGGATGCTGGTGACACTGTTTCTTTCTCTTCTACTTAAATTCGTACATGAGCACATCTTGTCTAAGTAGCCTGTTGCCTAGGTTTTCAAAGAACATGCAGGAAAAAAGACATTGATTCTCTCACTTGCTTCCTCTTGGACAGTATACTGTATGAGCACTCCCGTTACATGCTGCTCTGTATGTACCTACGCTTGCTTCAGTGATGCTGTGAGTGAATAAGGCTAGCACTTCTATGACATCAGCAGAACAGGAGGTTTGTTTAGTTTTTTGTTTTTTTGTTGTGTTTTTGGTTTTTTTTTAGTGGAAGGAGGGGGGAGGAAGCAATAACTTAAAAAAAGGCAAGCTTCTTCCAGTGATTAATGAGAACTTTGCTGTTTCAGGTTTCTGCTTTAGTCTTTTTGTATTCCTCTGCAATACTTTTTATTATTGTTTTTTAATAATCCCTTGTCACAGTTTTATAATGCGCCTCTAATCCAGCATTTACCGGTGGATTGTTGCAAGCTGCTTTACATGTTTGATGTAAAATGTCTAAATATTCATGGGGAAATATGGTATTTTTGTAGGCTGGCTATTTCTGATTCTTCTGCCTGGTTTTTTGAAGAATATTTTAGTGCCTGTTTTTCCATAACTGTTCTCTTTCTTGAAGTATGCAGCTGTACCCTTTCTCCTCACTCTAAACATTTTGTAGAATAATAAAATACTCTATAATTGGATAAAGTAAAATAGTCTCTACACTGGGATATTCTGTAGTGCAAATATTTTTGTTACTCAAAGTCTATGAAGTTGTAAACCCCAAGAACAAATGAATGCAACAATTAAAATCATTACTGTGAAATATAAAGCTTCTGCTTTTAGGGATCATTTTTTTTATAGTATCCAGTATACTGAAGCATTCAGCTGTGTTTGGTTTTTAAAGTCTGTTGTTTAATGTTTTATGAAACATTTGGGAAAATTAACTCTGTACTTCATCAGTATCAATAGGCAACAAACTTGTAGACCAAGGTTGCTCCATTACAGACCTGTCTATTATCAGTTAAAGACTGAAATAGAAAAGAGAGAAAAGATATTCCATCAGCTATTCTCTTACTTGAAAGTTTATTGAGTCATCTTCTGTCATGCATTATTTTAGCAATCATAACTAGGGTACCTATTCTTGCAAGGACGCAGCAAATCAAGAAAATAGCCCAGGAACCAAGCTGTTGCTGCAAGCCAGCTACACTTGAAATAAGAGCATAAATCAGGAGTAGCACAGTTGGTAAAATTAAATATTTTTGTAAGCATTCATCAAGCTTTCCCAGTACCACTCCCATTTGATTTCCCAGTCCCTACTTCTGTATGTGTTTGTACAGTTTTGCATTTAATACTCAATTGTAGTTTTGGGCTCTCTGCCAGCCAGTGTTAATTTAGAATTCAGTATTTCAATCAGCTGTGATCAAATAACAGGATTTTTAGCTTCTTCCAGAGCAGTGTCCTGTATGGATTCTGATAATCTGCCAAACATCTGTTGCAGTTTGAGTTCACAAAAAGAATGGCTAAATAATTTGAGAAAATATTCCCCCCCCCCCCCCCCATTATAAATATGCAATCTGTAACAGGTGTCAATAGTTGTAATTTAAAATATGATAGAGGGACCTATTTCACTGTGTAGTCTGTTCACTCTAGTGGAGACAGCTCCCTGAGCAGAAGAAATGTAATAACCTTAAAAATAAGGTGAAGTGAAACGTCTGTATCTCCAGAGTACAAATCTACTTGGCTGGTTGTAACTCCTTTTCTGTAATAGTTAGCTGAAATAATGTTAACTTGTTGGATATTTTCTATGCATATTTCATACTATTAAATACAAAGCCGCTCTGTTAAAATCAGAGTCTGGAAATGGGAAAATTAAGGTTCCAACACCAGCATTTAATTTGGCCATGTTATGTCTTATATGTTTTATAGTTTATACATTTACAACAGCTGCATGTTTTTAAATGCTTACAAGTAACTCCTTTTCTTTAGTAGACAGTTGTTCAAAAGTTGGTGGAATGCAGCTGCCTGCTTATTAGTTTAGTTCCCAAGTGGCCTCACTGTATAGCCACAGAGAGCATATTACAAAAATCTAGTCTTGACAGACAAAGGCATGAATAACTGTGGTGGGATCCATATCGGAGAGAGGTCACGCTCTTCTCCCTAGGAGCACTCTTGGAACATATCTGCATTATGAGGACTATATCTGCACAGCTATGGCATTGTAGCTATGCCAACATAACCCTGTAGTGTAGATGCAGCCTACCCCAACAGAAGGGGTTGTCTGTTGGTATAGCAAAACTACCTCCCTAGATGATCAGGGCGTCTATACTCGAGGTGGGGTCCACATAGCTACAATGCTCACGGACGTGGATTTTTCACACCCCGGAGCGACATAGCTATTCCAACCTAAATTATAAATGTATACCAGCCTTGGTCACAGCTGCTTTCTGAGCAGCCCAGGATTTAATAGTACAACTAGCTTGCACTCATGTCTTACAAACAGTGAATACTGAGGAGAAGCAAAGGGGATCCAACAGAACCTGCAGAAACAAAAGATGGGCGAGCTCTTTTGAAAGAAGGAACCAATATAATCTCTGCCACTTCCTATGATTGCTTTTCCCCATGCTACAGATATTACCCCTCTCCTATAGGTGGAGTTTGACAGCTAGCTCTCATCCGAGCCCCAATGTGAGTTAGAAATCATCTTCCAGATTCTCAGAGGGTATAAGTCTACATAGTTCTGTTGACTGAGGTGAAAAATACGGTGATAGAGAACAGCTAAGGATCTTGCCTTGTATATTAATTGACAAAAGAATTTCTGTCCGTCTGTGTCACAATATCAGATTATTTTTGTCCATTTATAGATATTATGAGCTCAAATGAGAATCTTTATCAATTAGTTGTAATGATCACTAAGTTTAGAAATCTGGTTTTACTTAACTCGAGCCTTCAGAACATTACATGAGACACCATAAAATGGAAACTGTAACAGATTCTATTGATTTTTTCCCCCTAAATGTTCTGTAAGTGAAACTACAATACCAGGATATGCTCCAATTATGTTTGGTAATCTCTCAGCCTTTCCAGACTACTGTGCCCCTTTCAGATGTCTGATTTGTCTTGTCTACCCCAAGTTTCACCTCACTTAAAAATTACTTGCTTACAAAATCGGACATAAAAATACAAAACTGTCACAGCCACACTAGTACTGAAAAATTGCTTATGTTCTCATTTTTACCATATAATTATAAAATAAATAAATTGGAATATAAATATTGTACTTACATTTCAGTGTTTAGTATATAGAGCCGTGTACATTTCAGTTTGTACTGTCTTTGCTAGTGCTTTTTATGTAGCCTGTTTTAAAACTGGGCAAATATCTAGATGAATTGACGCACCCCCTGGAAGATCTCTACATACCCCCACGGTTACATGTACCCCTGGTTGAGAACCACTGAGATATTGGCTTGGGCCACTTTTGTGCCCTTTTAACATGGTGTAGTCATAAAATTGAAGGAGGAATTATTGTGGTAGTATAAATAGTAACTGGAAGATGTCCAGTCATCAACAATTAGCGTTTAATACATTCAGCTTATTAAGGAACATTTTAGTTAGTCGTGTCTTCTGTTTTAAAAGGAAGCTTTGCAACTCATCTTGTATATAGGAGCTAAAGAGGCAAACTTCTGTCTTAATCCTGTATAATTTAATATGCTTACAAATAGCACTGTCAAATGATAAAAAAAATAGTTGTGATTAATCGCAGTTTTACTCTCACAAATAATAATAGACTACCCATTTAAATTCAGCATGGAAGCACATCCTCTGAATGGTGGTTGAAGCATGATGGGGCATACGAATGTTTAGCATATCTGGCATGTAAATACCTTGTAACCCCGGCTACAACTAGGGTGATCAGATGTCCCAATTTTATAGGGACATTCCCGATTTTTGGGTCTTTTTCTTATGTAGGCTCCTATTACCCCCTACCCCTGTCGCGATTTTTCACATTTGCTGTCTGGTCACCCCAGCTACAACAGTGCCATGCAAACACTCACTTTCAGGTGACATTGTAAATAAGAAGCAGGCAGCATTATCTCCCGTAAATGTAAACAAACTTGTTTGTCTTAGCGATTGACTGAACAAGAAGTAGGACTGAGTAGACTTGTAGACTCTAACGTTTTACATTGTTTTGTTTTTGAGTGCAGTTATGTAAAACAAAATAATTCTACATTTGGAGATTGCACTTCAGTACTTGTCTGAGGTGAATTGAAAAATACTATTTCTTTTGTTTATCTTTTTTACAGTGCAAATATTGGTAATAATAATATAAAATGAGCACTGTACACTTTGTATTCTGTATTGTAATTGAAATCATTATATTTGAAAATATAGAAAAACATTCAAAAATATTTATAATAAATATACATTGGTATTCTGTTATTGTTTAACTGTGCGATTAAAACTGATTAATCATGACTATTTTTTTAGTCTAGTTTATTTGTTTTGCGTTAATCGCATGAGTTAACTGTGATTAATTGACAGCCCTACTTAAAAATATTGCACAAAAAGTAATGTACATTGTATCCAATGAGAGATTGCTATGAAAGTGCGGTGAATTGAGTTATTTTTGTTAATACTTTTTTTTTCTCCCATCAGGCTTTGAATTTGACATATTCCAGCATTTATAGCAACTACAGGAACTTTGTTGGTCCCCCTCACTTTAAAGTCATTTGCAGGCTCCTTGGGTACCAGGGCATTGCTGTGGTAATGGAGGAATTACTGAAGGTGGTCAAAAGCCTGGTATGTTAACAAACTTTCTCTCTCTCTTCCTTTCTCTCCCAGATTGCTTCTAATGGAGGTGAAATGTTTTATGTGCAGTGGAAAGTACATCTAAATATAAGTATGATGCATTTAGCCTATTAAACGTGTTCAGACAACTATAAAATGTGTGAGGAAGAAATGGAAACATTTTAAAGAAGCTGCATTAGCTAAGTTCTCCATGGAAGCATAAGCCTAAACTATTAACTTTTCCCTGACTTTCATGAGCTTCCCATTAGTTTACTAAACTAAAAATTGCTGTTAACTTTTAATTACAGTTAAGGACCTCAAAAAAAGATACTCCTGAGGGAATTCTGTGCCCCCCCCCCAAAAAATATGCGCACAATATTTTAAAATTCCATAAAATTCTTCATATTTTATTTGTCAATAAATAAATGTGGAGGCTCCACTATCGCAGTGGGGAGCCCAGGCTACTGGCTGCATGGAGGTGGGAGATCACCCTGCAGTACCCCCACCCCACCCACGGGACATGGACTTGAAGATGAGGCTGCATCCGACCCTGACACAGTGCAAGGGCCGGGCCTGCCCCAAAAATACCCCGGGGCCCTGACCCTCCATGCCAGGCACACGAAGATAGCAAGCAAGAGGGACAGAGTCTTGCATGCACGCCCAGCTTTGGCCTCTGATCGAGGAGTGGGGCAGGCAGGCTTAGTCCAGCAGGATCCTTGTGCGGGGGGAAATCCAGGTGTGGGGTGAGGTGTGGGGCAGTCTGAGAGTGGGGGGTCCAGATGCAGGGGAGATCTGGATGCACAGGGGCTCGTTTGATGGTTCCAGATGCAGGGAAAATGGGACTCTGCAGGGGGGTCCTACTGGAGATGGTTGGGGCTCAGCAGTGAGGGTCTTGGTGTGGGGGGATGGGCTTCTGGGTGTGTGGGGGCTTAGTGGGTGGGTCTGGGTACTGCAGGAGTGGGGCTTGGGGAGGTGGGGATCCGGGTGCAGCTGGTTGGGGCTCAGTGGTGTGAGGATCTGGATACAGGGTGGTCCAAGTGCAGGGAGGTGGGGCTTGTCATGGCGGGGGTTCAAGTGGGGGGGCTCAGCAGAAGGTGGTCTGGGTGCAGGGGTGGGGGTCCAGATGCAGGCAGGCTCCTGATGCAGAGGAAAGAGGCTCAGCGGTTGTGGGGGGCTCGGTGCAGGGGGGTGGGTGAGGCTCAGCAAGGAGTCAGGGTAAGGGTGGGTTTGGATATACAGGGGTTGGGTGGACGGGTGAGAAATTCCCCATACAGTGACTCCTCCCCCTGCGGCGGAGGACCAATGGGGACAAGACGCAGGTGGGAGATGCGGAGCTTCCGGCAGCTACAGGAGGTTTCTGGGGTTGGGTCTGAGCCAGCCCCAGCCACTCCTTGCAGGGGAAGAGGAAGACCCGTCCTCCCCAGCCCAGCCAGGATAGCAGCTGATTTACCTCTCCGCCAGCTGCCCTGGGTGCCCGTGCCCGTAATGACTTACCCATGCTGCTGGGGAGGGCTGCATTACCGCTCTTGCAGCTTCCCTTTGCTTCCCCCATCAGAAAGTCATTTTTCTGCGGGGAAGCAAAGAAATCTGTGGGGCACGTGAATTTTGCACATGTGCAGTGGCGTAGAATTCCCCAGGAATAAAAAAGAGGAAGGCATAGGACTTGGGATGACTGGGTTCCCAGTCCGTGTTCTGTTAGACTTCCTGTGTGAACTTGGGCAAGTCACTTCACCTCTCTGTGCCCATTTCCCATCTGTAAAAGGGGGGTAATAGCACTTCCCTTCTCACATAGGTGTTCTAGGGATAAACATATTAAAGATTATGTGGCACTCCAGTACTAGGATGATTAGGGCCATCTGAGTACCTCCGAAAGAGTAATTCCCCAATAGGAGAAAATCACTTTTAAAGTTACTTCCAAACTGCTATAATTGTTCATGAATAGCTCTTAGAAGAAGATGGATTAGACTTCCTGTTGGTTATTGCTGCTAGCATACAAATAAACAAACCTAGATATTTGACATATCTCTGCTTCAGTCACATGAGAGAGATTTGGGAGTAAATTTTAAAGTTAATTCTTTAGATATTTCAAACAAGACAGGTTGCAGAAAGAGGCCTACCACATAGCTTTTTAGACATGCCTTGCTGATTGAGCTGGGATCACCCTCTAATGGCAGTAGGGATGGAGAAGTAACAACTTTTGGAAGTAAGGAGCTTCCTAAAACATCAGTGGAGATATCCATATTTCATTTTTCTGCAGTGGACCTATTTGTTGTTGGTTTTTTTAGAATACCAAGGCAATAATCTTCATTGTGTGCCACATATAATTTTTACCTCATAATTTGTAAAGATTTTTGTCCTTTTTTGCTTATTGGTTTGTTTTATGATGATATAGTGGACTTCTGTTTTCTTCAAATATTAAGACTTGTTATTAGTGTTCAGTTTAAAAAAAAAAATTTATACTACCGCTACAGAAGTGTGCCTCAGTATCGGTGATAAAATCAGGGAGAAAAAATACAGCTCTTTAAAACTGAAGTGAAAAATTAGCCACCCCCCCCCCAAACACTTCAATATCTGAAGTGATTTTTAAAATAATACAGAAATATGAGACAGTTCCTGTTATAAGGCCCTTGATTCAAAAGATGAAGTAAAATTGCTTTAATGTCAGCTGTATGCATACTGTAACATTTTGTTTTTGGGAAATTAGAAATTCTTGTGGAAAGATAACTCTGGTTGAGATTATCCATGTAGTCTAGGGAATTTAGACACCCATCTTGCATAAGTTTCAATGGAAGGTATGTGTCTAAATCCCCTAGATCTTCCATTGAAATCAATGGAAAGTATGTTTCTAAAATCCTCTAGACTGCTTCAAATATCCCAACTTCTCTCTTTAGGAGGAAAGTTTTTAGATAGTCCTATGTGGAGAGAGAGGGTTGGTAGGGCCTGGACAATCATGTATGAAAAATGAAGTACAGCTGTTCCAGCTAAATTCACTCCAAATTAGTTGTGTTCTGATTACTAAATTTCTTTGCGTATTTGAGCAGCAGCTGAAAAGTTTTTTCTGCCTTCCCTTTTTTCAGGGTTTTCGGTAATATTGTTATTGCCAGCTGACCAAGTACAGTATTAGAAAACAAGGAAGGTTTAGTCTTTAAGACTGATCTAGCGGTGCACAGTATCAAGCTTGTTTAGACTAGTGTTCAGACCATATGTCAGAGAAGTTAGCCACACAACCTTCTTTTTTATCTTTATAGATGGCCCTTTGTGTAACTGGGAGGGGATTGCCTGCTATTGGGCACGTAGAAGTATTTCTGTCTCCTCCTCCTGCCTCATCAAGCTTACAACCTAAAATAACCCAATGACTTTATAGCTGTCATGGGAATCAAGCAAGGTTATCAATGTAGGATGTCAAACAAAGGGAAAGGAGGAAATGCTTTTAGGAGAAGAACTCTTATTTAGTTTGGTTGCATTTATTTGACTAATTCTTTAGTAGGATTTTTGTTCTAAAATTTTTCCCATGATGGTTGAGTGCAGTAGACGTGATGGGGGGGGCCACCCAAGTAGAAATTTAATGGCATTTTAAATAACAAATATCGTGGCATTTTTTTTTACAGAAGTTTGTGAACGTGTGGGGGATTTTTAAACTTAAAAAAAAAAAAAGTCTTGATCTCTCTCAACCTTTCTGCTCCACAGATAAATGTCAAGTCTGACCAGTCTAGTGATATTTACGTGGATAACTGTATTATTAAGAATCTGTCCTCATAATCAACATTTTGTTTATAATATTTCCCCAATATGTGAGACACTTACTGGTATTTAAGCAGGGATGGCTCCTGCTTAGAGGACCTGGCAGTCGAAGGATAGACAGAAGTTAGGGCAAAGGAAGAAACAGTTTTTTGACAAGTCAACTTTATTCATCGAAGGCAGCATGCTAGTGATGGATCTCTAAGAGGGACCTAAATGTGAAGAGGAGCAGGTTGCTGCGGTTGAGCTCAGACAGGTCACACCAGAATGTAGGGGCCACATGGAAGAAGGCATGGAGGGAATGTGTGAGAAGTTCACAAGCAGGCAAACAAGACTGGAAACAGGTGGAACAGAGGGTTTTGGGACAATGCCAGTTTTCACCACAGGAGAAGTAGGGTCAAAGTTCCCCTGAGCCACTGGCTTATTGGGCTGATGCAGTTAAGGCGTGTCAGTTTCATAGCCAATGGTGATGTGGCCAGCATCATGTTGACTGCCTTTGACTATCCTAATCCAGTGTTTTTCAAGGTTTGAGTCGCAACCCAATACTGAGTCGTGGCATGTAAGGCACTGGGTCGCCTTGCTCAGCACCCAGGGACCCTAGCGGCTCTGGTCAGCACCGCCGACCGGGACGTTAAAAGTCCCATCAGCGGTGCTGCCCAGCTAAGGCAGGCTAGTGCCTACCTGTTCCGACAACGCGCTGCAGCCAGCAGCAGGTCCGGCTTTTAGGCGGGGGGCCATGGGGCTCTGCGTGCTGCCCCCACCCCGAGCACCGGCTGCGGGATGGTGCCTGCGGGCGAGAGCTGCGTGGAGCTGTTTGCATGCCTCCGCCTAGGAGCCGGACCTGCTTCTGGCCGCTTCTCGGGTGCAGCGCGGTCTGCAGTGCCAGGACAGGTGGGAAGCCTGCCTCTGCACCCCGGCTGCGCCGCTGACCAGGAGCAGCCGGAGGTAAGTCCATGACCCAACCCTGTGCCCCAAGCCCCTACCCCAGCCCTGAGCCCCCCCAAACCTGGAACCCCTTCCTGCACCCCAAATCCCTCATCCCCAGCCCCAGCCCAGAGCCTCCAGCTGACAGCCCTGACCCCCCTCCCGCACCCCAACCCCTGCCCCAGCCCAGAGCCCCCTCCCACACCCTGAACCCCTCATTCCCGGCCCCACCCCACAGCCCTCACCCCTGAGCCCCTCCCACACACCGAGCCCCTCATCCCCAGCTCTGTTGGGTCACAGGCATCAACAATTTTCTTCAGCTGTGTCCCCAGAAAAAAAGTTTGAAAACCACTGTCCTAATCCGATGGATCAGTTACCCATTTTGCAGCTGGGTGAACTGGAGGTGGCCTTTCTGTGTGAGAGTGGGTGAGACTCAAGCCCATGACTTTCAGGATTGTAGGTGAGTGCCTTAACCACACAGGCACCGCACCTCTGAGTAGGGTGGGATAGGCTTTTGAAAGTGATGACAAGAAGCTTAAACTTGATGGGCTAGCAGATGGAAAGATTTGACGAGGGGAGTGACATGATCTAGTAAGAAAAGGAAGATGATGATAGTGGCTGCATTTTGTTTGGATGGCAGAGGACAAAGTTGGGATGTAATACTTCTACACTCCTATATAGTGCTTTTCATCTACGTATATCTCAAAGCATTTCACAATCTTTAATATATTTATTCTCACAAAACCCCTCTGTGAAGTAGGGAAGCATTGTTATCTCCACTTTGTAGGTGGGGGAACTGAAGCACAGAGAGGCTAAGTGACTGCTGAAGCTCACGGGGGAATTCTGTGGTGGAGCAGGGAAATGTACCCAAGTCTCCCATGTCCTAGGCTGGTGCTGTAACCACTGGACAATCCTTCCTTTTGCTAAGAGCCTGAATGAGGGATTTGGCTACGGGGATGGAAAGGATAGATCTTGGAGATGTTGAGGACGAAGAAGCAGTGGGATTTGGTTATGGCCTTGGAGGTATTGGGCAAGGGAAAGGGAGGGGAAACTCCAGAACAACCACCAAATTGGTGATGGTGTTGACAGCAATGGAGAGTGGGTAAGTGGAGAAGCTTTGGGAGGGAAGATGAGAAAGTTTGGTTTTGGCCAAATTAGAAGATATCCCAGAGGCGATATTAAGAGACAGGCTGGGATATGGGGTTGGATGGGAGGAGAGAGCTGTGTACCGAATGGTATGTGATAATGTAATTAAAGACAGCACCCCAGTACCTATGCACAAGAGGGGCCTGAATTCATGTTGCTGGGGCATCCTTAATTCTGGCATTTCCTAACTCGTAAGTGCTTGATTTGCAACCTTAATAAATAAATGAATGTAACTTTTTATATATGTTTTGGGCCTTTGTTTCCTAGATAAGATTTTTCTGTTGGCCTTGGCTATTGTGCTATTGCCACCGTAACACACACTGAGAGTGGTTAATAATATGTAAATAATGCACATTTGTTTATAACGTGCTCAGATATGAAGTCTTCTGATCATTTGATGATAGAAACCTTAAACCAGCAACATTTTTTTTTTAATGGAAGCCCTTCTAAATCAACAATTAGCAATACAGTGAAGGAAAAAAATATGTTGGGGAAGCGATATGTTTGTCTTTGATACCTATGACCAATTCAGTTTTAACACATTTGTACAGCCTGGACATTTAGACCCCGAACCTGCAACCCTTCACACACATGAGTAATTTAACATACCCGAGAAGTCATATTGAAGTCAGTGGGATTACTTGCATGCATAAAGTTATTTATGTACAGAAGGATGAGGATCACTGGCAGGATCAGGGCCCTGAACTGTCACCCAGTTCAGTTGCTCTTCACAGTTTGGGCTTTTGGGTCAAAAACTTGTGAAATGGTAACACTGTTAGTCCCATGAAGAGTTCATTAGATCTGCTGTACTTCCTCACAGGCTCTTTTTTTTTTTTTTTTTAAGAAGATGCAACTACAATAATTTCTTTTAAAAAGCTGTTTCTTTAAGAGTACAAAGATGATAGGAAGAACTATAGAACATACAGAGTTAAGAAACACAAGATTTTAGAGCATATTCAGTTTATATGTTGAATGAACTGCATAAATGTCGTCTTTATTAGTTCACCAACAATAATATGTTAATGCATGTCTGTCTTCCCTTAGTTGCAGGGCACGATTCTTCAGTATGTGAAGACCTTGATGGAAGTGATGCCTAAAATCTGTAGGTTACCTAGACATGAATATGGCTCTCCAGGTTGGTTTACCTTTGATGTTACCACCATTGCATTAATAAGAGGACATTAATTCCTGGCTTCCAGTATATTTTTATAAACAATTCATGTATGTACATCTCATTGTAAATTATTTGCTCTCAAATAGCCATTGGGCAATGAGTGTAGGGGCAGAATAGGAATTGTTTCTAAATTTTCTATTGCTCTCTTTCATACTTACATAGGGTTCCCTGCCTTGCAATTTCAGATAGCAGTTCTGTTTAAATCTCTGTAATCTAGTTCCCAGTTCTCTGGAAAAGTTTCCTGCTTATTTCTTGTCCTTGTCAGATATAAGATACAGTGTATTAGACAATCTTCGAAGGAGTACTCAGTGCAAACTGGGGTATAGTTCTGCAGAATAATTACGTTTCAGGTTTGCTGGGGGCGTCCTAGCCATTTAATGAGTCACAGTAGTTGGAGGAGAAGAAGCTACTCTGGAAGCTGGATGCCACAAAAGAGAATTAATTGCTAATTAGTATTTGTCATACTGTTGATTCAAATTTGGAAATGGCTTTCCTACCCCCAAACACCCCTTTTCCACAACTTCTAACAACACAAATGAATCTTTATATTTGCCACCCACCTTTAGAGCATTCTTTTATTTTTCCCGTGTTACTTAGGTTTATTAAACTGGAATGAGGTTGATTTTGCTCCCCATAGCATATTTGACTCTCACTGCAAAGGCTGAACCAAATCAAAGATTTGCTAAGTGTTCCTTCCTGTTTTTCTCTCTGAAGCATAGAAATGGCTGAGTCATATCAATTAACCATTATAAAAAATTTGAAGTGTTTAGATGTCCTTTGTGCCTGGATTTAGGAATAAGCAACAGGTGCTACCATACATAGAGCCACGTAGGCCCCTACGTGGGGAGAGCCTGAATAAGGATTAGGAAGCTGAATTTCACCTTGGCGAGATTCCATCAGAAGATTCTTTTTGGGGATGGGGTCCCTCCTGCCCTGAGGAATGAGCAGCAGGGAAGAAGTTGCCTGGGCTCCTTGGAGAAATCTGCTTAGGACTCCTCAGAGGACTCTTTCTACAGGAAGGATAAAACTCAGGAAGGGTAAAACTCATTTGTGTAGGAGACAGAGATGCCTTCTTTTGGAGCTAAACTTTCTCAGACCTTGGCACTTTCCTTTCCAAGTGCCATCTGCGTTTCTTCAACCTGGTCTTCACTAATAGCATAAAATACATTTAGAAAAAATAACATGTCATCTTCCCTTTTGGGGGGAGAGAAGGAGAAACCTCACATAGCAGATGCTAGTCATGTTCCTCAGTGCACTACGGGATGGTGCTCGGAAACCACAGGTGAGGGGTGTGGTATAAGAAACTGAATAGAAAACTTGTTTGGAGACTCAGGGCGTTCACATTACTCCCCGTGTGACCCTCTTCCCAATAGCAGCATTGATCCCTCTGGAACCGTACTATATTTTCATGATCTCTGTTGGCTGCTGCCCCAACCCTCCCTGCTGTGAGGGTGGGGGGGGGAGGGGAAAGCTTAGTGTGACATGGGGGAACCAGTGTTATTGTCTGTGGGGAGAAAATGTTGCAGACAGTAGCCATCCCTCTCCAGCCTCAGGGGCGGCTCCAGGCACCAGCGCAGCAAGCACGTTCCTGGGGCGGCAAGCTGCGGGGGGTGGCCTGCCAGTTGCTGTGAGGGCGGCAGGCAGGCGGCTTTTCGGCGGCGTGCCTGCGGGAGGTCCGTCGGTCCCGCGGCTTTGGCGGCAATTCGGTGGCGGGGATGCCGATGGCGCGGCACCGGCGGACCTCCCGCAGGCATGCCACCGAATCCGCATGACCAGCGGACCGCCCGCAGGCACACCGCCGAAAGCCGCCTGCTTGCCGTGCTTGGGGAGGCAAAAACATAGAGCCGCCCCTGTCGCTTCTTCCTCCCTCTGGCCTACACAGCCCTAACCCGGCAGACCGAGAGGGGAGGGATGTGTGCTGTACAGTCACTGCTCTGTCCTCTCCCTTCTGTCCCACCCTTCCCCGCACCAGTTTCTTCCATGTTTTGCTCCTCTCGGCTCACGTTAGTGGAGGGAAGCGTATAGGCCATAACTTCTATGCACTGTCCATTCCTCCACCTCCTACAGCGCTCAGCACAAGTACCTTAAACAAATGTGTAACTGTACTAGCAATACGCATGGGTATCACTGAAGATACTCAGCTGCTATTTTAGTTCTCTGGTACAAACTCATTCACACATCACTCTCATTGTCTCAGCTGCCTAGCCACAAAGACCAAAGCTACTGCTCTGATCCAAAGCTTTAATGCATAAGGATCTGGGCTGGCTTAATGTACTGCACATTTATCAATTCAGAATCTATTTCCCAGTTCACATCTACATATGAATAGCCATCATTCTCTATCTAAGTACACTTAGTAAGCCCCTAATTACATTACACAGCTCAGAGTTTTCATTTGGAATGTTTTATTGGATGCCATTAATTATATAGGACTTGAGCAATTCCAATCATGTCTGTCCTTGCGGATTTTTAATGACTCTTTATCCATGCTAAAAGGAACAGAGGATGGAGATACGGGCAGCTGAGTTCAAGAGGCCTCCTTGCCAAAGATTTTGTTTCCATAGAAACGGTCTTTAAGTGGTGTGCAACTTACTCATCCTGTATTTTAGATAAATATTTTTATGACTGCATTAAACTAAAGGATTTTGGAGGTGAGGGGGCGACATTGCAGTAGCTCTCAAGTTCTTAAAGGAACACTGTCCTACATATTTAAGCATATTTTATTTATCCGTTTAAGTCATCTTAGAAATATAATTGTCCCATATTTATCTTTTTCTTTTCTATTACTAATTTCTTGTAGTGTTTGAATATGACTACAGTTGTTTTTGATCATCTAGCCATACTAAAATGTTTTTGGGAATCAGAAAAAACGTGCTTATGTCAGCGCTGCTGCAGTGATAAGGTTAGATTTGTGCTACAGCTGGAAAACCTGCAGAGGGAAAGATTTAAAAAGGGAGCGGGGGAGTGGTAAAGACGGAGCCTTCCAAAATATAAACTCAGAGAGGGGATAGACTTTTTAAAAATTATTATTAAATAAATTAAATTACCACCTGAAGATTGCATTGGAGTAAACTTTTTTTAAAGGTGTATGTCAAATTTTGTGACTAAATTTGAAAATGCATATGAAAATAGAGTCGGGGGGGCAAAACCTGGCTTAGGACAAAGTATGACCCAAAAGAATCCCTGAACCACACTGAAACTGTTTTTTCTATCCTTTAAAATATTTGGGACTGTTTCACCCCAGGTGAAATCTCTCTCACAGCAACTTGGGGAGTTGCCTCTTCTGAGTGCACAAAAACTGGAGTTCCAAGACACAGCAGAAGGGCTTTGACAGCAACTGATTCTTTGGGCTTTTTTAACAAACTGGGGGCTATGGGAACAGGAGCTCATCTGTGGGGAGGTGGATGGGGGGAGGAGGCTCACGGGAAGCCTGCTGGGGTGAGACTGGAAGGAAGTATGTTGTAGGTTACTCTGAAGACTCTCCTTTGGGGAGGGAATTTGGAGGGAGGCAGGGCTCACAGGAGTGTTTTGGGGAGGGGATGTATGTCAGAGGTAGGCAGGAGAAGGCAGGGACTATTGAGGAGGTAGGGAGAAGGAAGGGAAGGCCCCTTTGAAAGGTCTGATAGTAGTTTACTTACCAAAATGAAGCTTTACTTTCAAGCGTTTAGTATTCTGAATTTGAGATTTCATTGCAGAAAGGAAAATGAAAGAATTTCACGGAGGTCATTTGAAAGCTGATTGCCTTGGAGATGGCCTTCAAATCTCTATATGTACTGGATGCGGGGGGTGGGGGTGGGGGAATATTCTAGTTAATTGTCAGAAAACAAGGCAGAAATTGAAAAAGCATTTTCATCAGATGAAAACAAAATGGCCTTGGCTAGACAATAAATAATCTGCTAAATATGAAAAACAGAATAACATAATTTTTGTTCAGTGAATACAGTAAGCAATGTGTGTAATGCATGCAGGCCCTGATCATTCAAAAACAAATACATGTGCGCAGAGCATAATCCAACTGAAGTCAGTGGGACACAAAGCACATAAAGTTAAGTGTGTGTGTATTTCTTTGCATGGTCAGGGCCAGAGTTTGTATTAAAAGTTCTATGAGAGAATGTAAAATTAAAGGTTATGCCGTAGCACACTGCTTGTTAGGAGGCATTTTTATAATGAACAGTAGCAGAGATTTCATTTAATAATAAAAACCCAACAGGCACTGTGCAGAAAATCATAGAGCCCAGCTCAGTTCTTTGAAAGAACAAATGTCATTAGTCTATACTTTAAACATACTATAGGTAGCAAATTTTGTGTTCTTTTAGACCTTTGGGACATGGTTGACAAGAGCTTTTAGCTAGGAAGCAGGATAGTTTTATAGAAAAGGAAAGGTAACCTTAAATGGAGAAATCCAACCCATTTTAAATTGCCTATGTCGACTTAATCTGTGTGCTAATTAATTTAGAAAGCCAGACCACATCACTGAAATGTGACATCTGCCATGTGAGCTCTTTTGAGATAGGATTTAGGAAGCAGAGATGGGGCCTAATCCTTTGTTAATCCTCTGCATTTACGAAATACATTTTATATCAAACAACCTTTGTTTCTGATGAGAGTGATGTAAGACAGCTGCAGAGGTTATATGTATGAATAATATTAAATACTTCCTAGTTACACCTATCCTCCCCAGCCTTGTACAAATGAAGGGATTTAATTAAAATTACTGTTAGCCTGGAAAAAAACCTAAACGTATTTATCTTGGGGATATTGTATATATTCAGATGATTCAATAACTTACAAATTTGCCTATTGCATTTATGTTCACAAATTAGTGGGAAGAAGGAATGCTGCAGACAAAGAAACAACATAATAAGCTTTCAGGGATTTATTATTAGGTATCATGTAAAACTGAACACTAGAAATATTTTCAACAAAACCTTTTTAGTGTCTCATTTGCTTCTCGTAGGTTGTTTATTGGAATAAACCAAAATAGGTAATATGCAGCTCTTAAGCCATAATTTCAAGTGCAGGTGAAAGATAGCAGCATGTGAAATGGGACCCACCTAAACGTTTGTTTATAAAGGAAGGCCTTGTTATAACACATACTCCTTTCACAGCGTATCCTTTATGGAGACTGGGGCTATGCAAAGGAAGCAGATTTTTTTTTTTTTTTCAGAGTGGCTGCAAGGAGCTCTATTACTTGGTGTGGATATATAATACCCAGTATTTTATTTTATTTTGTTATACAAAATATAAACCTTATCAAAAGACGATCAAAGTAACTTGATAATGGTGTGTAAGTACCTTGGTAGGGAGAAAATACCAAGTACTAAAGGGCTCTTTAACCTAGCGGAAAAAGGCATCACAAGAACCAATAGCTGGAAGTTAAAGTCAGACAGATTCAAATTAGATATAAGGTGCATTGCACTGGAAGCTCATCTTCAGTTGCCACTATGATCCCAAATCCTTTTCAGGGTCTCTGCCTTCCCGGATACAGTTCCATGTGTTATCCCACCCCCTGCCCCCGCCTTCTGTAGACATGGCTTGCATTCCTTGCATGAAAGATGCTACTAGAAAAAAAGTTGTACAAAGCTCTACAATTATATTCATCCTCAGTGAGCCAGTGCGGGACTTGATATCTACATCAACTTTTCCTTCTTGTTCCACTCCCCGTCTCACTCCACTATCTGCTGTTTTGGTAAAGGGGAAACTATTTCTGTTCCGTATGATTTTATCCACTTAACTAGATTTTTTTATCAGGTGATTTCAGTAAGTTAATAGATGTGTATATGATAACTATTGAAATAATTAGCCTTGACTCCTCAAAGGTTTTCACCTTTTTTTCTTTTCTTTTAAATAAATATATATATATGCATACACACACATCAGGTATCCTGGAATTTTTCCACCATCAGCTGAAGGACATTGTCGAATATGCAGAACTGAAGACTGTGTGTTTCCAGAATTTGCGGGAAGTGGGAAATGCTGTGCTCTTCTGTCTACTCATCGAGCAGAGTCTGGTAGGTGCTTAGGAAGTTACTTTAACACCTTGTGTATCCAAAAACGTTCTTCAAAAATCGCTGTCATTGATGCCTTAAGCTAAAACTACAGACATGACTTCGGAAAGTTTTCTTCAATTGTAAAACAATCTCCCTTAAGAAAAAATATCTTTTGGGTGCAGAAACATTGGTGAGTTCTCTCTTACAGCCTTGCAAAGCTCAGACTTGGTACCAATGTATGGACGTGGTTGAATGCTAAGGAGAACCTGGCCAACTCCACTTCTTTCTCAGCTCCCCTCGCAGTCCAGTTTATGGGTGGTTGGGGTGGGTCTGTGCATCCTGAAAGCTGGGGTGGGTCGGTGCACCTTATCTTCACAAGGAAAGGTAAATTGCCACAGTGGTAGCAGATGGACACAGAGAAGGTAGGGAAAATCAGTGCTAGAATAAAAGTGTGAAATAATCAGAAGAGAGCTTTGGCTCACAGACAAGGAGTACCCTCTCTTGGTCTACACAATATAAGCCCCTCTACTTAAAATTAAAATAGAATCATGACTGTACGGTTTATATTATCTTCTGCTAGCACTAACCACACAAGCTACTGAAATTGTCTGTAAAAACCCAAGAGCCTAAAAGAACACACTTGGTAAAACTCTTTGCCGCATGTTTTGTTGTTAGAGCTAGTGCAACATTTTTGCCATGAAACATGGCATAGTCTGCCTAAGAGAGTATGTAGTCCCCATCGCTTGGGACATTTACCACTTGACTGGGAAAAAAATGTAGAAAACCTACTGTGGTGCACAGTCCTGCATTAGCAGTGGGAGTGGATTAGGCCTCAAAGATTTTTCCCGTCTCTAACATCTGCAATTCTAGTGGACATTTTGAAATAAACTCATTTAGGGAAAGTAGAAAATTAAATCCTTGTTTCTCCATATACTGTCAATCATAGCTCAGGTGTTAATGCCATTGCTCTTCCTATGTAGGTTATTGAATATCAGTGAGATGGCACTGCACCAACCATGAATTTATGCATGCCCTCTTGCAACTCCATTTGATGGAAGAGTGCGTCTGAAAATATTTTACCAGTGAAAACAGATGCAACTTCCAAATCCCATATGTACTAAATTGGCTGTCTGTGGTTGCAATATTTTCAACACATTGTTCTCTATACCATGTAGTAATCTTATCCTGTGCTCCAGCTTTTGCTTAGTGTTTTTTGGAGGAAGGTGGTAGTTAGTTCTCTCTCTGTGTGGGTACTTCTGGTCTCCTATTGTCATAAAATCTGAGTGCCTCTCACGTATCTAAAAAGAGGAATAACAATGTGTTGGGTTTGTATTCCGTGATTCATGTATAGAAACTAATGTGGCACATAAGGTGGTCTTCAGGTTGTTGACGCCCTGAAATGGATACATCCTACTTATTTCTGTTTTAAAATTCTTGAGTTTTTGTTAAATTCCTATAGCCCTTTGTGGACAGGACAGATTGGTAGGGGAAAGGGGGATCACATATGGAATATTCCATTTGTTTTTTAAACTCAGAGTTTGTGTAATAAATGACTAGATGACAAAGAAAATGAGAGAGCTGTTTTTTTCTCTTTAGAAACACAAACGTTAGCATATCAAGAATTTATATGGCTCTATATTTAACTCAAGAACAGAGTGAACTGGCACAACAGACTTCATCAGTGAGCTCCTAGATGTTCTTAAGTACGCAATGTAACACAACATCACTATTAAGTAGTAGCTGAGGGCCAGGCAGTATATCTGCCAAGGCTGCAGTGGCAACTCAAACATTTTTTTATTTTTATATTTTAAATTGCCAGAGGATGTTGTGAAGGCCAAAACTATATAACAGGATTCAACAAAGAACTAAATAAGTTCAAGGAGGATAGGTCCATCAATGGCTATTACTAGGATGGACACGGATGCAACCCCGTGCTCTGAGTATCCCTAGCCTCGGTTTGCCAGAAGCTGGCAATGGGCGACAGGGAATGGATCACTTGTTGATTGCCTGTTATGTTCATTCCCTCTAAACCACCTGGCATTGGCCAGAGTCGGAAGACCGGATACTGGGCTGGATGGACCAGTGGTTTGACCCAGTATGGCCTTCTCATGTTCTTAGATAATGTACAATGGGATGTACGGTGTGGGGGCGAAGGTGATCAGGGCCAAAGACTTGCTGTGTGACCAAGTCGCTCTCTATCTTTTTGCTTCAGTTTTCCCTGTCTGTAAAATAAGGATACACAGGGATGTTGTGAGGTTAAATTATGTGCTGCTTTGTGACCCTCAGGTGGATACAAGGCAGTATAAAGGGGGAAAATGTTATAGGAGGCACAGGTGGCGACGCCTATAGTTAAATTTGTCTGACATTTTCCATTATAAGACCTTGTTCTTCTTTGAATGCTTGCTCATGTCCATTCCACGTTAGGTGCGCGCATGCTGCGTGCACAGTCGTCACAGATTTTCCCCTCAATGGTATCCGTCAGGCCGGCTCTAGCGCCCTCTGGTGCCACATGCTCGTGCGCCAGTAATAAGGGGCCCAGCCGGCCCTGTGCCCTCTCAGTTCCTTCTTACCACCTCTGATGATCACTGGAACAACTTCTCTTGCCTTGGCAAGGCATTCGTTGGTGGTTCTGTTATTCCATCCTTTCACAAGTTTAGTTACCTTCAGTTTATCTCTATTAGTAGGAGTGTTATATACTTGGATCCCCACGTGTTTAGAAGGACATCCTCTGCCCTTGGGGCCGGGCATGCCCCGGTATCTGGGCTTCAAACCCTGCGCCTCCTGCAGCACGCCCATGACAGTGGACAACCCGCACTTCAGGTGTCTGAAGTGTCTCGGGGAGACTCACGTATGAGAGACCTGCTGCCAGTTCAAGCCTCATACGAAAAAGGACAGGGAGGCTAAGCTAAGGTCCATCCTGATGGAAGCTGCACTCAGACCAGAGTCGGAGCCAAGCCAATCGGACTCTGCACTGAGTACCTCAGCATTAGTATGAAGTGCTCTTCCAGCGGCCACTCCTCTATGCCCACAAGCAGCACTGTCGACTCCACTTTGCTCACAAATGCCATTGAGTCCAGTGAAGCACCATCCTCCGAAACCGGGTGAACATTGTGGCGCCAGCGGGATCACGGTGCCATCCGCCCCAGAGACATTTGCAGTAGTCAGGGACCTGATGGCTCTCCTGGTTCCGCTGACACTGGCGGGGCAAGTTCTGGCACAGGCGAGGTCATCAAGCAGAAGGAAGCATGTTGCCCCGAGCTCCTATCCAGCACTGGTACCGACCAGAGGGAAACCGACCTGCTGATGTTAGCAAATACTTCCCTGCTCCAGCACCGTTCCCCGGACCCTCGGCACTGGCTGACGGAAGCGAGGGGTACCATCCCTCCGTGGTCCCCTCAAGCCAACTTGTCCTCAGAGTCAGAGGTGGAGTCCTGCACCCAACCAAGGGGCCAATACCAGTACACGACCTACGGTCCATCGGATCCCGGTGTGGGTGCTCCTCCAGGTGCCTGGCCCAGTGGGCAGTGGCCTTTTTCTGGAATCTGTTGGATTTTCCCCCGGTATCAGGACTGCCTTCCAGTCGTTTGTACTCGGTGGTGTCTGAGAGAAGGGCCCCTCTGCCCCACCATCTGGCACCCGACCCGGGCTCCAATACCAAGCCTGGTACCAATACTCAGGATTTGGGGCTGCATGATGTGGTCTGTGCAGAAGAAGAGGAAGAAGGCCCGCTGCCAGTGCAGGCCTCCTCCTCCCCAGACAAAGCTGTGTTGGGGCCAAGCGGCTCGGCATTGCAGGATGATTTTAGAGCTTACCAGGAGCTATTGGAAAGGGTGGCTTCTAAGCTAGGGCTGGAAGTGGAGGTGTTTAAAGAGTCCTCACACAGCCTGATCAACATCTTGGCCGCAGCGGCCCCGTCAAAGGTGGCCCTACCCCTCAACGAGGCCGTTATAGGTCCAGTCAGGTCTCTATGCCAGACCCCATCCTCTCTGCTCCCCCACTTAAAAAGAGTAAAGAAAAGTACTATGTTCCCGTCAAGTAGTATGAATACTTATATTCTCACCCCCTTCCTGGGTCCCTTGTGGTTGCAGCGGCCAATGAAAGAGAAAGGAAAGGGCTGCAAGGTGTGACACCTTCCCCCCTCTCCCCCCCAAAAAAACAAACCAACTGAAGGACTCAAAGAAGCTGGACCTGTTTGGTAAAAAGATTTATGCTACTGGTGGGTTACAGCTCCACATCTCCAACCAGAAAGGCCTTACTTGGGCGGTACAACTATAACATCTGGGACTTCATGTCAAAATTCAAGGACTCGCTGCCGCAGGAGTCCAAACAGGAATTCTCCGCTCTGGTGGAGAAAGGGAAGATGCAGCTGACATGGCTGCTAGAGCAAAGGCATCAGTAGTGGTCATGCAGGTTCAGCAGTCCATTCAGAACCTTCCGTTTGAGGGAAATTGCAGACGGATGCAAATTTCCATGGACTGAAAGATTCTAGAGCCACCGTCAGGTCCCTGGGCTTCTATGCCCCAGCATCTTAGGGAAAGCACTTAAGACCTTTGCACCTGGTCTGCTTCTTGGCTCTGCCGCCTCGCCGAGACCTGTTTAAGAAATGGGCAGAGGTTATGAGCACATGCAACTGCCATCTTCCACCTCAGCCTCATTATCGGGATCACACAAATATCCAGGAGTCCCCAAGCAGAATTTTTTTGAATGGGCACTTGAGGGTGTTATATCAGTTCCCATACCAGATCCTGCCCTTCCCCCCACCCCCCTTGTTTTCAGACGACTCTCCTATTTCAGCCTGGCGTGGTCCCTCATCAAATCAGACTACTGGGTGCTGAGAACAGTGGAAGAAGATTGCAGGTCCCCTCCGCAATCTTCCTCGACGGGCCCTACACATTCGGCTCCCAGGCACCGCGAGTCATCAAAGCACTCATTTTGACGAGACACTCGAGGTCAATATCGCAATCCCCCCTGCACTAGATCCAGCTACCCCCATTTTCCAACCACCTTCCTTATTTCCTGGATACCTGGACCCAGATCACCTAAGACTGCTGGGTTTTCAGCACAATAGAACTGGGTTACACGATCCGGTTCCTGTCCACCCCATCTTTCCATCCCCCCTCCCCGTCCCTCTTCAGTGACCCTTCTCATGAGCTCCTGTTGGAGTAAGAAGTCCAATCCCTCCTTTAGGTGGGAGCTGTGAAGGAGGTTCCCTTTCACTTGAGAGGAAAGGGGTTCTGTTCCCGCTAATTCCAAAAGCCAAAGCGTGTCTTAAGACTCTTTTTAGACTCATTTGGCCTTGACTACTGCAACATTCAGATAGTCCATTTAAAATGCTACTGCTAAGATCTTCCTGGCTCTTTGTTCTGACCACAGCACCCGTCTCTTGAATCTCTCCTCTGGCTCCTTTTTCTCCTCTCCAACTCACATAAACTTCTTGTCTACCTTTGCAACGTAGCCTCATCCTACCTAGCTGATTGACCACCCCCCTCCATTTCTCTGGCAGCATTCCCAGCCTTTACCACCCACCAGTCAACCTTCCCCATAAGCACCTTTATGCATGGGGGAACAGCTCCCTGACGCTATCCATACAGCCCTCCTTAGGCTAACCTTTGCCATGATGACTATGTTATTGTCTGCCCATCAGCAGGCAAGGATGTTATGACTGTCCCTCTCCTCCTCCTTTTTCCTGCTCCATTACTCTAATTTCCCCACTATTGCCATTCTTCTCTGCCCATTAAAAACACAAAAACCTGTCATTAACAAAGCTGTGCCAGTTCTTCATCGAATGTATTTGCTTATAGGTTTTTGTGAGGGAAGGAGGGCAAGGAGAGATCCAAGGCACCCCTGGTTTGTGCAATGTACTTGACCTACAGAAGCAACAACTGTGTGTGTGACACCCTCTAGTGTCCCGGAGCCCTACCCTTCATCTGCTTGTGTCTTTCTCAGATTGTAAGACCTCTGGTCGGGATTGCCTCCTATCTGTGTGTGTACAGGGCCCAGTAGTACCATGGGGCTCCAGTCCCAATTAGGCCTTTGGGTGCTACCACAATGTAAATGTACTACTAATACTACTACTACTACCAGCATCTAATTAGATGGACTGTTAGAGAATTTCACTCATTGTGGGTAAATTATTTAATTTCCTTGGAAAAGGGCCAGATCCTTGTTTGACTGAAATAAGTCATGGAACATGAAGTCGTCTCTCCTCTCTGGGGGTTGTTAAAACCATTAATGTCAATGAAATATAAAAATGAAAACATACTGTTTCTCAAATTTTGTTCTGAAGAGGCCTCAGATGAGTCTAGCTCTTATCTCAGCTTCTGCTCTTGGCTGTTTTATACACTGAGAACATACAGGGATTTCCAGAAGCAAACGCATCCAACTTCATGGATATTTTTTAATATTTGTGAAACAATTTTATTTTTTTTATTCCTTATATTTTAAAGATTTGAAATGTTCCATGCTGGGACCCCCCTCTCCCTTGCCATTAGTCTCCTGCATCTGAGACTTTCTTTCTGGGAGACATGTTTCTGGGTGATAATGGGTTATGGGAACAGTGTTGGTAAAAATAAAAGCATGACTCGCAGCTTTGTTCACATTTGTGTGTGTCTACACAGGATCTGTCTGCCACTTTAACACAGAACTTCCTCATTCTGCATTCGTCTTTTCAATAAATAGCCTCTGTCCTTTAAGAACTGCCAACTCTGGGTGGGAGTAGAGTTGCTGTAACTCTTTGTGAATCCAGGGTAACCCGCAGAAGCCAAATTGCTGCTAAGTACTTCTGTGAAAAGGGAGCCAAAAGCACCATGTGTTTGTTCTAACTGTAGGTACTTGGTGCCCTCTGGTGTCAGCCACTATTTGTTAGAGAATGTCCGCATGGTTTTAGAAGCAGATTTTGGTGCCCTTGACATGCTGCTGTTTTTTGACTCCTAAATGCTTCTTGTTCCTTTTTGTTCTAGTCGCTAGAGGAAGTGTGTGACCTGTTGCATGCTGCACCGTTCCAGAATATATTGCCAAGGGTTCATGTCAAAGGTATGGGCTGGACGAGCATTTGTTCTCCAGCAGTATTACCCCCGATGTTGCTTCCTTGTTGGTGAATTCATCATTCTGAAACTTTCTTACACAAGCGCTATTCATTTGCAACGACAGCAAATTCCTGAGTATCTGCAAGCCTGAAAATTGTACAGTACACAAAATAGCAAGAGGCCTATGCCTATTAACCAGGGCTCCCTGGGGTGGGGTGATCAAGAACGCTCTGTGCAGCACACTGGTGATATGCCCACCGCTGCCTCATCCCCACTTGGTGATGAGGTTGGAGAATGCTGGACTTGCTATGAGGTCCCATCTTCATATCAGCCTTGGCTTGTAGGTGTGCAAAATAAACTTGGGGATGGGGAGGTTTAGGGCTGGATCCTGCAAGGTGCTGAGTACTGTCTCTCTGATCCAGCAAAGCACAACCACATGCATGGTTGCCACAGACTTTTCACGTGCTTAAATGCTTTGCTGAAGTACCTTGCAGGATTTGTTCCTTCCAGTCTGTCTTCTCTTTTCCCCTTCCTGACTGCTGGAAGGTGAGCTTCTTCTGTTCCCCCATTTTATCCTTCTACCACTTGGGGGGGGGGCTTACTCTTTTCCTACTTCTGCCCCACTACCAGCAGCAGCAGATCTATCTGTGCCTCTGCTCAGAGGATTGACATAAATAACAAAGTGAAAGAGCCTTATCAGATTTATTGCAGTTACTCAGATCCCTGTAGACAGCCATCAGACTAACCAGATCATTGCAAATTTTATTCACCCACTCACCAGAGAACATTTCCTACTCACCAGTGGTGAGTGTTTGGGGGTTTTGGGGTTGTTTTTTTTAACCTTTCCCTACATAAAACACTTTCACTATAACTCCATCCTCTGGAGGCAAGTATTTTGCATGTGATAAGGATAATATTAATTGGCTTAGTATGCATGGGAGTCAAAGTATGTTAGAGACACCATAAGAGCCTTATTTTGAGGGCAGAAACTAGTTAATAACAAAATGAGTTTCACTGTTAGTTTTTGCCTGTATAGTTAGTTTCTTTATACTTTAATGTATAATGTAACAGTGTTAAAGGAATAAACCTGTCAATGGATACTGTGCATCAAATAAACTGCATACTGAAGAAAAAGCAAGCCATTTTGAATGAAATTACCTGCCAAAGGAATAATTTACACACACAACTCCTACTGTGACAAAAATAAACTGTAATAAAAACATGAATTTCTGTACCGCAATTTTCATTGTTTATAAAGTGAAGTCACCTAACTTTAAAGGATAATGTGGGGTTTTTTTTCTTTCAGAGGGTGAAAGACTTGATGCTAAAATGAAAAGACTAGAATCAAAATATGCTCCACTCCATCTTGTTCCTCTGATTGAAAGATTAGGAACACCCCAGGTAATGTCTTACATTTTGTGCCCCAGACATTTTATGCAGAAATATAAGTGCGCAAGCAACCGGAGACCCTGACAATATCAGTAGCCATGTCAGAATTACAAATGTCACACAAAAATTGTTCACACAACAGGGCCTCTAGTAAATCCATGGATTCAGTAAAGTTGGTCAGCAGCTTGTGTGCACAGGTGGCTTATTGTCTGAATGTTTGGGACAGTGCAGAAGTGACATTTTAGGTTTCAGGAGAGGATTAAAGTGTTAATTTCCATGTACACTATTGTGATATAATGTGTAAAGCAAAGGATTTGCACCCAAGGGGCTCCCAGTTCAAATTCCACCAAAAGCAACTGATTTGCTCTGTGACCTTTTAAAAAAGTCATTTATTCTCTTGTGATTCAGTGAACAAATTGGATAAAATCAGAACCTTTTTGGAAACCAACTGTTCTATTTGATCTGAGCTTTCCTGGAAAATGAATTACCAACAGAGAACATTCTTCCTCCTCCATGCCTTGACAGTGAGCTACTCTTGCTGTCCAGAGGCCGTTCTCCTCTGTGTCCTTGTAGAGTGTGTTTCATTCCCCATTTGCTTCAACAGCTGACAAACTCTCCTTGAGAGATAGGGATTTGGGGGGCCAAAAGGGAATGTTGTCAAGTATAGAGTTCAGACTACTTTTAGCACCATGGGTAGAGTTAGGTGAGCTGTGCTGAGCAAGCAACCCAGTCCCTACTGCAGAGATCTTACAATGGGAGGGCACAAGCTGGTACAATAGAGCAAGTATTGATTATAAATCTCAGTTTACTACAGGTGTACAGATCACTTCATGCTCACTTTGAAGCACATCAGCCTCTGATAGCAGCAGGCCAGGGAGTCAGTAATAAGTGAGGGAGGGACAGCAGACAACTGAACACACCAATTTTTATCTTCTGACTCATTTCAGTAAAAACAACCTTGCAAACGGTGGCGCAGTACAGCAGTGGCTGACCTTTCCACTCAGAAAGCCTTTAAAAGCTTCTCTTCCATTGAGTGGGTGAAAAAATTAACCCAGATATTTCATGGTTGGTGTTTTCTGGCTTCCATCTTCCACTTGACCCTTGACCCCAGGAGAATTCATGAACGTAGTAAAACCTTAAAAGCACTGGTTCAAAAAGAAAAGTCAACACTAGTGACCCAGCTAGTAATACTACTTTTGTTTAAACAACCCATTCTGAATTCACTCGAATGCATCTGCTCCAAGGCGAAGTGCAGAACTGGAATTGGGGCACGCAGGTAAACGGTCTTACAGTACTCTTGGGGTATGTCCACACAGCAAATTAAAACCCACCGCTGGCCCGTGCCAGTCGACTCGGG
>NW_020664374.1:2710049-2769306 GCF_002925995.2 Terrapene triunguis | reverse complement strand
GTCTACACAGCTATGAAACTGCCCTGCAGCCTGAGCCCCGCAAGCTGGCTGGCACAGGCAAGCCGTGCGTTTTTCTTTGCTGTGTTTTTAGGTCAGCATGACACCCTAATACAGCTTTGTCCTGCACTAATATAAGGCTTTCAAACAGAAACCACACCTCCCCCATAACTAATCTGAAATGCTGTTTCATTCACTTTTTATTTCCTCCTCTCAATCTTAGCAAATTGCAATAGCAAGGGAAGGAGATTTGCTGACCAAGGAACGCCTCTGCTGTGGCCTATCCATGTTTGAGGTCATCTTGACCAGGATTCGGACCTTCCTAGATGACCCAATCTGGCGTGGCCCCCTTCCCAGCAATGGTGTGATGCATGTGGATGAATGTGTGGAATTTCACCGTCTCTGGAGCGCGATGCAGTTTGTGTACTGCATTCCTGTGGGAACACACGAGTTTACTGTGGAGTATGTATCGTAGGCTGCCAATTATGCACTTGTTTGCAACAGTACTTTATTGTATTTCCCAGCTAGAAGTGGGGATACAAAACGTAATGCTGGTGTTCATATTTCTGAGATAGCTCAGTGAGGCAAGCACAGAACAAAGAACAAGGGACTGAGGGGGCCTGTTAGCACAGGAACACAGATATTAATTGGATCTTTTAAAAATCATGTCTTTTAAATACGTTGGTACATAATAAAAGGTCCCATAAGAAAGAGATCCTAGCGTACACCTCTCAACACCAGTGATGCTTACCCCACTACAGTTGCTGAATTTAAGTAAAATAACTTTTATAAGTAATTTATCCGGTACTTGCTTATTTCTGTGCGTTAGCAGCAGGAATGAGCATTCAGAAGTTAGTGTCCTGCAATCTTCAGTTCTTTAGTTTTTAGCATTATGTTTGTCAGTTTTCGGAAGGAAAGATTGAACTATCATTTGCCTGTCACTGGCCAGTTGTTGATGGGAAGTCTTAGGACATTGCGTCCCTTAATCCACAAAGACCAAATAAATGTGATGGTGTGGCACGGTCAGTTTGTTCTATTGGTTAATGTGACAGTAGCACTGCTGCAGAGTAATGGGGAGCAAATATTTTTGGAAGAACTTAAAATTGGATACAGATTTTTAGCATTTCTAGTGCTTGATGTTTCTAAATATTGTTAATTTAATAGAAAATTATCCTAAAAGACAGGGTTTTAAACCTCAGCCTGGAAAACATCTTACTCATAGTTTTTTAGACTCCTATTTTTTGAAGAGAAAATGTCGGATGACTCAGTATTTCATGCTAACTGGTTCTTAGGCGTTTTAGGTGAAATATACAATTTTCATAGACTTTGTACTCTATTACAGACAGTGCTTTGGAGATGGGCTGCACTGGGCTGGCTGTATGATCATTGTGCTTTTGGGACAGCAGCGTCGCTTTGATGTGTTGGATTTCTGCTACCATTTACTGAAAGTACAAAAGCATGATGGCAAAGATGAGGTCATCAAGAATGTGGTATGTTGAAAACATTGGGTTTGTACTCATCGCAATGACTTGTATGAAAAAACTGGAATTATTTGCATGGGGCTGCATGGTATCTGTAACCATCACTGTATAAAGTGGAGTCAAAGCCCAAGATTATGCAGTAAAGCATTTGCTAGTAGCACCCTATGTTAGGGTTGGGATTTTAATTGAGCCAACCTTTACCTTTCATTGTGACATGGGTTTTCTTACACTTAATGAAACAGATGGGGCCATCTAGATGCACATACGTACCTTTAGAACAGGGCTAGTCCTACTGAAGTTCTAATCCCCATGTAAGGCCTATTTCTGGAATTCTGATAAGCAAAGTAGATCTTTAAAAACAAAATTTTAAGTGGACTTTTGCATCTACCACTGGTTGGGAAACATTCATAACTTATCCAGATCACACCCCACCCCACCATTGGGGCAGACTTGAGAGAGTTGGCACTGTTTCCTCTTTCCATTACAGACGGTGGCCATACTGGGTCAGACCACTGGTCCATCCAGCCCCCAGTATCCTTCTTTTGACAGTGGCCAATGCCAGGTGCCCCAGAGGGGATGAACAGAACTCAGTAATCATTCAGTGATGCATCCCGTCGCCCATTCCAAGCTTCTGGCAAACAGAGGCTAGGGACACCATCCCTGCCAATCCTGGCTAATAGCCATTGATGGACCTATTCTCCATGAACTTATCTAGTTCTTTTTTAAACCCTTTTATAGTCTTGGCCTTCACAACATCCTCTGGCAAAGAGTTCCAGATGTTGACTGTGCGTTGTGTGAAGAAATACTTCCGTTTGTTTGTTTGAAATCTGCTGCCTATTAATTTAGTGATCCCTAGTTTTTATTATGAGGAGTAAATAACACTTCCTTATTTAATTTCTCCACATCAGTCATGATTTTATGGACCAATATCATATCCCCCCCCCTTAGTCATCTCTTTTCCAAGCTGAAAAGTCCCAGTCTTATTAATCTCTCCTCATATGGAAGCTGTCTCTTTTCTGTGCTTTTTCCAGTTCCAATATATCATTTTTGAGATGGGGCAACCCAATCTGCACGCAGTATTCAAGATGTGGGCGAACCATGGATTTATAGAGAGGCAATATGATATTTTCTGTCTTATTATCTATCACTTTCTTAATGATTCCCAACATTCTGTTCGCTTTTTGGACTGCCGCTGCACATTGCTTGGATGTTTTCAGAGAACTATCCACAATGACTCCACGAGCTCTTTCTTGTGTGGTAACAGCTAATTGAGACCCCATTGTTTTATATATAGTTGGGATTATGTTTTCCAATGTGCATTACTTTGCATTTATCAACACAGAATTTCATATGCCATTTTGTTGCCCAGTCACCCAGTTTTGTGAGATCCCTTTGTAATTCTTTGCAGTCTGCAGTGGACTTATCTATCTTGAATAGTTTTGAATCATCAGCAAATTTCGCCACCTCATTGTTTACCCCTTTTTCCAGATCATTTATGACTATGTTGAATAGCACAGGTCCCAGTACAGACCCCTGGGAGACACCACTATTTACCTCTCTCCATTCTGAAACTGACCATTTATTCCTACCCTTTGTTTTCTATCTTTTAACCAGTTACTGATCCAGGAGAGGACCTTCCCTCTTATCCCATGACAGCTTACTTTGCTTAGGAGCCTTTGGTGAGGGACCTTGTCAAAGGCTTCCTGAAAATCTAAGTACACTATATCCACTGGATCACCCTTGTCCACCTGCTTGTTGATCCCCCTCAAAGAATTTTAGATTGGTGAGGCATGATTTCCCTTTACAAAAACCATGTTGACTCTTTCTCAACAAATTGTATTCATCTATGTGTGACAATTCTGTTCTTTACTCTAGTTTCAACCAATTTGCCCGGTACTGAAGTTAGGCTTATTGGCCTGTAATTGTCAGGCTCACCTGTGAGCCTTTAATTAAAATTGGCATCACATTAGTTATCCTACAATCATCTGGTACAGAAGCTGATTTACATAACTCTTGGGTGAATACTATCTGGTTCTGGTGACATATTACTCTTTAATTTATCAATTTGTTCCAAAACTTCTCTAATGACACCTCAGTCTGGGACAGTTCCTCAGATTTGTCACCTAAAAAGAATGGCTCAGGTTTGGGAATCTCCCTCACATCCTCAGCCATGAAGACTGATACAAAGAATTCATTTAGTTTCTCCACAATGGCCTTATCCTCTTTGAGTGCTCCTTCAGCATCTTGATCACCCAGTGGCCCCACTGGTTGTTTAGCAGGCTTCCGGCTTCTGATGTACTTAAAAAAATTTTTGCTGTTACATTGAGTCTTTGGCTAGCAGTTCTTCAAATTCTTTTTTGGCCTTCCTAATTATATTTTTACATTTTACATTTGCCAGAGTTTATGCTCTGTTCTATTTTCCTCAATAGGATTTAACTTCCACTTTTTAAAGGATACCTTTTTGCCTCCAGCTGCTTCCTTTACTTTGTTGTTTAGCCATGGTGGCACTTTGTTGGTCCTCTGTTTTTTAATTTGGGGGTATACATTTAATTTGAGCCTCTATTATGGTGTCTTTAAAAAGTTTCCTTGCAGGGATTTCACTTTTTGTGCTGTACCTTTTAATTTCTGTTTAACGTCCTCAGTTTTGTGTAGTTCCCCTTTCTGAAATTAAAAGCTACCATAGTAGGCTGCTGTGGTGTCTCCCCCTCCACGCCCCCCAGGGATGTTAAATTTTATTAGATTATGGTCACTATTACTAAGCAGTTCAGCTATATTCACCTCTTGGACCAGATCCTGTGCTCCACATAGGACTAAATCAAGAATTGCCTCTCCTCTTGTGGTTCCAGGACTAGCTGCTCTAAGAAGCAGTCATTTAAGATGTCAAGAAACTTTGTCTCATACTTATCGCCAGAGTCAACCAGACTGGTTCATGAGGTGCTGAATTGGCAGAAGACTGCTGGGTTGAGGCAGTTGCTCTCAGTGGTTTTATCAAAGGCTGGTTCTGATTTTAATCTCAAAACTTCTTTTCTGAATGTATGTTTTTGACGTTGCAGCCTTTGAAGAAAATGGTTGAGAGAATTCGCAAATTCCAGATCCTGAACAATGAGATAATTACTATTTTGGACAAGTATATGAAGTCTGGTGATGGAGAAGGTACACCAGTGGAACATGTGCGCTGCTTCCAGCCCCCTATCCATCAGTCTCTAGCCAGCAACTAAGTGTGGAGAAACAGCCTTGCTTTTTACTTTAGTGGCAGTACTTTTGGACCTAGTTAAGCTATAAGCTTAAGAGGAGAAAAACCCTTGTAAGGAATATACCCTAATCTGTATTTCAGTATTTCCTGTGCCTTTTGAATGGTGGTGCTTTGTCATTTTCAGTCTCCAAGCACAATAATGGTATACAGTCCATACTTATTTTTCTAGACTAAAATTTTATATACTTTGATAAAAAGCCTGCAATGTAAAAAAAAAAAAAAAGAAAAAAAAAAAAAGGCTTATTGTCTTACAAACCCCTCTATATCCCTCACCTGATGTGATCATTTTAGACTGGATTGATTCAAATTGTTTTTCCCTCATCTCTCAAAATATTAGTCATGGTGGTTAAAAAAAACGAGTTTGTTTTTTTTGTAGAAACATTTAAAAGAAAATTCATTGTAATTGTTTATGTATTAGAAAAGCATTAATTGCTTGCTTACTCTTTATAAAAAGAAGGTTCCTGCTGGTGCTTTGTGAATAATTTTTTTAATCAGTTTGATTTTTTTCCCTAGCAAAATTAAATTGCATTGTGTGATTAGTGATTATGGAAATAAAGGCATTAATTAAAATTCTCACTTTTTAGGCAATGATTCTTTGGAGGTGGTTTACACTCAAAACTTTTACAAGAATCAGTTTAATGCAGTAGCACAGTGGGGGGTCTGTTCACTCTTCCTTTTGAAAACTTATCATACAGAACTCATTTTCTAGTTTGAGGTTATTAAAAATCAAAAAGTCTTCTTTCCAAGTTAAGCAATCCCTGTTTAAAATAATCTTTTGAAAGGGATCCTTCCATACACTGAACTGTTGTAGCCTATATCACCATACTTATTATTAATGATAATAATCATTACTGTAGGGGAGAATATTTAAATTATATTATGTGACTCCCCTGCCTTAGTAAAAGTTTGTAAAACTTCTTTGGCAACTGTACAATCTGAATTAAAGCAACATGATTAGGCACACCTGGAAAGTGTTTAAGACCTGTTGCCGTCTGACTGGTGAACAGTACAGGACTTACCTGGTGTTATGTCTTTGTCACATTGTACAGTCTCCACAAATACTCTTCCAACAGCTGTAACAGCATGTAAGATGTTCCTAGAGTGGGCATGAATGGCTAATTATCTATGTCTTGGATAGAGGTTACATCTGCAAATGATATTGAAGCTGCTCTTTCTACCCAGTATGCTATACGAACATCTTCTGAGGATACAACCCTTTAACCCAATGATGGAGGAGAGCAAAACAAAGGGACAAAGTCAAATTCTAGTGCATCCTCTCCCTGCACAGCATGACCTATGCCCCTGCTCTCAAGTCCTGACTCTTTTGAAAAGCTGGGAGCCAGAAGGAATGAGTCCAGAAATGTGTGGAAGTGATAGTCAGCTAGGCAGGGGGATGAGGCTAGTAGTTAAGAAGACATTGAGACAGTCTTAAATAGCTGTAGGAGAAAATTTTTCTTGTGGGAACAGAAACTAGAATGAAAGAGAAGAATAAGCTAGTTTTTAGTAATTCTGTGCAGAAAAGAGGATGGGGGCAGTTTAAGGGCTGGTTACCCACAAACTTGGGTAAAATGTCAAAAGCACCTTAAGCTCAATCTTCAAAATTGACAAACTTTTAAGGGCCTAAGTCCCAGTGAAACTCAGTGTAACAAGAGTTTGCACACACACAATAGCACTGTAACTATAGTGGTACAGCTAAAACAGTACAACCCACTTATGGGTTGACTAGGGCTGCTAGGTGCTACAGTAATACAAATAATAGAAGTGCTTATGGCTTATTTCCCTTCCTATACTATACAGGAATAAGCTATACCAAGATAAGGCATCTTTTTAACTGGTAAAACTGCATCTACACTAGGGTTTGTACCAATTTAACTATCCTGAACCAAAACAGTTTTGTGTTTGTGGACCCGATCTTTTGACAATAGAATTTAAGCTCTTAAGTCACTTGTGTGCTTTTGGGACTTCTACCCTCAACCTCTAAATGTCTTTCTCCATCTGCAAAATGAGGATAAGTGGGAAAGTTCTTCCAGTGGATCTGCATAGTCCCAGGTCTGGGTATTACACTGCCTCGTAGTAGATCCTTGTGCAACCAGTTCTTACCATTAGAGCACTCCTGCCCCCTCCTGCAGCTCCCCTCAGCACCCCTGAACATTCTGAGTGTGAGGTTATGTGTGGGTCACAGCCCCCTCTACTACTTCAGTTATTCCCAACTGCTGTGACAAAATAAAATGAACCGCTCTGGTCCATTCAGATCCAGGCTTTTCTTCATTCTTAGTGTCTTGATAGCTGTAGTTTATAGTTGACTGATAAAAAGAGAGTTGTATAGCTGGTACCTCAGTTCTGGGTTATGGTGGAACTGAAGGAACTGGTATTCAAGAGGTGTGCTTCATGCCTGGCTGTCTTCCTGGCATTGGATGACCACATTACCTGAACTACTTGGGCAAGGAACACTCTCCTGCATGTTCCATCTGTTGGATTTTCATGCCCAGACCTTGCCAGGAGAGGCAGAAGAGATTGTAAGTGCCTCTTCTTAAAGAGGGACATGAGGCTCCAGGCACTCATCTGATCCAAGGCCTGAGACACCTGCTTTGGCTCCTGTGACTTCTTCCAGCAAGTCAAAGCACCTCAAAGGTTCCAGGAAACTGGAACTTTCTTGGGTCCTACTCCAGATCCTGTGGTTCAGGCAGTCAGAGTTTTGAAGGCACTGTTGGTGGAGAAAGGCCAAACCACCTGCCTTTGAACTTAGAGCCACGTTTGCTCCAGCTGTGTAGGTTCCAAAAAAGACAACAAGGGAGAAGACCGACACTGCTAGATGTGACAAGGTGAGGGACGCGATATCTTTTGTTGGACCATATTCTATTGGTGAGAGACACAAGCTTTCAGGCTATATGGAGCTCTTCTTCAGGGTTAGGCTATTAGAATGCCAGATCACACATGTCAGATTTGTTAGATCCGTCCAACTCTGTCATGGGCCCTCTGGCTCAGCTCCAAAACCTAAGCCTGTTTCGGCTTCAACTTTGAGAACCAGTGGTATTTCATTGGATTCTGCACTAGCCTGGGCTTCAGCTCCAACCTCTTCTCTGGTTCTGGGTCCCTCTTCAGATCTTATGTGGACCCTTACTTTAGTGGCAGATGTTCACTGTTTGGCTTCTGAGCATTCTTCTGATCTGAGTAAGAAATAGAGGATCTTGAGGAAGAGAGAGGCTAATATTTGTCTTCACCTGAAAAAAGGAGAAGAGCAAGAGATTATTAGCCTCTCCTCTGATCTGTCTAGACTTCGTCCTCCAAAGTCTCCTACAGTCTCCATGAAAAGTTTTCTCCCTGTTTATTTCTCTCCACCCTCCAGGACCATTGCTCTCATCTGTGTGGTCCAGCGCAGAGCCGAGGCTGGATCCATGTTTAGAGGAGGATAAAAGAGGAAGAGAACCTATTTCCTCCTGGTTCATGCCTCCTTTTGCTCCTGTGGATTTGTTCCCAGATCCAAGTTGCTGGGGAGTGGCAGTCCTGGGCTCTATGATGGGGTGCTGCTACAGGAATTTTTAAGTTGTCATCCTTGTAGATGGAGAGGGGATGTTTCACCTGTAGTAAATCTGGCTGCTGAGAAATCCTTAGACCCAGTTCCACTGGATCCATCTGCATCTCAGGCAGTGGCACCTGATACTCTATCTGAAGAGGAAGATGAGGAGATTATATGGTCTTGTTCAAAAAGAGCTGAGAGAGACTACAAACCTGATTTATCACCAGATGAGCATCTGCCTCTTTCCATTCCGAGGACACTCTACAGTTTCATGACCTGGTGGGTGACACAGCATCCACATTGAATTTTCCTTCAGTAGCCATGAAGGAGACCTCCCATCCTGTATTTGACATTCTTGGGGATACCTCCAAGAGCAGGATATCCTTACCAATTCTCGATGGCCTGCTGCAGCCTGCTAGGCTGTTAAAAGGCAGGGGTTGACTAATTTCCAAGAAGACAGACAAATTCTATCAGACACAAACCTGAGTGTTTTTTATATTTTCATACATGTCCTGTGCCTTACGCTCAATCTGTTCAGAGATGCTGAGGGAAGGAATCAAAGGGGACATCAAGTGCAATACCCATAATACGCAGTCTCATCTTGAAGAAGTCCCGTTACAGATGAGTAAATGAAGGTGGGTTACTTGTAATTCCTCTTGTAGTTTTTCCATGCCTTACATTTGAGGCCTTTCATGGTTTTACCTACCCAGAGAAAAAGCAAGGCTCTGTCACCCATAGCTTAAGTACATGGCCCTTCGGCCGTTGCTCTCCTTTTATCTTGCCTTTATTCTATGATTTCCCACCTTTGCTTCATTTTTTGTTGCGCTTTAGATCTGGAAAGAGAAGGAAAAAAAAGGCATATGATACAAGAAGTGAGGTGCAGGTTAAGCAACTCCAGAAAAAAGGAGCCAAAAGAATTGGAGGGAAGGACTAGTGTCTTTAATTCAGCACTTGACTGACATGGAGCCATGAGATCTGTAAAGGGAGGCTACTGTGTAGCCTTCCATTTGTAAGGCAGAAGAAGAATGTACAATATTTACGTTTCACAGAGGGTGGGGTAAGTTCCTAACTGCATGCTTTATGTGCAAATTACAAGAATAGAATTTGGTTCATTCCTCTCTGCCCTGTTGAGAATTGAGGCCTAGTCTAAACAACAAAATTACTTCGGTGTAACTACATCACTGAGGGGTGTGACTAATCCGCACTGCCTGAGCGACATAGTTATACTGACCTAAGCACTGCTGTAGACAACGCTATGTGGGAGAGCTTCTCCTACTGATAGCTACCGCCTCTCACAGAGTTGGAGTTATTATGCCAGCAGGAGAGAGCTCTCCTGTTGGCTTAAAGCATCTTCACCAGAAGTGCTATACTGACCTGTAGGGGCACAGCTTCGCTGCTGTAAATTTGTAGGGGAGACATGCCCTGAGACTTGGGCCTGGTCTACACTATGACTTTAGTTCGGATTTAGCAGCGTTAAATCGAATTAACCCTGCACCCGTCCACACAACGGAGCCATTTATTTCGAAATAAAGGGCTCTTAAAATCGATTTCTGTACTCCACCCCGACGAGCGGAGTAGCGCCAAAATCGATTTTGTCATTTCGAATTAGGGTTAGTGTGGCCGCAATTCGATGGTATTGGCCTCCGGGAGCTGTCCCAGAGTGCACCATTGTGGCCGCTCTGGACAGCAATCTGAACTCGCATGCACTGGCCAGGTAGACAGGAAAAGCCCCAGGAAAATTTGAATTTCATTTCCTGTTTGCCCAGCGTGGAGAGCACAGGTGACCACAGATAGCTCAGCTCATCAGCACAGGTAACCATGCAGGCTGATAATCGAAAAAGAGCACCAGCATGGACCGTACGGGAGGTACTGGATCTGATCGCTATATGGGGAGAGGATTCAGTGCTAGCAGAACTTCGTTCGAAAAGACGAAATGCCAAAACTTTTGAAAAAATCTCCAAGGGCATGATGGAGAGAGGCCACAATAGGGACTCAGATCAGTGCCGCGTGAAAGTCAAGGAGCTCAGACAAGCCTAACAAAGGAGGCAAACGGTCGCTCCGGGTCAGAGCCGCGGACATGCCGCTTCTACGCTGAGCTGCATGCAATTCTAGGGGGGGCCGCCACCACTACCCCACCTGTGACCGTGGATTCCGGGTCGGGGATAGTCTCATCAGCTACACCTGAGGATTCTGCGGATGGGGAAGAGGAGGAGGAGGACGAGCTTGCAGAGAGCACCCAGCACTCCGTTCTCCCCAACAGCCAGGATCTTTTTCTTAGCCTGACTGAAGTACTCTCCCAAGCCAGTATCCAAGACCATGACCCCATGGAAGGGACCTCAGGTGAGTTTACCTTTTAAAATATAAAACTTGTTTTAAAAGCGTTTTTTAATGATTACTTTGCCCTGAGAACTTGGGATGCATTCGCGGCCAGTACAGCTACTGGAAAAGTCTAACGTGTCTGGGGATGGAGCGGAAATCCTCCAGGGACATCTCCATGAAGCTCTCCTGGAGGTACTCCAAAAGCCTTGCCACAAGGTTTCTGGGCAGTGCAGCCTTATTCCGTCCTCCATGGTAGGACACTTGACCACGCCATGCTTGCAGCAAGTAATCTGGTATCATTGCCTGACAAAGCCTGGCAGCGTATGGTCCCGGTGTTTGCTGGCATTCAAGCAACATCCGTTCTTTATCTTGCTGTGTAATCCTCAGGAGAGTGATATCGCTCATGGTAACCTGGTTGAAATAAGGGAACTTAATTAAGGGGACAGAGGTGGCCGTTCCTACTGGGCTGTTTGCCTGTGGCTGAAAAGAAATCCTTCCCTGCAGTTAGCCAAGCACAGGGGGGGGGGGAATTGGCCCTGAGCTTTTCGCGTTTGGCTAGCAGGGATCTTCCCTGTTACCAGCCACGCGGTCGGGGGAGGGGTACATTGATCATCCCAGAGAATTCATGGGGAGAGGGGGGGTTAGTTTGGTTTCTGCAGGGATCTTCCCTGATACCTGCCACGCAGTGGGGGGAGGGATAAAGCGATCATCCCAGAGAATTGGATGGGGGGGGGGGGTTAGTTTGTTTTCTGCTGCTGAAGGTTAACAGGAAAACCGCAGCAGTCAACAGACTTTGCTTGGTATGTGGGAAAGGAGGGCGCAGAAGCCGAAAGACAATGGCTTACCATGGCTGCCTGCAAGCTGAATTCTGTTGCCCGGACCTGCGTCTGTGATCTCTAACACCAAAGCCACAGGCACTCAATATTAAGATGGAAAATGCGACCTTGTACTGAAATCACATGTGCTATGTAATGTGAATAGTGTTTTTCACCATGAAAGAGTATAAGTATTGTTCTGTAAAATGTATCAATTTAAAAAATTCACTCCTTTCAACCCTCCCTCCAGCAGCTGCAAATTTTTCAAGCCTCCCTCCTCCGTCCTGAAGGCTATCTCAGATAAGGCGGCGTAGAAAGAGGATGCGAGACGACATGTTCACAGAAATAATGGAATCCACCCACAATGAAAGAGCTCATTTGAATGAGTGGAAGGACACTATATCTAAATTTAGGAAAGATGCCAGTCAACGTGAGGTCATGAGGGACGCTCGAGATGAGAGGTGGCAGGCTGCAACGCTGGGGCTGCTGTGTGAGCAAACGGACATGCTCCGGTGTCTGGTGGAGCTTCAGGAACGGCAGCAGGATGACAGAGTGCCGCTGCAGCCGCTGTATAATCTCCCTCACCATGTTCCATATCCTCCTCACCCAGACGTGTAAGAACGCGGTGGGGGAGGCTCCGTGCACCCTCCCACTCCACCCCAGTGGACAGCCCAACCAAAAGGCTGTCATTATATTGAATTTGTTCAGTGGCCTTTTACTTCCCTCCTATCCTCCTCCCAAACCTCACCCAGATTATCTTCTTGGTTCTCTCCCTATGTTTATAATCACTTAATAAAGAATACATGATTTTTAAACAATAGTGACTTTATTTCCTTTGAAAGAAAGCTGGGGGAACGGGGAGGGTGGGTTCCTTACAGAGAATGAATGAGTCAATAAAGGGGGCGGGTTTTCATGAAGGGAGAAACCAACAGAAATTTCACACTGTAGCCTGGCCAGTCATGAAACTGATTTTCAAAGCTTCTCGGATGCACAGCGCTTCCTGGTGTGCTCTTCTAATCGCCCTGGTGTCTGGCTGCGCGTAATCAGCAGCCAGGCGATTTGCCTCAGCCTCCCACCCTGCCATAAAGGTCTCCCCCTTACTTTCACAGAGATTGTGGAGCACACAGCAAGCAGAAATAACAATGGGGAGATTTCTTTGGCTCAGTAGCGATCGCCAGCGACCTTTTAAACGGCCAAATGCACATTCTACCACCATTCTGCACTTGCTCAGCCTGTAGTTAAACAGCTCCTGACTCCTGTCCAGGCTGCCTGTGTATGGCTTCATGAGCCATGGCATTAAGGGGTAGGCTGGGTCTCCAAGAATAACTATTGGCATTTCAACATCCCCAACGGTTATTTTCTGGTCCGGGAAGTAAGTCCCTTGCTGCAGCCCTTTAAACAGAGTAGTGTTCCTGAAGACGCGAGCATCATGAACCCTTCCCGGCCAGCCCGCGTTGATGTTGGTGAAACGTCCCTTGTGATCCACAAGTGCTTGCAGCACCATTGAAAAGTACCCCTTGTGGTTTAGGTACTGGGTACCCTGGGGCTCCGGTGCCAAGATAGGGATGTGGGTTCCATCTATTGCCCCACCACAGTTAGGGAATCCCATTGCAGCAAAGCCATCCACTATGACCTGCACATCTCCCAGAGTCACTAGCTTTTGTAGCAGCACCTCAGTGATTGCTTTGGCTACTTGCATCACAGCAGCCCCCACAGTAGATGTGCCCACTCCAAATTGATTCCCGACTGACCGGTAGCTGTCTGGCGTTGCAAGCTTCCACAGGGCTATTGCCACTCGCTTCTCAACTGTGAGGGCTGCTCTCATCTTGGTATTCTGGCGCTTCAGGGCAGGGGAAAGCAAGTCACAAAGTTCCAAGAAAGTGCCCTTATGCATGCGAAAGTTTCGCAGCCACTGGGAATCGTCCCACACCTGCAACACTATGCGGTCCCACCAGTCTGTGCTTGTTTCCCAGGCCCAGAATCGGCGTTCCACGGCTATAACCTGCCCCATTAACAGCATGATCTCCAAAGCACCGGGTCCCGCGGTTCGATAGAATTCCATATCCATATCCTCATCACTCTCCTCGCCGCGCTGCTGTAGCCTGCTCCTTGCCGCCTGGTTTTCCAGGTTCTTGTTCAGCATAAACTGCACGATAAGGCGCAAGGTATTTACAATGTTCATGACTGCTGTCTTGAGCTGAGCGGGCTCCATGCTTGCCGTGGTATGGCATCTGCACTGTTCACCCAGGAAAAAGGCGTGAAACGGTTGTCTGCCGTTGCTTCCTGGAGAGGGGGGAGGATATACCCAGAACCACCCGCGACAATGTTTTTGGCCCCATCAGGCATTGGGATCTCAACCCAGAATTCCAATGGGCAGAGGAGACTGCAGGAACTATGGGATCGCTACCCACAGTGCAACGCTCCAGAAATCGACGCTAGCCCCGGTACATGGATGCACACCGCCGAATTAATGTGCTTAGTGTGGTTGCATACATTCGACTTCATACAATCTGTTTTACAAATTCGAATTATATAAATTTGGATTAATCCCGTAGTGTAGACATACCCTTGCAAACAAAACGCTTAATATCTGTAAAGGGTAGCACACATTCTTGAGTCACAGCAAGTGAGGGTTGTAAGGCTTCATTAGTGTTTGATAAGCAGAAGGATAGCCTTGGGTGAAGGCTATAATAAATGCACTTTTAGTAGCTTATCAAGCAAAGGATCCTAGCACAATAATTGAAGCTTACAGGAATTACCACTATTCAAAGCATGTACAAAAGCCTATATTAGCAAGTTAACTTGTCAGGCATCCCACTGTGTTAATGATTCAGTATGGCCTTTAACTGCACATTAAACTGTAAGTAGGAAACAAAGGGATACAGTCAATAACTAAAACCCTACCCAGCCAAGGTGGTGTCAAAAGTGCATTTTGGTGGGTATTTTTAATTAACTGAATGTACCCCATTTATTAATACTCCTTATGTAAAAATAATTCAACATTTAATTGTCAAACATTTCAACTCAGCTACAATTGGTGAAAATGTTATCTTGGTTTATTGCGTGTCCAGTAATGCTCATACTTTCAGGGAGCTACTATAGGGATTTGATTGTTACCTTTTTTCCAGGAATGTAATAGGCTCAAAACGATCGACTTTTCAACTGTCATAATTGTAGATACAGGTTTGGTCTGTAAAGTAAGTTTCCATTTAAGCTACTTTGAATGAGAGTTATTCAGCAGTACTTGATCTTGTTTTCCTCACAATCAGAAGTGTCCCACTTGATAGCACTATTAATATTTAACTGATGGGCAAGTTATTTCCAAGGGGCCAAGAGCCACAAAGAGGGGAAATAGGGACATGCTGCATTCCAGATCAGAGTTAAAGATGTGGAATAACTTTGTAAAACAAAAACATTTCATAAAATATACACAGAATCAAGTATTGTTATTGCTTATGATGGGGGAATGTGTGTTCCTTGTAGTCAGAAGCTTTGTCTCTTATTAGAGCCATCCCTGAATTCTTAAGTAGTCCATGGTACTTCCCCAAGAGGTTAGAACTATTTTTCTAGCAAAGTTTGTTCATCTTTATCACCTGCCCACTAAAACTACACTATGCACTCTCCTTGGAGAAGGTCTTTAAAGTGGCTATCACTAAAATCAGTGAATGATCTGGGCACGAGTTACCTGAGAGATGACCACATCTTACCTGTGATTCACTGCACTAGTTAAGATATATCTGAGATATTCTTGCTCATAGTTGGCAATGACCTTTCCAAGGTTGCAGCAGGACTTTTAAGAACTGACTCCCACTGATTGAGAAATGATAAAGTGCATTCAAACACTGTGATTTGCCTTTTATAAATTTCCCCCCCTACACTACATCCATTTAACTTAATACTACTAGTGCTAGCTTTGTATTTCCACAAATAAAATACACTTCTGTGGAGAACTGCAGCTGTGGGAAGCTTTAACGTAGCAGTAGCTCAAGCCTGCAAATGGTCTTGGAAGGGCAACTCCTAACCGTCTAGGGTTTTATTTGTTTCTCGAGAAAATGACACCCAGCAAGTGTTCAGTTGTTGCTAACAGAGTAAAAACCCACTACAAGACAGTGAGTTAGATTTGTTAGGGAGGAAAGAATACATGTCTGACTAATAAACATTAGATAATCAGTGTATAAGTGATGGATATCCTTTTTAGTTAGTACTTACCTTTTACATTCTACCTAACTTTTGATATTAAATTGATCTTGAAGATTTGCTAGGTTGTACAATTTCCTTTCCCTCTGAAGTATGATCAAACAATTTAAAAACTCTTTAAATCAGTTTAAATAACAAACCATTCTGAATGTATACTTCCTGAGTCTTTACTGTTTCAAGTTTACTAATGCCTCAATAGTAGTCAGTTTAACTAGTTTAGTTATATGCTTCCCACAAGTGCTGTAATTAGCCACTTTAGTGACATCCGCTGTAAATTGCTCCCTACAACTTTCAGTGCATTCCAGATTAATAGTCTTACTCTTCCATGTGCTGAAACAGACATGGTGAATATTCATTATGCAAAAGATTCAGGTTCATGTCAATGTGCTTACCACCAATGCAAAATTAAAGCAATTTATTTTTGATATAGTTAAAATTGTTATTAGTGCAATAAGTCTTTAAAATGGAAAATTCAAATAAAAAATATTTACAAGTTTACACAGATAACTTAAGAGCAACAAAAACAAACCATGTACTGAGGTCATTGCAGTGCGTCTTTTTAAAGTAAAAATAAGGCAAATTAAAACTCCATCACTATTCTTGGCCCAAACTAATCAAACTTAAAAATTTACGATTGTCTGTACATATTGTTCAAGTACATCATCTGCTTCCAAACTCAAACTCAGACATTTTACAGCAAAAAAAAAAAAAAAAAAAAGTTACAAAATTGTTCTTTTCTTAACACATTTTCAGAATGCTGCCAGACTTCCATTTCTCCTGGATGGGACATTCTCACTGGATTGTATTTCACCTACACAGGTTGAGCTTTCTTCATCATGATTAAAGCATTCATATGTGGTTGGCAGAGTGCCATTGATTGCTCTGTCATCTTTCCGCAAGGAGACAGGCAGATTTGCTAGAGTGAAATTTACATCTTTAAAGGCATGCAATAAAAAGATCCCCACAATGATCGTGAGAAAACCACTGAAGGTGCCAATAATGTCAGCAGCAGACATGTGTTGCCACTCCTTGAAAAGAATAGCAGAACAAGTTAAAACAGATGTTGTAAAGAATACATAATATATTGGAGTCACTATGGAGGTGTTGAATATATCCAGAGCTCTGTTTAAATAGTTGATCTGTGTGCTCACACAGATTATAAGACTTAGCAGCAGAATCCAGGACAAAGAATGTTTTAGCACAGGTTTTCCTGCAATAAGTTCCTTGATAGTGATGCCCAAGCCTTTCACGCAGGAGACTGACAATGCTCCAATTACAGAGCAGATTGTTATGTACACAAGAATGTTGGTCTGTCCATGGCGAGGTCCTACCACGAATATCAGTATTAAGGACACAATGACGACAACTGTTGCAAAAACCACAAAACCTGCAGTAGGGAGGGAAAAAAATCACTTATTTATATACAGTACACAAGAGCATCCTGTTAGGTACCAAGAAACGTGCATATTTTAAGGGCAACAAGTCAAGGTCGATAGGCTTTTTTTCCTCCCCTTCATTTTATTAATTACATGTTCAAATGATGATCTTTCTTCGACCAGTCATCCAAAATGGAGGCTACAACAAATCTTATGACAACTGATGAGCTGGCTAAAATAAGCATGGAACTACGATTGCAGGCATGCCTGCAATTCCAAACTCTACTTCGCTACCAGGCTCTGAAATGAAGAATACGGTCCTAGATTGCCAGCCTCCCTTTCACTGCAATCCTTGACTTATTCAAAAGCACAGAACCAGGGGTATAGGGAGACCAGAGGGTGTAGGCATATATCTAAATGCTGGCTGTGATTTGTTTTGATTTGGGTGCTTCACTCAGCAACAGGAATTTTAAGCCACCGATCGGACATGCTGATAATGCCCTCGAATAAGTCATTTCACCCCTCAGTTTCATCTGTAAAATGGAGCTTTAACTTCTTTGTAAAGTGCTTTGAGATCTACAGATATCAATTGCTATATAAGAAGCAGGTATCTCATTATTTTTATTATAATATAATGTGAAACATAGATGACTCTGACCTAAATTTTAGCTACTAGTCCTAATGGTAACCCTTTGGTATTGTAAATTTCCCCCACAGTCTATGCTTAATTTTTTAAGATCAGCTCAAAACTGACTTAAACAGATGACGTTTCTTTGCAGAAAATGTAACAAGGGGAAAATAGCTGTCTGCTTCTTAGGTTAACATATTAAACTGCTAATTTATTATTCTTTCAGAACATACTTTTACTTGGACAAAAAATGACCTCATTGTTTAATCCTGGCATTCTGTACAAAATAAATTCACTGGTATCCTTCAAAGCTCACACTAAGTCTATTGTAGAATTCAAACTCGTATTTTATTTACAGATGTAGAAAAACCGAGGTGGTCTTTAACTTTTTGGTACTAGAAATTTGCAACAGTTGCAACTGTAAATGAACCACAGTCCTTCTAGCAAAGTAGAATAAACATACTTATCTTCCTTCATTAGCTACCCTGCTACTTACAGATGAACTTGACATTTTCTCTCACCTGGATCTCCTAGCTTGTGAGACATTTCACTCAAAGTTTCTACTTCCTCTTCTTGTGGAGCATGAATGACCATCACGGTTGACCCCAATATACTTAACAAACATCCAATTTTTCCATGCAGATTAAGTTTTTCATTTAAAAAATAGGATGAAAGAATGGCACTGAAAGGAAAAAATACATTGACAGATTAGGAATCAGGAGATATTTAATTAATTTGCCCACAGCAGACATCAAAAAACATTAGCATCTTAAAGTTCAGAAAAGACTTTTCGCTAAGTAATTAAGAGCTGTTAATTGTTATTCTAAGTTAAGGCTCCAAATAAACAAAGAGGGCAAACAATCTGAATACAGAATTAAGTACATACTGCCTCAATATGCAGATAAAAGCTCTACAGCTCCCTTGTTTCAATATCTAATTGAGTGCACAACCTCTAGTCATCTGCAACATTACTCATGTCCATACATTTCTATTAGACTAAATCCACTAATATATTAAGCGTAATTACAATTGTCTATATTAACATGTCTGCTATGCACTAGACTATTTGTAAATGTCTGGAGGCCCAAAAGTTGTTTTAAATTATGCTGCCTCCTCAAAATTGCAAGGGAGAATGTTATACATCATCCTCTCTATGAAATCCCTCTCCAAGACAATGTGGTGTGCTGGTGCAAAATCCTTGACTCTCTAAAGACAAATAAGATCCTGACTTTGGTCAGGAATGAAAATTAGTTTATTAGTCTTGTCTTCCTTTTATTTGTGCACATCATAACTGGCTTCCATCCTCAAGAGATGCAGAAGACAGGAATAGCAGGGTGTTGCAAGTCAAGGTAAAGATACACCGCTAGAGCTGTGCAAGGCAGCTTGTAGAGCGTGGACTCATCTTATGCCTGGGTTAAGTCAGTGCTACTCCTTCCATTTTTATGAGTACTAAGTGTAGTCAGAGTTAAGCAGAAAGCCATATTTAACAACTCAAATTTAAGTGATAGACATTTCTAAATACGTACTTCGCTTCTACCTCTCTGAAATAGTGCTTCTTTCTAAACAGTTCTTACCTTACAAGAACACTGAGAGCTCCCAATGGAGTCACTAATGTAGCTGGTGCAAATGCATAAGCAGCAAAGTTAGCTACTTCACCAGCTCCCACTGCAGAATAAAAAAAGAATGAGGAAGTCTTAACACATGTAAGAGAAACCTCTGAAACTGAACAAGTGTTCCCACAGAGAAGAAATTCAACTAAAATGTTCAGCTGACATGGAAGTTTAATATAAGCAGAACTCAAAGCTAGCAGCTAGATATTCCATATAACAAAAATAAATCTCACCTCTAATTTAGGCTAACCCATTTTTATTTAACAGCCTCTGCATTTCCCCATCCTACTAACTCAGGTCATTTAATTCTCACATAAGCAAAATAATCTGCAATTGTATCTTCTATGAAGCAGTACATAAATTACGAGTCAAGTTAAATGCGCATAGTCACACTGTTTAAGTCCAAAGTTTAGGAGATGTGTAAAAAGATGAAACAAAACCAAAGAGAAGGAGAGAGAGAGGAGGTTTCAAAATATTTTAAAGTAACTTTTTTCAATGAATGGTTTTGTATTTTGTATTGGCTGGGGCTCCTGCAGAAGGGCCACGTACACCCAGGAGGCAGGGATAAAGGAGAAAGCCAAAGCCCTACCTCCAGGGCTGTTCTCCTCCCCCCCCCCCCCCCCCCCCCCCAATCCCTCACCTGGAGCCCTCACCTGGAGGCAGCAGGGCTCCAGCTGTCAGCCCTGAGTTGCTGCAGCACAATGCAGAAGTAAGGGTGGCAATGGGGTGCTAAGTCTGCTGTGAAAAGTGATACTGACGAATATCACTTTTCACATCGCCACCCTTACTTCTGTGCTGCTGCTGGTGTAATGCTGCCTTCAGAGCTGGGCACCTGGCCAGCAGCTGCTGCTCTCCGCTCTGCATTCAGAGCTGGGCGGCACTATATGTACCAGGGAAGACACATAGAAAGGGGAGTCAGATCAAACAAGTTTAAGAACCACTGGTCTAGTTTAACTGCCCAAGCTTAGTGAAGTGAAAAAGTAAAATACATAAATGGTAAAAATTAAAAAGGGGTGAAATTCTCTGCTGATCAAGAAAAACTATTGAAAAAATTCACTGGAGATATATCCTTTTACATACACACACACACACACACACACACGATAGATAGATGGAGATAGATATCTATCTAAGAACCTTCTTTTTAATTTGATGTTAATTACAAAGATATTACTAATAATACAATTTATTTTTTTAAATACGGATTTTTATCTCAGTGTACATAGGTATGCACTATTTCTAGCTTTGGTTATTGTGTATTCAACAATTTTTTTGAACATTTTGATATTTAAAATCTTTTAACACTGGTTATTGTTTTTGATACTTACTTGACAGAAGTCCAGCCCACCACAGCCACTCTTTAAGATATGCATGACCGCCTTGACCTGGAATTGGAAGAACGAGCAATTAATCAGCAACACATAGGGGCAAGCATCAATTACTATGATCAACAGTTATATTCCAAAAAAAGAATTATTTTCAAGCCATGTTACAAACATATATGCAACCGCTCATTAAACAAACACCTGCACAATTTGATGCATAATCAGAAGTTAGGGTTGAAGTCAAAATCTTAAAATGTGCAGATATTCCTGTGCAATTTGCTCTAAAGATTAGCAGCGTATATATATTTCTTTGGGACTAGAAATGGCATTACAGACAGCACGATATTTGCCTATTCTGAGGTAATGTTCTAGACTCATAACAATGTTAAAAAACAAATGAAATAAAAGGAGATTTAACAGAATCCCTATTCTTACAGTTGACCTAAATAGTTCCACAGTTTGTAATCCCAGTTGACTACTCAGTTTCTTCCTTTTATACAGTAAATTAGGAGGATATCCATAGGAAGATACAACTTTATCTTGGGAAACAGTCAATCGTGTAATCTAAGGAGAGTGTGTGTATGTGTATACATTAATGTACACACTTTAAGCCACACACCACCATGGTATTTGGGTGAACTTCAAAGGTAGAGGCCATACAATATTTGCCCCCCCTCCCAAACTGAGAGCACACATTTGGTGTTCACTCATAGCAACACCAACTTCTCTGGAATCACCAGAGATGGAAGGTTCTAATCCTGTGCTATGTGGTGGTGGCGTGGCTGTAGCGCCGCCAGCCACCGGTGCTGCAGCAGTGCGGTAAGGGGGCAGGGGGGTTGGATAGAGGGCAGGGGAGTTCAGTGTGGAGGTCAGGGGGCGGGGGTATGGATGGTGGTTGGGGGGAAACAGGGGGTTGAATGGGGGCAGCGGTCCCAGGAGGGGGAGCAGTCAGGAAGGAGGGAGGGGTTGGATGGGGCAGCAGGGGGCAGTCAGGGGTAGGGGTTCCAGGGGCAATCGGGACAGGAGAACAGGTGGTTGGATGGGGCAGGAGTCCCGGGGGGGCTGTCAGGAATGAGAGGTGGGGTTGGATGGGGCGGGGGGAGTCCGGGGGCAGTCGGGGATAGGGGTCTGTGGATGGGGCGGGGGTCGGATGGGGCAGGAGTCGGGGGGGGGTGAAGATAGGAGGTGGGGGCCGGGCCACAACCCCCTCCCCTAACCGGCCCTCCATACAGTTTACGAAACCCAATGCAGCCCTCAGGCCAAAAAGTTTGCCCGACCCTGTTCTAATCCACTCCCCCCCCACCCCCCCCACACACACACAATTAACCTTTTAGTTTCTTTGATACACTGCAACCCGTTTCAGTGTGGGTCACTTAACTGGGGGCAATAGCACAGACTATTTTCAGACTGATACAACTGGTCAACAGAGGGCAATTGGTGTAGAAGGGCAACAGTCCATCCAACATCATCTTGAATATTTCTAGCTGTTTTCTATCTATCTGAGCAATTACGTTGTGCCCGTCACTGTAGTATCTCAACACCCAATGCACATTTACCCCATTACTACTTCAAGTCTTTACCATATTTATCAAATGCACAGTCAGCTTTAGCAAAAATCCAAAAAGTTGGATGGACGCAATGCAATATTACCCAAGGGATGAACCAGTTCTTAAAATTATTTGCTTTCGGTTTTGATGAAGTATATTAACTACTATTAAACTGTCAATATAACAAATTCTTTTAGTATACATACACAACACCTAATAAGAATTAAGTAAAATAACCTTATGTTTTTCTGCTACAGTAAAATATTAACCCAAAAAACACAACCATCTAAGGTTCTGGAATGTCATCTTCCTGAACACTACCCTTCCCCCTTCAGGCCTCCCCCGTCCTTTTTTTATTATTAGTATTATTATTATTATTATTTCAACATTTCTGACAATGAAAGTCTTCAGGAGACATTTTAGTTTTAGAAAATAAAAGCTGTCACGTATTCTGATCAAATACTTTGACACAATTACACTATTTATGAGCCCATCCATTTCGGCAAGCATCCAGGCAATCAGGATCGATCGCATTGGTTCCCAAATCATTTTCAAGTACAATTCAAGGTGCAGTTTAGACCTACAAAGCCCTGATTTGGGTCCTAAGTATCTTAGAAATTGCCTCTTTCATCTCTAACTCCACAGCGGAGATCAACTGAGACATTCAAACTGACAGTTCCTAGGTTTGTTCACTTGGAGGCAAGCACTCCATTGTAGGGGCCCTGACTCTAGAATTCATTCCCCTCCACATCCTCCAACAGCGCAAGTATGTTGATCTTCCAATCACACTATGAAGATCATCTCTTTAAACAGGCTTTTTCCAGGTGCAGGGGGAAGCTCAGAAGAGGGAAGCAGGTAGGATGTAACCAGGTTTATTCTTAACTGACATGTTCTTTGATTAAAATATGCAAATTTATAGTTTGTTTTGGAAATGTACTTAGAGGGCACTAACTGAATATATTACAGAAAGGGATTTCACCTTTTACTATACTTAATAACGAACTAGAAATAATTCAGAGTCCAGTGAAAATACAGGAGCTGAATATTTTAGGTCTAGAAATTTCATCTCTCAATAAGGAACCAAAGTAAATCAATACTCAAAAAAATCAGAGTGAAAATTCAGTAGCCATTCACTAAGCATTCAAATAAAATTAAAAACAAGCAAAAGTTCTCAAGTGCATACCATACCTGCTCTCATGGAGCCCTTCCTGGCCAGCCGGAGGAGACCCTTCTTTTTTAGGATGAAACTCCCTCCAATGAAAATGCTGGAGCTCATAGCCAACACGAGACCAATATAGAAATCATATTTTCCTCCACTCTGGGTCATTTCGTAAGCTACTGAAGTGTTCAAAACTGCCACATCGGTCATGGAACAAAAGAGCTGCTGTTACTGGAGATAGGGTGATGCAATGCTGAAACCTGAACAAGTGCATATATATTATCACAACAGGATTTCATACAAATAAATCACACGTCTATTTTCTTATGGAAAAACTCTGTTTGCAGCCAACAAAAATGGCAGTGTGGCTGGGCCTGCCCCAAAGAACCTGAACTCTAAAGGCAGATAAAGATCAGAAAATACACTGGATGAAGGTGCATGCTTGAGGCAGGGGTGAAATAGGACAGATAACTGATTAAAGACTTTGAAGAAGTACAGAAGAGCATCTGGCACTCCAGATGAGAGTTCACAGTACAAGAAGCAACAAGGAATGACGCTTGAAGACAAACATAAGCAGATCCATGTACACCTCTACTCCAATATAACACGACCCGATATAAAACGAATTTGGATATAACGCGGTAAAGCAGTGCTCGGGGGGGGGGGGGGCTGCGCACTCCAGTGGATCAAAGCAAGTTCGATATAATGCGGTTTCACCTATCACGCGGTAAGATTTTTTTACTCCCGAGGACAGCGTTATATTGAGGTAGAGGTGTATTTTCAAACATACAGTGTGTGTGTTTTTTCTTCATATTCACACATAGTTCCACTCCATATCACACACAAAATATCGTTATTTATGTTAAAATTAGTTTACAATCCGGGTTTGAGTTAAGACAGCCACAGCATCCCAACAGACTCATAAGATTACGGGAACAATGGAAGAAAAAAGGGTACAAAGGACTGTTCAAATCATGGTAGTTCAGTTAGCACAGACCCTTTTTTGGGATGCATAAAAATAGTGCCTTTAAGGAATAACGTAGCAGAAACTGCAATAACAACCAGCAATCCTGTTTACCAATAGATTTTGCAGGGTTGTTTTTCTCAGTACAAGTTTAACAAAGCACCCCTAATGCTTATCTACAATGGCAATGGAAGAGTTTACTATGGAAAAGCCTTCACTCAGACTATTGGAGTCTCAAGCCTAGTTATGTGGAGAACTGCAGCAAGGGCCTAAGAAAAGTGTTAAACAAGAACTTTTAGAACAGGAGTCAAAATCTTCAATGCACTCCTGTTTCTGGCATGATATGACAATTGTCTATTTGCTCTAAATTATACTACTTTTCTGATACATGGTGCAATAAAGATATTACAGTTTCTTTCTGAGACATTAGATTTTGGATTTTTAAGATATGTGCATAAGCAGTCTTAAAACACTGAAATGTTCTGCTTAATTATATTTCAAGGTGATTTACTAATTTCTGCCAAATATGAAAGGGAATGAACATTTTTCTCATTTCCACTTTTAAGTTGCAAAGAATTCTTTTAATACAGCTGACCAGTAGAGAGCACTACCCTGATATACTGCCACACAAAAAAACTCTGGATAAAAACAGCATCAAGTTTCTATATACTGGAACTGCAGAGGGAAGAGGTCAACAAAAATGTGTTGAAACTTACGGAAATATATGAAATTTTCATAATATTCCTGGTTCACCTATGTAATACATGTTCCAGGTATAAAAGAAACTAGCAAATAGTGCAAGTCAATTTAGCATGTATATGATCTAAAGGACAGTAATAAAATATTTCTACTTCAATGTCTATTGCCAAGATGAATTCAGAGTCTGTGCAAACACTGTAAAACCATACCACAACCTACTGCTATTTCCCAAATGTGCAGGCGGTCTGAGGGGGCTACGGCGTTAGTGCATCAAGGCCCCAGCACTGCTGCCTTGGCTGAGGACACCATGCTGTGAGAAGCCCCTGATGCACTAGTGTCTTGGCATTCACCCCAAGCTCTTATCCACAGCAGCTCATATGGACAGCCCCGGACCCCCACTCAAATACCATCACCCCACACTCCTGACTGCCCCCTTGATTCACCTGGCACACCTTAAAGGAAATGCAGAGGGATATGAATGAGTAAGCAAGACTATGGTTCTCTCTCCCCTGCTATGCTCCCTTAACTCCTCTATTATGGGCATGGTCAGAGAATGTTCTGAGATGGAGCAATGGGAGGGGGTGGGGCTGACAGAAGCAGAGCTGTGTAGGACAGTGAAATATGGGGGCAATCCAGTTTATGCATGGAAAAGTGGAATGAAGGGAAAACAGGACTCAGTCAGGGAGTATGATAGAGTGCAGCTCTGTGGTAGGCCAGGATAGGAAGTGGATCACAGGAGACTTCAATCTCTGCAGGGAGAGCATGCAAGACAATACACAGTAATGACTGATTTTCAGTGTTTCTACTCATTAAAAAATGGGGAAATACCCACACAAGACCTCTCTGACTTTGCTAGACTGTAAAAGAAATAAGCAGTTTAGCTTGGTATAGCACCGCAATCCTCCACCCCTACCCTAACCCCCTCTTCCCCACAAAAAATATCACTCCCACACCCACTGAGCTAATATTCCTATCCTGGTCTGCCTGCTCGCAACTTTTGAGAGAAGGTTGGGGTAATACTTCTGAAAGCAAGGTCCCTTCCATTTCCTGTTGGGAGAATGATGTTTGGTCGGTGTTTTCCATTTTAGATATTCATACTGAGCAGCAGGTGGTTTCCAATTCAGCAATCTCTACAAAGTGGATGTGACAAACTGACAGAGCTCATGTTACCCTACTATACCCTAAATACACTTTATGAAATTAAGTTAAACCTTACTGAATTAGTGTTAATACTTTTGGGGTACATTGTATTAAAAGTGCAATTGTGTATGTGTTATTTGGGCACTGTAAGTACCTTTTCAGTAGGGAGGGGGATGCTCATATACTTCCTCCTTTATAAGCCCTTTGAAACCTCCCCCCAAGAGGTTCACATACCCCTTCAAACTGGATTTTCCAGGGAACAACAGACAAAGAAAGGGTTTTTGGATAAATAGCCTGTTTTTAAACTGGCTCAGGGCCTTCTTCCTGATCCAGCAAACAGATAGGACCCAGGGTTCACGGAGGGCTCCAAAACTTAGTGAAAGATTGGAAGGAGTGGCCCCATAAGACTGTGTGTTTGTTCTGAGCTGAAGCTGTGATAAACTTGTCACCACAAAGGAAACCCTGTGGATGGGGTACTGAAGGACTGCTCTTGCCAGAGCTCGTGCTAGTGTTGGGGGATACTCTGGTAAGCTTATTTGCACACATGTAGGTTCTTTTATTGTTTTAATATGTTGTCTCTGTAATGCCTTTTACCTTAAGAATAAAATATGGTTGCATAGGAAGTATTGGGTGGTATCTTATAACTGTAGCAATTATACCTGGTAACCATCTCTGAAGAGAAAGCAAGAAGGTGTCATTGTGCAATCTGTCTATGGTGGGAACAGCACAGTGAAGGCAGGGAACTGTACAGCCTAGAAATACCCTGATCAGAAGAGAGAGAAATAGGGTCTCCACTAGAAAGGCAACAGCAGGGGAGCTGCAAGGTGAGAGTGGGTGCCCCTGCTGGACCAGTAAGGTGCAGTCACTCTGAACTGTGACAGTGAGTATGAGTAATGACTACGCTCCCTAAAACTTGGCTATGTCATTCATCTCATGCGTCTCTGGTAAGCAATTCACAAATTATAGATTTTAAATAAAGCTATTGGCCCAACCCCCCAAACATAATCAGAACACAAATATTTTTGACTCCTCAATCAAGTGCTTAGTTGTGGAAGGCTTAAGTTTTGATAGGACAGACCAAGGAAAGACAAAAGTTATTTGAATAATTCTAACTAGAGTAGGTTATCTTATATGGTTCAATCTAAAAATTGATTAACAGAGCAACTGAAAAGTCAGTTTATTTGCTGCAAGTCCATTCTGATGCAAAATTATTATTTTTTATTGGAAATAACCTAGTGCACTGTCCAATCTTCATGGAGGCACCCACATAGTTCAAGCACCACTCTGTTTTCTTAACATGCAATAGTGCTTCAGCAAATACCAGTATATAAGAACTTTCAACACAGCCCTTTCCTGATCAAATATCTGTTGGGTTGGGAAAACGGCAGGAGTAACTGTTCCATTCACAAAATACATGCATGGTACTGGTGTTTCTCAGAATAATGTCAGGTGAGCAGTTTACAAAATACAAAAGAAATAAACACTTTCCTTGGACAAAAATAGTTTTACTGCATACAAAAGAAGATTTTATCATGAGAAATCCAATCCCAGTGACTTGTACTAGGGGTATCGCTTGTTTATTGAGTTGTTGACTTACCTGTTTATAGCATAACAGAGCCTTTGTTATACTCTTGATAGAGCTCAGAATCGGTTTTGACTTTCTTCTAAATGAATATGCATTCTTCCATCTTTTATAAATAAATATCAAAATGAATAACTTTAAAGACTAGCATTTATGCAAATCCTTGATGCTGTAAACAAAGGACAGTACAAATCTTTAAGGGCAAAATGAGACTCAGTCCCCTGGTGAAAAAAGGCTCATTTCATGTAGTGGAGTGAAGAAAGATAGTCCTGAATGGCTGTCTCCCACTCCTCGATATCAGCTGAGAGGAAGTGAGGAATAAGGTCAGAACAAGCCATATCATATACCCCTTAAAGGCAAAGGTCAGGACTACATTAGAAACTTACCAGCATAGCAACATCAGGTAGGGGTGTGATTTTTGATGGTATTTTTATGCCAGCAAAACCCTCCTTGCACAGATCAAGTTATACTGGCATAAAAGAGCTTTTGCTAGCCTAGTTATTGGTGAAATGGTATCTAAACTATATCAGCAAAGGCACTTTTTTTTTGCCAGTATAAGCTTCATCGATACTAGGGGCAAGTTTACACTTAAAACACTGTGCCGCTGTAGCACTTTAATGAAGATGCTCTAAGCCAATAGGAGAGAGCTTTCCCTTTGCCACAGTTAATCCACCTCCTCAAGAAGTGGTAGCTATGTTGGCAGGAGAAGCTCTCCCGCCTCATAGCACTGTCCACACATGGGATTAGGTGGGTATAACTACATTGCTCACGGGTGTGGATTTTTCACACCTGAGTGACGTAGTTATACCGATATAGGTCTGTAGTGTAGACCTGGCCTAGTAGGGTTTTGCTAGTATAGCTACAGCAGCAAAGTTTTTAAATACAGACTATGCCAAACTCTCATTTTCTCCACCCCTTCTTTTTTAGGAGACATGGGGGATGAGGAGATAGGAGAAGTCAGGCTCTAAGATTTCTCTGCTCTGGGAGAGGGAAAAAAAAGATATCTGATCATGATACTGCATCATGTACAGCTTGAAAATTGATGTTATGACTCACTGGCACTGAGTCACATATAGTATGCAATTCTCTGAATTTAGGCTAGCAACACCCTAGGGCAAGTACAGCTTGAGTCCACTGTTTCTTTCAACTTCCATCAATAAGAATAATGATGCACTTTAGATTTTCTTTCTCAATTCAAGACTGCATAAATGGTTAGCAAACAACTCTCAGTTCCTGTTTTCTTTTCAACATTTTCATGACCCATTTCTAGCTCTTACTATGAAACCTTCAGGGTTTGTCTAAGGCGAATTCCAATTTTAAAGTAGTATCTGTAATTTCTGGTCAAACTCAAATTGCTAGCAAACTTGAAGAAAAGCTTAGTTTGGAAAGGAAACAAGGCGAAATCCCTTTAGATTTTTCATCACCATCTAGGACATGGCTAGTACTTTCTGTGGATGGGATAGTAATATTTTGCGATGGATTTGTGGAGCTGAGATACAAACTGCAGATTACAATTATAGAATTTTCAAGGCAGTGACTGTCTTTTACTGTATATCTGTACAGTGCCCTGAACAATGGGGACCCTGACCATGATAGGGGTATCTGAGAACTGTAATACAAATAATAAATAAATTTGTGACCAATATTTATTCCTAGAGAAACCTTCCTTTTAGTTTTTCTATTAACTGATGTGACCTATGTAACTAAATTACATGCTGCAGTACATTTTAAAATATTATTTTGTAATACTAAGGCTATTTTTAAAACACTGGCGTGGCAGTCCTCTGTCCATGGTTTATAGTTTATGGAAAAGGGGAAAAAAACGCTTAGAGGTTTAAGTAAGAGGCCTGGTATGTTGGCTTGTCTTCACTGCAAAGTTAACTTGAGTTACAACTCAAGTCCTGTGCACCACCTTAACCTCAAGTGTGACGGTCCTTTTATCTCAAGTTTTCTGGCCCATCATGTTTTATAGGTTAAAACTTGAGTTAGCAGCTATTGAGTTTTGCTAAAACGACCACTCTGTACTGTGGATGCAAGCGAACACCACTTGAGTGCCGATAGTCCTCCAGTGCCTTTCCCAATTGTCCACCACCACCACGTGCCGAGAAAACCTGTCTGTCCTTTCTCACAGTCAACTGGGAAAATATTCATAGAGCAGCTCAGCTCTAGTGCAAAGAATTATGGGATATGCCCCAACAGTGTTAGCTGCACACGAGTGAGCGCAGCGCCACTGTGGACACAGAAGCTGGAGTGTTATTTCACACTGTGACTGGTTCTCACTTGAGCTAGGCTAACTTGTGAGAAGTACCTGACTGTAGATAACTCTAATTAACTCTGCAGTGAAGACATAAGATACGAAAGGCAATAGCTGAGCTAGGCAGTTAAATCTTTGAAAAATTCTGACCATCATGAGTTTTTCTTTTTCAATGGACCATCTCCCAGAAGGTGCCAACTCCTCTTTGTATATTTGTCTTAAAATAACTGTTTGGGAAAGCTGGGGAGAGGATTTAATAAATATGTCAAGGTGGACAAAGGAGAAGTCGCCCTGTAGACAGCAATATGATGCTGGCAGGTTGAGTGGTCAGAAAGAGGGGATTGCTTTCAAGGGATGTAAGCTATTCACTTTTCCTTTTTCCTCTGTAACTACACAAATAGTTTAGCTTATTTAAAATGAGAGTCTAGATACATTAAGCAAACCAATATTTTTGTTTCAACTTCATTTTCATTCTGTTTTTAATAAATCTTGGTTTTACTAAGATTACTGTTTATGGGTAATTTCATGCAGCATCCCCCGAAAAAATAGATCCCCATAACCTCAAAGGAGAAGAGTAGAGAGCTTCTGGAAACTACACCTCTCAGCGCCTTGGTTAAGGGGCATGTACAAAGCTGTCTTCTCCCAGTGATTTGTACTGCCATTATGCTGAACACAAGGGAAGAAGCCAGAAGACCATGGAGAAGATATTGTTTTGGTCACAAATGCTGTAAATTTGCTAAGTGTTCTCTAAGTGCACGGCCCAATTCAACATGAAATTAACTCACTCTTACAAAGCTGGCCGCAGCTCGCTGCAGCTCAACTGTGGAAAATCAGCTTGCTACTGAACCCATAAAGTTGTGACTCAGGGATCAGTTTACTTTTGTAGAATAAGAGCTTGGAACCATAGCCACCCACACATAACAGAATATATACTGCCCTTTAGGAGGCATCTACTCATAGCCTGTGCAAGTCAACTCATGTCAAAGAAACAGCTCTCAGAAGGCAACTAATCGCATCAATTTAAAGAATGGAGCTATGCTCTCCCTCATAAAAATAAGAGCCTTGACAGGCAAGACAGTAAGATATTGCTTTTGTGAGCAAGGGGATAGAGGGAAAACAATGTCGTGGAAAACTTCTGTGAAGTAGGAAAGAGCACCAATCAGTCGCTTGAAAGGAAACTCATTTGTCTTCAAAATCTAATACGGGAATAGGCCACACCTGACAACGTAAGCCGTGAGAAAGCTCTTTGCCTTCCAAGTTGTTGTTCTCAATGTGCCAGCAGAGTAGCAAAGTGATATTTTCCAAGAGACCTTACCAATTTCACTTTCCTGTTTCAACATGAGTAAAGTGACTAAGTAACATTTACAGTAATGGTTCAATTTCACATTCCTACTCCATTAGGCCATAGCAGTAAGCATCCAAATAGCAAAAAAAAAAAAAAAAGTGATGTTCAAATTAAACCAGGTTTTTGTTAAGTGGAGACGATATTGATTAAAATACATAAGTTTGTGAGAACGATGTGCACAGTGTAGCACTTGAAATATATGCAAAGAAGGCAGAAAAAAATAAAAGACAGTATAACCCTTCACCTTGTGCATGTTTATCTACAGATATGACCATAAAAGTTTCCTTTGTTAAGCAATGACAAGAGGAAGTGGCCTCACCTGGTAAAAGTTTACCTGTTCAGAAAGAGATGAAGGGGCTGGTCTACACTGAAAAGTTATGTCAGCCTAGCTGTGGCTCTCAGGGGTGTGAAAAATCCACACTCCTGAGAGATGTAGTTAAGCCGACGTAACTGTAGGCAGCGCTAGGTTGACAGAAGAATTCTTCTGTCGACCTAGCTACCACCTGTTAGGGAGGTGGATTACTTATGCCAACAACAGAAGTCCTCCCGTCATCAGAGGCAATGCCAATGCTGAAGCACTGTGGCAGCACCGCTGTAGTGTTTTAAATATAGAAATACCAGCTAAAAATCAATTGTGACTAAAACTTTCTAAACATTCAACACTAAACAAAGGTGGTATTTCATGAAGCACGTTAGGGAGCTAGTCTTTTTTACATTTAAAATTAGGCAGTTGTAAGTCAATACCAAGGGGGTCCTAACTTAGACAAAAAGACAAGTTTTATATCCTGTTTGCAAATGGAATACTGCTCATGGAGAGGACTGTACTCTTTCCATATGTGAGCAGAATGAATTCCAACTTTTTACCCAGTTTTGCCACTGAAAGTAAACAAACAAAGCCACATTAATAATTAGGATCTCCTTTATTTTAAAATAATCCACGCTGAAAATACTAAATGTTATAAGAGTTGTGACATAGCTTTAGCATACAAAGAAGCTGTTAAACTGTCAAATATTATTACTTTTGAGGCCACATCTACATTGGAGAACTTTACAGTATAGGAATACACCGGTATTCTATACCGACAAAGCCAAGCACTCTTAGTGTAGATGCAGCTATGCTGGCAAAGCTGTGCTTTGCACCGATATAGTAAAACCACCCCTGTAGACGAGTTGGCCGGAGCTCGACCCGCTCCGGGGCGGCGGGGAGCCACACCGACTCACTACCCTTGAGGCTGGGGCACTGGGTCCGGCGGCCCGATCTTCCCTGGCAGCCCTTGTGGTCCTGAAAGGTACAGTAGGCCCAGCCCTGGCTCAGGGCGGGGACCAACATTATCCGGGCTCAGACCCTCAGTTAGGGCTGAGCAACGGTCAGCAAAGTATATAAGCTCAGGCCCTAGGCCAAGGCTGAGCAACAGTAAACAAAGTATATAAGCTCAGGCCTTAGGTCAGGGCTGAGCAACAGTGCACAGTATATAATCCCAGGCCCTAGGTCAGGGTTGAGCAACAGTAAACACAGTATATATGCTCAGGCCCTAGGTCAGGGCTGAGCAGCAGTAAACACCGTATATAAGCTCCGGCCCTAGGTCAGGGCTGAGCAGCAGTAATACAGTATTTAAGCTCAGGCCCTAGGTCAGGGCTGAGCAACAGTGATAGGCCTAAGCCTCACAGGCCTGGGAGAGGGGGAGACTGCCACCCACAGGTTGGGTGGCAGGGGAGACACAGGCCCTCCCGCTCCACTGCGTCCCAGCCCGGGGCCCTAGCAGCGGCAGAAGACTCGCTGCTTTGTCAGTGGGGTTCCTGGCCGCAACACACTGACATAGGCTCCGGTAGTGCTACAGCCAGACTGGGGTCGGCTGCCCCCGGGCTACTTCCACACTCCCCCTCGGGGTCTACCTGGGTGCTGGCGTCGGCCTCGGGGGGATCCTGGACCATGGGTTCGTCCGGCCAGGGATCGTCTGGCAAGTCCGGCAGCTCCTCCGGATAGCGGGCGCAGGGCAGGCCCGGCGGCTCCTCTGGGTAGCGGGCGCAGGGCAGGCCCGGCGGCCGTCCCGAGCCGCGGAGGTTTCCCAGCCCCGAGCTAGGCTGGGGACCTTTGGTCTCTCCAGCTGCTGGGGCCTGACTGAGCTCTGACCCTCTGAGGGGCGGGCTCAGAATTTCCTAGCTCCGCCCACTCCGGCCTCCGGATGGGCTCTTCCCCCTCCGGGGCGGCGGGGAGCCACACCGACTCACTACAACCCCCCCATAAGTGAAACAAGCCACACACCTGTAAAAGCATAGTTATGACCATATAACTGTCGTCTACTGGGGCTTCTGCTGGCATAGCTATGTCTGTCAAGGATCACATCTCACTGACCCAGCTATGCCAGCATAAGTCTGTAGTGTAGACCTGGCCTGAGCTACGTCGCTGTAGTATAGATACTTACTACAACAATGGAAGGAGTTTTTCTGTTGCTGTAGTAAATCCATGCCCTGAAGAGGCTGAAACGAGGTTGATGGAAGAATTCTTCCAGCAACCTAGCAGCATTTACATTGTGGGGTAGGCTGACCTAACTACATTGCGCAGGACATGAAATTTTTCACAGCCCTGACCAACACAGGTAGGTGGACCAAAGTTTTAGGTACAGTTCAGTCCTGAAAAGAATGGAATTAAGTCCTCATAACATTATATGAGCATGTAGCTATTACCATTCTGATTCATTTGAAGAAGATATACTGACTTTTGTTTTCACAAATTTAGCAGAAATAAAACAAACTTAAAAAATGCAAAGATATTTGATTTTTAAAAGATTTCAATTTTAAGTTTCTGAAGTATTAATATATTTAAAATTATTTTAAATGTATTGTAGGTGGCTCTACCTAAGAAAATGGTCATAAAAATTGTGACATTTATTGAGTGAACCCCACAATAAATAAGTGGCCAGTACAAGACCTATGCACCATACGTCCCACTTCAGCCTTTGAAAGAGATTGAGCGATTTAAGCAGTGCATATGCCTTTGTTTGACCCTCTGCACAAAAACAAATTTCATTCTTTCTACTATTCAATTTTTAATTTCAAAATTGGATTGTTTTCTTACAGATCTCTTACCTTTCTGGCATCCTATAGATACTTCTTCACATGCCATTTACCTTCCATTTTGCTAATCAAATAAATAAATAAATAAATGGAGATATCCTATCTCCTAGAACTGGAAGGGACCTTGAAAGGTCATCGAGTCCAGCCCCCTGCCTTCACTAGCAGGACCAAGTACTGATTTTTGCCCCAAATCCCTAAGTGGCCCCCTCAAGGATTGAACTCACAACCCTAGGTTTAGCAGGCCAATGCTCAAACCACTGAACTATCCCTCCCCCCACATTGAAGGAAAAAGGAAGCTAACCCAAGATCTACGATGACACTATTCTTTAAAAAAGTACCACGCTGAAGTGTCATTTTATTGAGCAATAAAATGTCTTGAAATTAATTTTTTTTTCTAGTGCTGAACTCCTTATATAAAACTCTTAACTTAATCACATTAAGATATTACTAAACTAACTATTAAGGTTAAGGAATCCAAGATTTAAGTATTCTGAGTAAAAGGATACTCCACAACAGCAAAATCAAAGAATGCTTTCAGAATCAAGACCCTTTTAAAATGAATTAAGAAAGTTCACACCTATCTGTTTCAGCCTGACTACAGATTTCAGGAAGAAGCAAAGCACCAGTTTTAAAACAGAATTTTTAAGACCTTTCCTGTGGATTTCTGTAGACTGTAGATTATTTCAGAAAATAATCCTGCATGCTTTGTTCACAGATTTCAATTTTCCCAGATAATAAAGATGACTAAAATCTGAGATTTTCATTCAGACACCATGATGTTTAAATTCAACAACAGTGCATTCTGAAAAATCTGCTGATACTAGGAAGTTTATCCGAAGGACCAAACTACACTAAAAGTGTTTGTAATGTTACCTGGACCTCCTAAACTCTTGCCATGTCTCCAAGACTATTTTTATTAGTTTGACATTGAAGAGCAGTATTGATACTTCACTTCACAGAGAAGAAAGAGCAAATCTGTTGACACTTTTCATCATTGACTTTTGTTTTCTGTTATGTAGCAGCAAAACGAAGCAAACCTACCACACTGCAACATCTGCGGAGTAAAAGGTCAAATATACTAAAAGGTACTACTTCATCCTATTTAGCAAGTCTCTGTCAGTCTACATATTTGCATTTTTTAAATATTTTGCAGTAGTGATAAGAAATATACTCCCCTTTACGATGTCATGTTACATGGTAAATTAAGCGTTTCAGTGATAATATAGTTTTGATACTGGAAGCCTTTACTTTAATTTATACAATAAGTTATATACATGAAATCTCTATGAAAATAACCAACAAAAGCACCATAAACAAATATTCTCAATACATTGTGTGTTAGGATGTTAACAGTAAAAGTCCTATTAAGTTAAAGCCTCCCCCTGGCTCAAGCATCTTTTGTCCATTCATACCCCTTCTTTTCTTTAATGTCAGGTACAGATGCCTCTAAAGAAGGACAGCTGCAGCGTAGCATGAAACCGACAAAGACTACAAACAGCAGTTGATACAAGAGTGAATGAATTTAAAAATCAAGTGCCATTTTCAAAATGGTGAGATGTATGCAGAATGGTACATATAAAGAGAATATGTAAAAACTACTCTGGAAAAAAGTAATGCCACCTTAAATTTTCTGGTTAAAATACAATTCTCCAAATTTATCAAAGCAATTATATAGTCACAAGAGACCTATAAAAAAGCATGTTAGCCATAAAATTAAATAGTGCATATAATATTCACCTATGATGTCAGGTAACTAAACTAAAAAGCGATTAAAATATAACAGTGATGTAATGAAATATTAGTAGAGACACAAAGCAACAGCTGTGTTAAAGTTGGATTTTAAATCTACCTATTAGTGTAAACACCTTTAAGTAGATCTTTCTCACTTCTTAAAACAATTGCATAGCAGTTTAAGTTTTTATTAACAAAAAGTTAAAGCTGCAACTGACATGCTTTTGAAAGCCCCCATGTCCCAAATGGAGCAGGAAGCCACGTTTTTATAGCAGCAGTCTATCACAGCTGCATACTCTACTTCTGAGGGAATTGTGTAAAAAAAAAAAAAAAAAAAAAACCGCAAATTTTGTCAGTAACAACCCTCCCCCCGCTTTCCCCTAACTTGGTGGTGAGGCTGCACCTGACCCTGCCACAAGGGCCAGACCTGCCACAGAGGTCTATGTCCCAGAGGGGAAGGCGCTGCAGGGTAATCTCCAACCTCTGTGAAGCCAGTGGCCTGAGCTCCCTACTGCCATGTTGGAACCTCCATATTTATTTATTGACAAATAAATCTGCAGAATTTAAAAAATATTGTGTGCAGAATTTTTATTTTTTTGGTGCAGAATTCCCTCAGGAGTAGCAGGCGAAGTAACTCACCAGGGTTAGCAGCCCCGCACCAGGCACACCAGGTGTGGGCAGGCAGACTCAGTCCGGCAGGACCTAAATGTGGAGGGGTCCAGGAGTGAGGGGAGAGGGTTCGATGTGGAGCAATCTGGGTGGGGGCAGCTCAGTGGGGGGGATCAAGATACACAGGTGCTATAGGACTCTGCGGAGGGGGTCCAGGTGAAGGTGGTTGGGACTCAGCAGGGGGTTCTGGGTGTAGGAAGATGGGTCCAGGTGCTGGGGGAATGGGACTTGATAGGGTAGGGGTCCAGGAGCAGCTGGTTGGGGCTCAGTGGAGTGGGGGATCCAGGTGCAGGTGGCTATGGAGTGGTCCAGGTGCATAGGGGATAGTGCTCATCAGTGTGTGGGGTGGTCTGGGTTTCGGGGGGGGGGGGGGGGGAAGGGGGGGGGATACACAAGAGTTGGGCAGACAGGGGAGCAGCCCCCTGTACACTGATCCCTTCCCCTGTGACTGAGGAGCAATGGAGGCAGGAAGCGGGGGGAGAGGGGAGATACAGAGCTGGGAGAAGTTTCTGGGAGTGGGTCTGACCCAGACCCAGACCCAGCCGCTCTGTGCAGGTCAAGTGCACTCCTCTCCCCACCCCAAGTGGGACTAGCCTCTGAGTCCGGTGCAGAATGGGAGCCACCAGTCAGGGTGGGGCTGGGGCTCGGCAGGGCTCTGGATGCAGGAGGTGAGGCTGGTGGAGTATGGGTATAAGGGGTCCGCAGCCCCAGCCAGAGCAGCCCCAGCCCTGCACCGCCTGCAATGACTTAACTCTCCTCTGGCTGCACCCAAAACAACTTGCCTATGCTGCTGGGTAGGGGAGCGTGACTGCTCTTGCAGCTTCTCTTTGCTTCCCTATTAGAAAGTAATTTTTCTTCAAGGAAGCACAGAAATCTGCATGGGACATGCATTCGCAGTGGCGCAGAAAACACTCCAAGTTTTGTGGCTTGGCTACTACAGTAGCTTTAGAAATATTCAATATCACAGGAAGTTACAAAAAAATCCAAGAACACTACATTTTACACAGTAGCTATTTAAAAAAGAACAAAGAATATGTTATAGCAGTATATGTAATGAGAAAAAGTAGAAGTTCAGGAGATTAGTTTAAGGATATCCTTTTGTCTACCTACAAAATCAATTATAAGCTAGTCAGGGCAGGTCCCACATCTTCCTATATATTTGTGTAGTGCCTAACACGCTGGCTGCATTGTCTATAGGGGAAGAAACGGTGCGTTCTTAACTTGGGTGAGTTAACACACGCAAGGTAAAGTCTTCATGCACATCTAAAACATTTGGATAAATAGTTTCAGATAATGAAGGGAAATGACGAAGTATAAACCAGGGGTTCTCAAACTGGGGATCGGCACCCCTCAAGGGGTAGCAAAGTTATTACATGCGGAGTCGTGAGCTGTCAGCCTCCATCCACCACAAACCCCGCTTTGCATCCAGCATTTATAATGGTGTTAAATATATTAAAAAGTGTTTTTAATTTGTAAGGGGGGGTTGCACTCAAAGGCTTGCTGTGTGAAAGGGGTCACCAGTACAAAAGTTTGAGAACCACTGGTATAAACAGACCTGGAAAGGGTTTTAGGACAATGTCTGGGGGTAAATGGTGTCACACAGACAGGGAGAAGAGTGAATGGAAGCAGAAGCTGCTAGCAATGGAAGGCGCAATCTGGCAGTAAATAAGGAGTAGTCAGAGCATACTGAAGTTTAGAGAATTGCTTCCCCGGGGGGTAAGAAAGGGGTTCGGGCAGAACCACCGGCCTGGAACGTGCGGGTTCGGCTGCTGCCACGACCAGCAGCAAGTGCCGCTGCCAGCGGCCCCCTAGAATGACCTCGAGCGCCACAACTCCCGACCGACGGGAACCGGCGCTTAAGTGGCGGCACGGACGAGCCCCCCCCGGTGATCGCTTCTGCGCTGGCGGCTTTTCGCCTAAAAAGTTCCCACAGCGGCTGCCATCGGCTCAGCGGCACCAGCGCTAACGCGGACGGGTTGCGGTGACCACGGCCGCTTTCGCCAGGGCCCGGCCGGAGAAAGGGGCTCTCAGCTGGGCGGTTACGCGCCAGCAGCCCGACTGCATTAGCGCGCTCGCCGCGGCGAGTGGCGGCCGGCCCAGCAACGGGGGGAGACCCGCGGAGGCGGCTCGGGGGCAGCCCGAGAGCAGCGCCTATCACCTGAACAGCGGCTCCGGGTCGCTCGGTACCAGCCGTGAGCGCGCGCGGGGGTGGGGGAGGGGTTGGTCTGGGAGGCCGCAGCTCCCTGCGCCACTCGGCGCGTGCCCCCGCCCCGCGCATCGGTTATTATCGGAGGAGGCGGGGCGGGTTCGGGGACCAGCCTCGTTCCCAGGCGAGGACAGTAACTACCTGCCCGCCGCAGCGGGTCCCCGCGCGCAAGGCCCCGCCCAGGGGGCTGAGAGGAGGGCGCGGCCCCCACCCCGGCCGCGAGTCCCCCGCTCACCTGGGGCGGCGGCTCCTCACATCCCCGCCGAGGGGCGGCCCTGGCCCGGCGCGGGAGGAGGGAAGGTGGGGCTGGTTCCTGCACGCTCCGCCGCCATGGAGAACCCAGCGCCCCGTCGCGACTCACTCTTCCAGCCCGCGCCGCCCCAGGCCGTCACAGCCGGCGGAAGGGGTGGGGCCAGCGCGGGGACGAGGCAGCGGCGGCCCCGCCCCAGGAGCCCCGACCACGTGACTACTCCGTGAACGCGGAGAGGTGGGGAGGGGGGCTCCTGGGCCTGGGCCTGGCTCTGGCCGCGCGCCCCCTGCAGCAGCAGCGGAAGATAGGCTGACCAGACAGCACGTGTGAACAATGGGGCGGTGGGGGGGTAATAGGAGCCTATATAAGAAAAAGACCCAAAAATCAGGACATCTGGTCACCCTAGCGGAAGAATTGCTCTGTGCAACCTTGTCTCTGTCCCCGACTGCGGTGGGGATGATAAAAGATACTACCGGCCTGCCTAGGGTGACCAGATGTCCCGATTTTGGGGTCTTTTTCTTATATAGGCTCTTATTACCGCCCATTCCCAATTTTTCACACTTTGCTGTCTGGTCACCCTACCTGACTCCCCCACCTTGTCACCCCCACCTGCAGGGGAGGGGCTGGTCCTGATCTCCCACCACCAGCTGAGCTAGATCTCCAGTGTGTGCCGGGAACTAGAGCTGGGGCACGACCTCGCCTCCTCCACGAACCATTTAGTGCTATCATGAACTGGACAGAAAGGAGCACAAGGTGGGGAGGCCAGTTATTGTATTGAGGCTAGCTGTTCCTTTCCTGACCAGCTCGCACCCGCTTTCCCGCCAACCTTAGTTTTTATTTGTTTAAACAAGGCAGATAGGCAAACCATTTATCCCCAAACCCTCTCCCACCCAGCCACAGTCCCAAAGTAGTTATCTATGTCAGCCCCAGCCTCCCTTTTCTTACATTTAACAAAATCTGAAACAACAATGAAAGCTTTTAAATCTTTAAGGGAAAAAATGTTATACTATGGGATAAATTGCATTGTCCTTTACTTCTCAAATAATGGATAGATAGGAGGATAAATATGTTCTGTAACTTATCTTCCCTTTTCCCACTTTTTTTCCTTACTATTTTATACTTTCCTCTGGTCAAAATATATTTTCCCTTATGCACTACAAGTACTATTTTTGATTAAAGTCTCGGGTATATTTTATACTCTGACTAGTTGAGCCTCTTTCTCAACCTGACAAGAGTGATATACCCAACTTTAACAGCTCATAGGCTTAGGACCCAGGGGTGGTGGTGGTGGTGGGTTTTTTTGGACAAGACTACAATATTCCTCCTGAGATGCTCTAAAACTTAAACTGCAGGACAGCCTTTGAATGTGTAAGGGGACAGTCCAAAACTACAAGTGACAGTGTGCATATGGAGAAAGCACGGTGCATGATTGTTACCTTTTCAGATGGGGGTAGATTCTGTTTAGCTTCTGTGCCTTGCTGCCAGTCTTGTCTTGCCAACCTCTCTCATAGGTCAACTTGGCTCCTTGTTGCTCTTCTTCGTAAAGGGTTGCACCTGGCTTGCTTTTTTATTTTTCAAATAACAGAGAATCTTTGTTTTCTCTCTGAGGCAGCTCACTGTATTTCCTCACCAAGTGACTACTCATTTAATTCAATCTTAACATTACTAGACAAAAATGGCCCCTCCCTGTACCAGACAGTCTCTATAGCATACTGAGGATCAAGGGATGTTTTTAAATTCTAGGCCTATTTTACTTCCCATTGCATTTTATCTTGTGGATACAAGATTAAAACTGATGTAAAAATCATAACATTAAATGTATGTGCTTGTAAGAACTATTGCCCAAGTAAGCAAATATGTAAAGGCCTGAATTTTATGTAACTTTGTTTTAAAGGGGTACTTTCATGCCTCAATAGCCCTGTGTCCAGTGCTAAAATGGATTAAACAAAAATATAAAATATACTGTGCAAAATGGTGCAATATGAAAGATGTGTATAAATGCTTAAAACACTGAGCTTTCTCAGATGTTAAGTGTTAAAGAAGGAAATTTGGAGCATGTTGGATCCTAAAACTGATTGAGCTAGTCTAATCTTGGACACATCTTTCTTTGACCCTCAATCAACTCAGCAGAGAAACTAGGTAGACATAGGGAAATAAGTACAAAACCAGAAGTTGCATCCCCAGCCTCAAAAATGTATGATTTAAAATTTTCTATTATTTGAGCAAAGGTTTGCAATTCCTGTTCATTATCTCACGCCCTTTGGAAATACTGAATATATTATATATTTTTAAAATTAAATATAGTTTAATACAATAGTAAAATCGGTATCATGTAAGACTGATTGATTAAATGCGTACAGAGTACTTAGCACTAGACTTCAGCTCTAGAGGTGCCCATTATAGCAACCTTTTCCTCCTACACCCCAAAAAAATACAAGCCAAAAAAAAAAATCAGCCTTTTAACAAACCTCTAGGAACATTATTAAAGGGAACAATGAATAAATACATGTAAAATATTAAATAGATTACTTCAAGTATTGTAATTTCTTCAAGGAACTTGGTGAGTTTTTAGCTGCTCCTTTTGTTCGTGTAATCTTGATTGCTGCCTCTGTCCAAAAAAAATTTAACCTTGTTTCAGACAAAAACATGAAAGTTTAGCCTAGCCCACGTTTCATCATGAATCATTCAATCATTATCTCAAAGCCCAAGACTATGCTCTGTCACATGAAGTGTTCAAAGTACAGTATCTCTGAATAATTCATAGCAGGTTTCGTTACATAACGTTTCAACCATGTTTCAGAAATACTAGCTGCCAATTGGAGTGAATCCCGAATGTTAGGATGATGGTGACCCAACTAATGCATTTTTGCAGTGTAACTTCTCATTTAGACCCAGTCAGCAAAGTAATTCAAGTGTCTTATTGAATTTCACATTGAAGGTCTGCAGAGGCATACTCCTTTGCAGGACTGGGGCCAAAATCCTTATGAATTCTGGGCTAGATTCTCTGGCCTATTGTGGTCCCTTTGCTCAGTTCAGGCAGTGCAAAGCAGGTAGAAGCTGCTCACATCTCTAGAGCTGGGTACTCTTCTTAAGCCGAGAGTCCCAAGCACACAGTCGTATTAGCTGTTTCATAAGCCATACTTCCCACTCTGAGAGAACCTGAGGAAGGGATTGTACTGTGGTGGGGAGAGGGCAGATATCCCCAGGTGGTGCCTAGTCTCTTGGGTGACTGTTACCAGCTGAAATAGTTTTAAAACATCTCCTAAAATATTCTAAATTCAATAAGGGCTGTAGCTGGCAAAAAAATGGAACCTGGAATCAGGGAGGCTCCCTCTACTGCACTTAGTAAACAGAGCACAGCAAAGAATCTGGGTTTCTGAGTTCACTAAGACAATAATAGTATGTCTTACCCAGGTTATTTGACATATTACCAAATTACTGATTATCTTCACTAATATCAACAGAACAGAAAGTAAATTATCTTGCTGCTTCTATATTCTTTCAACTTCTTGCGAACACACACATCCTACTTTATTCCTGTCAATATGGACATTTTATTTCCATTTGTATATCATAATGTGCCATTCAGCAAAGAGTTAAAGGGACATTGTTAAGGTTGACAGCCTCAAAATTCTCAAGCAGAAAGTGAAAGATATTAGCACCGACAAATGCCATTGTTTCACCCAGAGCAGGAACTCCATTTTAAGATTGTTGTAGCTCTCACTTTGGAATGTTTTTGGTAAGAGGAGTTGACTGTCAAATGTTTGGGCTTGTTAACTCTGTCCCCCTCTAAACCTTGTAGATAGAAATCCTAGGAACTTGTCTAAACTGAGGTAATTCGCCTCCAGTGCAAGTCTGCCAGTGATAGCAATCATGAAAGCAAAGCTGTAATGTAGACAGGACACAGCTGGTTTTAACACAGTGCTACATAAAATATGTGCTCTCCATTTCTCTATTAAAGCTTCCACTACTGGAGCACTGGTGGAGCTGCTTCAGTGGAGAATTACAGGTCTAAATTTTCCTAATATCAACATCCCTAAAGTATATACCCTCCATCTTATTTCCTATTCAAAAGGTTCAGTGATCATGCATGTGGGAAGAGAAGTGTCAGCCTGTATAATTTTTTAGACTTTACATCTGATCACATTTGAATTATCACTGCCATCTTTGAATATAAAATAGAGCCTGGGTGCACAGTTGAGAGTATTGACACTAATTGTTATTCACTACCCACAAAATATCATCTTTGACAGACACCTTTTTCCTTTTTAAAATTAATCCAACTCTGATTTGCAGTAGCAATGGCATAACCCCTTCAACACAAGTAAAGAAGCTAACACAACATTAATCATTCCTGCTCATAAATCCTGCACTCAGAAAGACACACTTGATACTCACACTTTTGTTAGCCTACACCGTCAGACATGATAGCATAATGGCGACTCTCAAAACGTTGACAATGTCACTATAGCACTGGATCCAACTGAAGGCAGAATTTGATGGCAGCCTGCATAATATTCCAAGTGGTTTCTACTCTCACTTCCTGAGAATCATTCAGCAATGGGGTTAGAGGTGTACTCTGCTAAACAACTAGCCAAAATATAGAAATGTATGGACAGAGTAAGTAATTATATTTGAGATATAGAGTTTGCAAAGGACTTCAAGCCCTGACAGGTATTTATAGCTTAAGAAAAATGCTCAGTTCATCTGTAAACAAACTGCTATGGTATTAACATATTAAAGCCTTGACCCCTTGTTGTCACTGTGTGCTTAATTCAGTCATCATTCGCATGACTCTTCTTCTATATATGTACATGGGAACAGAACATCTACCACTATTCAAGGCAGGACTCCAAGTTTTGTGGATGAGCAAACAAAATAATTTTGGTTCATGCATCAGGATTAAGTCCTGTGGTGGCTAAGCCTGCGTGAAACACAGAGTTTTTCTTTATGATAAAAAGCAGAGCAGGAAAAAGTCACAAACAAGCATTGAGCTAGAAATAAGTCATTTATTTTAAAATGTTACAGATTAATAGGTTAGTTATCAGAAACCTTAATAAATAGCCTTTTATAATTTACACAAGGCAAATACAACATGCCTATATCTATTTTTAAAAAGCAAAGATAGTAAGCTAAACTTGTAAGCCATTAACAAATCTATATACATATTATTCGGAAGCTAAAATAGTCCATTTTCATTTCACCTGTAGTAACTATATTGCAGTAGTATTTAAGTAACCAAACCTCTGACACTGTATATTTGTTCCCATCCATATTTTCCACATTCCATTAAAATTAATTTAAACACACACAAAGAAAAAAAAAAAAAAAGTTCCCTCATTTAAAAAATAGCTCAAGATTATCCCTTCTATATAACATTTTTTCCCCTGCAAAGTGCAAACCATCTGAACGGAAAAAATAAAAACTTGTAATTCTTTAAAAACATTTCCCCCAACTTTGAAAAGTATTCTGGACTTTCCATTTCCTAATTTTCACCCTTTGCAATCTTTCAGTTTCAACACTGCTGCATGAAATACGTTGGCACTAAGAGTTCTGGAGCTCCTAACATTATTAGTGCAAATGCTACATGCACTAACATGTTCTGTAGCACTTAAACCCCATATTCCCTGGCCCCAAAGAGTTAATTACAAAGACTAATCTCCTTGAAGGCAGGAAGTTAAGTATAATTAGATATAAATTTGTTTCAATAATAAACTTCAGCAGTTCTGTAGATTACACTCTCTAAGGACAGTATAGAAAGTATTACAATGTCCTATGTTTAAGTAAGAAAGCGAGTGGTACATTTCAACTTTCAGTGCATTGCAGTTTGAGGTCCCTGTATTTATTTTCTTTAAATCTTTCTTGTAATAAAAAAGCCTCTTATTTTAAAATAAAAAGGAAAAGTAACGCTTACAGCTTCCATTATTTTAACAAAATCCAGTGCTTTCACTGTCAGTGCTAGTTACTTCAGAAAAATACATATACAGTCAGTATAAACCAAAATTATTATTAGGAAGCATCACTTGTCAGAGTGTATATGACATTCTTATTCATATTAGTTTCAGGTGACTAATGAATAGGCTTTATTTACACATACAGTATCCTGGATAATTAGTACAACAGCTATCTTCTTTAGACATTTTGCTTTTTATACACGGATATTTAGGATTTAAGAAAAAACATTTTTTGGTTGTATCAAAAATGGTTCTATTCTTTTGTTGGATGTTTGGGGGATTTATGTGGGTAACACCTACTAAAGATAGTGGTGCCTACACATGTCAATCCTCCATACTTTGAATGGCTAATAGTTCTCAAAATTTATCTTCAACAGATTAAGAGCATTGTATACGTAAATATGTCTGATAAATTTAACAGAAGCCACAGAAACTGAGAAACTCCTTTCACCGTGGGAATAAATATATTTTAATGCATCCCATCAATATAATCAGTCCACTTTACAACACTTTTTATGTATAGCTTCTGTCATTTCTGCTTTGGAATCAGAATTTAAGTAATCTGGCTTTTGGCTAATCGATATAAATAATTTATGAAGCAATGTGAAAAGGGTGGGCCCAGTGGGCGGAAGACCAAAGCTCAGGAGACAATTATTTTCTCCCTGAGACGATGGAACTCAGAAGTATTATTCAAAGGTGCTCCCTTGCCTTGTGGGAGGAAGAGAGAAGAGTTGACAGTTCACGTCAACAGTGCAATTTTTTTTAAACCAGAGAAGCAACATGAAAAGACCTAGAAAAGGTAAGAGGTCTGGGATAAGAGGAAGGGGAGAAAGATTCCCATCAACAGTGACAATACACACAATGTCAATACACTTTTAAAGTTAGAATTGAACCAGATCCAGTTAGAGACAGGAAATAAAAAGAACACCGCTATTTGCTGAACAAAGAGTAACAAAAATAATTTTTTTCATTATTTATCATTCATGATGTAAAAGGCTGTAGGTATACATGACGTGCAAGGCCACTTGAAAAGCTTTTCTCCGTATGTGCTGGCTTTTGGCATCTCCATTTCAAGAAGTTCAGAACATGGATGAGGAGGAGCTGGAGAGAAGAGGAGAATTCCTGCAGAAGTTTATAAGCTCCAAGGATGATAGGAAGACCAAAGAATACATCTGCTATTTCAGTCTTCCCCTGCGTAGAGACTGCTTATCACAACTTGGTTTTGAGATGTGGAAAGAGGTTGCTTTGGGACAGGGTAATCTTGTTGGTTTGGGATTCTATAATTTTAAAATTTGCATAAGCACCTAGCATACGAGGATAGGCACTTTTTAATCAATAAAAACTTAAATAAGCAAACATACTTGGCCAAATAAGGACTAGGATGAGATATGACAGTCATGTTCACTTTGAACTGAGAAAGAATTTGGATGAGTTTGCAGAGATTAATGGCTAGTATATCAAACCAATGTGCAACCCTTAAACCCTGAATGTATACTTTAAAAAGATGGCTTGACTACTTCAGAGAACAGCTGTCATTTTAAGAAGTGAATTACAAGTCTACTTGTCTATTTTTATTTATTTAGGATCCAGTTTTCAAACAGAAAAGGGAACTACTACCATTTACAAAGTCACCCTTTAGAGTAACCAAGATATCTTCTTCCAATCTATACAATGTAAAAAAGAGGAGAACTCAGCCAAATCTTATTTAAAATTCAACACCTGATTCTCTCATCTAGAAAAATCCTGCCTAGAAAAAGTGACATAACCCCATATAAAAGTGTTTTTAAAATGCACACAAATTTCCTGTTTGCTAGTTCTTTTTTCCCTTTTCCTGGCCTAATATCATAAGATATCTTTCCATCATTTCTCAAGTCTAAATCATAACAGCTGAGATTTTTGGATGTAAAATTCTCTGTCCTTTCCTCCATATATCAAATAAAATACTTTGATTTGATAACCCCCGTGTTGTCAATAGAGTGACCAGACAGCAAATGTGAAAAATCGGGACGGGGTGGGGGTAATAGGCGCCTATATAAGAAAGACCCAAAAATTAGGACTGTCCTGACTGGTCACCCTAGTTGTCAATCCTGTATGTTCAAAAATCATGTCAGGCCTCCAAAAAACATGACACTGGCTTAAAAATAATACACTTGAGGTTCTTTTTATTTGCCTTCAGGTTTTTGAGCCTTTAGTGTTCCCTGAGGTTGCATTTTCATGATTTTCTCTGTAACTATGAGGGCTAGCAACTTACTTTTCTTTTAAATCAAAAAACCAAGAGTCTCAAGTAGTCACATGACTCCAGTGAGCTGGGGTTTTAAAACAAAACACCAATTATTGAGAGTTAGCAACACCTCTAAATAACCAAGGTTTGCATTACCTACTGCTAGCCCACAAACTTAACTACGTGATACTGTTCTTGACCTCTTGTTATAGACTGACATTTGTAACCTTCTCAAATGGTGTCTGGTGACCCCGCATTTTGTCTCATGAGACACTCTGGACTGCCAAGTGTTCTATAGTCATATGCTATGCAAATCTACTTTTATCTCCAAACTTAAAACAAAAGAATTTCTCTCACATATTTTCAAGCCTTTGGTACACTCTTCCAATGACATTATGTTTATAATGATCACTGATTACATTGTTCCATGAAAATTATTTTCACTCCAAAGACAAGATCAATACACCCTTCTAAATATTAGTGAATATCAGTAATTTCTCCTATTGTTTGATACATTAATATACTGTAATCCAGGTAATCTAAACCAATCAGTTCAGAATCATTTGTACCATGGCTTGAGCCACTTGCACAAGCCTTTAAAATACTGCTGCTGAACTACAACACAGCTGTGAAATACTGGATCTGAATGCGTGTGTACTGGATTACTCAACTCCACCTTTCTAAAGGCCATAATCTTACCCATCCTTCTTCTAAATTAATCAAGAAATCTCACACCTGTGCTTCTCACAAACTTTTTGCTCATAACAGTGCCAGTTCACAGCCTGATTTCATAATCGGCAATCTAGTGACATATAAGTCCATTTACTCATTATCCTGTTCTGAAGAACAATTTTGTCAATTAGCTACTTTATTAAATAATTTCCTATATTCTGTTGTATAACTGGATTCTACATATACTGGATTGCTGTAAGTAGACCTCTTATCAGTTACTTCTCATTATGATTATAGATGTTCACAGAAGCCACCAAAACATCTCAGCATTGACTTCAGGCTTGTAACCTTTCCAAAAATATTCTTACCTTTCTGTCTGCTTTACATGCTTATAATTTGAGTACAGCCAAATATTACAGACAACAAAACTGGATTATTCTAACCTGTTACAAGCTCTCAGAAACAAACATTCAAATTAAGTGATATTTTTAGATTACAAAGGCACTGGATAACCCACCATGTACAGGAAGACTGTGCATCACTTCCACATCCTTCATGCTCTTCCTATCCATTAACCGTGAAAAGCTCTTGGATGAATGCTGTATGTCTTAATGCACTTAAAAGAGTTATGAATAAAAGGTATACCTGTAATCTGGATGCTAGTTCCAGCTGGATCTGTGAGCTAGTTTCAGTTGATAAGTAAGTAGTGGAAGATTTTAAGGGTTAGATGCACTCCGCTATACCAATGACTTAATTTAGAACCCCCCAGTGCATTCACCTGTGTCTGTCCAAATTACAGAGGCAGTTACTGTACAAAGGACAAACCTGTAGTCCACAATTCAAATCAAAATTTGTTTCACAATTGACAGCCTGGACAGTGAACACATTGCTGTTTTAAGGAAATTAATAGAATTGTTCCATTTGCTTACAATTTTTTTTAGGGCATACACCATTCATGAAAGGTGCCAGACTGAGTGCATTGGAAACTGATGTTCTCTGTCCACAGAACGAGTACATCACAGGCAGTCTAATGTAAAGATTTACTACACTGGCCTGCCAGAATGTCATCAAACCTTTTCTGGATCGATCAGCTTTTTAGGGGCAAGGAGATACATCAGTCTCTATGCTGATTCATTCCTTAGCCTTCCTGCTGAGACAGTCAGCAATTATACCAATTAATGTCAACTTATTATGGTGATTTTGGGTATGTGGATAACTGTCCATTAAAACTGGATGTAGGCCACCAATTCATTTCACACAAGCTACCACTCTCTCAGAGGGTAACGTCTGCCAATCTCAATCATGATGGAATCAGTGACCTAGAAATGGAAGGCTCTGTATCATTCCCTGAGCCATCCAGTTCCCCTCAAATATGATTTTAATCTGTCTTCACATTAGGTTTATTCAAATCCCCAATATTGAAGTTGAACTCCTTGAAGACTTGTATAAGAACAATTCCAATAGATACAGTGATGAATCCACAAGCCATCCCCAAGAAATCTACCACTCCCACATTACTCCACTCCCTAAAAAGGATGGCTGAGGCCAGCAGGACTAAAGTGGTGAACACGACATAGTAGATGGCACCAAACACAGATGAGTCAAAACATTCCAGTGCCTTATTGATATACTTGAACTGAATGATGATGCTACATCCTAACACTGCCAGAAGAACCAAACAGAGGTACAAGGCTCTTTGACTTGATGGATTATTGTGAAAGATATCTTGAGCAGCCAGCCCAATGCCTTTTGTGCTGGGCACAGTGAAACTGCCCAACAGTGAGCAAATACTGATGTAAACCATAATATTAGTGGGTCCATGAGCTGGCGCTATCCAGAAGATAAGCAGGAGAAGCATGAGAAGTACTATGCAGAGGTAGCCCACAAACACTGAAAAAACAAAGAAAACAAGTTAATGGCTTGTTAACGGCAAGGTAGAAACTTTTGCCCCAGGTAATTTATTAGAGATATTTAAGGGCTCAGTCATGAACCCCTAAACATGGTAACGTATAAGGATATGTACACAAAGCTTAGGATCTCCTATCAACTAAAGAACAAAAGCCTTTGAAATTGGTTAAATCAATGTACAGCTCTTTGTGTAAACCAAATAATAATGTATGAATACCAACTGTTTCACACTAACTGGATTTAAAGTTTTTTTTTTTAAAGCTGACATTATATTCCTATTAAAGTCCCCTATGAAGAATGGTTGTGATATAACCACATTCATAACTCTGACCTGAATTCTGCAAAGTACCTAAGCACATACTTAAGTCCCATGAAAGTCAATGGGATGAATAGGACACACTTCAATAGTTAATTTTGGTCTGGTTGGACTATTAAAGGCACAAAAATACTTCCTTTACTAACAATTTTAGGTACACTTTAGATTTGAATTTCAGTGAAACTGAAAATGTTAAATAGTTCTCAGTTTAGCATCCATGAAGCACAGAGAATATGCCAAACAACTAGCAGGTAAGGAAGGGTTCACAAGCAAGTCAGTCCAGTGATTAGCAGGAAAGAAAAGGAACTTCACAACGTGTTTTATTGGCACATTCATATATGCCTTCAGTGTGCAAAAGCAAACATCTACTTGATACATAAGTAATGTATATGTGCACGATCAAAATAGATCCTATTCGGTCTTAAAGCTATTTGGCAACAAGAAGTGCAAGGATTTTACCCACAAAGATTCAATTTTTGTTTAGAACCCCTTAAAGTGAGCTCCTGAAATTACAGTTTTGATTCTTTCCTCAAGAGGAAACTACATAAAACACCTCTTCATCATTATAGAAAACAGGTTACAAGTCCAACTCACAGCCAAGTTGGTTTCTTCACTTAAAAAAAGAAAATAATTTATTTGCAGTTCTTGACTTACCATGCAAAAATGCAATGATTTACATTGTAAGGAAAAACTGAAATGGAGAATTATTTCAAAGCACTAAAAAAAAACCCACTTTTGCGAAGTTGCAATCTTGAAAACTGAGCCTTTATTTCTTCTTTAGATCAGATCCTAGCCCTTGTTATGGCTACTCTGCACCTCCTTGGTGACTCAAAGCAACTGCAACATCAGTTTAACCAGCTAATAGAGGATTCCACCCGCATTGGAGAATCCTTAGGTGGTGCAGAAACTACTACACCGCTCCCTGTGTTCTCAACCCCTTGGTACAGGGGGGCATAACCAGCATGTCTCTATACCCCATGCATAACCAGCATGTCTCTATGCATCCGAACAAGTGAGGTTTTTACCCATGAAAGCTTATGCCCAAATAAATCTGTTAGTCTTTAAGGTGCCACCAGACTCCTTTTTGTTTTTGTAGATACAGACTAACATGGCTACCCCCTGATACTCTATACCCCATTGAGCTCCAGTTTATAGAATGGCCCTTTGTGGCCAGAGGTAGTTGAATACATTAAAGCAGACTAACTTATGCCAGTAACTGGCTGGCTCCTGGACAGCACTAGAAGCAGGAAACTACAAGCACAGACAACCCAGGATCAGAGCCTTCGAATTTGTCTGCTGGCCAGTTTCTAACTCAGGACAGTTTACCACTTAATCCATGACTATTTAGGTTTTTTTAAATAAATAGCCTCATGACAGATGCTGTCAAAAGGTCCATTTTCAGAAGTGCCTAAGTCAAAGGGAGTTAGGCTCCTAATTCACTTAGGCCCTTTTCAAAAAAAATCATATCTATAATTTCTCCTTTATACACTATGTTGTTGGCACACTCAGGGAATTCTAGTACACTGAAGAGATGGTTTTCATGTATAGAAACCATGATGGTTTGTCTCCTTTATACCGTATTTGCCTAGGAATGCAGAAGCCTTAATACCACTAATGTTGCTGCTTTGGGGAAGCAACTGTTCCCTTCAAATAAGTGTTCCTGGACAATGCTATCATAATTTTGAAAGAGAATGAAGTACCTGGATTTGTAAGCTTCTCTTCAAGTTCAGCCTGAGTTGTTACACTCTCAGATTTTGGGGAATGGATTATGAGAACAACAGACCCAGCACAGCTCAGCAGACATCCCAACTTGCCGAGAATGTTGAGTTTTTCTTTCAGTAAGTAAGAAGCTAAAATGGACCTTTCACAAAGTGGAAGAAAATTAAAATTAATCTAAATTATTCATTCTCTTAATACATATCTCTCAGCTAGGGTATTACTTGCCATCCCTTTGTTTATTCCAAAAATAGTCTTCATGTAGCCCATTTATACGCTTCAGCCCTGTCCCAAGACAGGGGAGGAAGGTAGAAAATAAATTCAGTCTTTATGTTCATTGATCTCTCGACCTCTTAGCTGAGAGCACAAGGGGGCCAGGCCAACTGTGAGGCAGACACCTATCCACTGCAATCTGGTGGGAGATTACCAATCCATTTCACATGGGCCACAAGCAGGAAAGAGGTAGCAATGATTTTTGGTCACTAAAACTACAGGCTGGATTCAAACAAGTAAATGGCTCAAACATACAAAATACACTGCTTGTTTAACTCTGTGTGATCAGTACTGTTCAAGGCAAAGGAAGACATGACACCAACCCCAAACATTTTGCAGCCTAAAGTAGATAATCAATGCAGTTCAGATGCATAATTAAGGCTAGGTTTTAGTCACAGGTATTTTTAGTAAAAGTCATGGACAGGTCAGGGGCAGTAAACAAAAATTCACGGCCTGTGACCTATCCATGACTTTTACTATATACCTCTGACTAAATGACTAAAACTTGGGCGCAGGCAGGGCTGAGTGGGGCAGCCCAAGGAACACCGCGGGTCCTCGGGGGGACAGGATGTGCGCGGCCCAAGGGGGGTGCTGCCGTGGGTGCTGGGTGGTGGGGAAGAGACGCGTGCAGCCCTGAGGTGTAGCTGCGGGTACTGCGGGGGGGAGAGGTGTGCATGGCTTGGATGGTTGGGGGGAGGGGTGTTGCGTGCCATGGGTGCTCGGGGGAGGGGCAGCTTCCCTACCTGGCTCCTGGGAAGTGGCAACCTCCAGCTCCTAGCTCCACATGCTGCCTCTGCTCTGCCCCAAGGCCCGGTTCTGCAGCTCACATTGGCTGGGAACTGCAGCCAATAGGAGCTGCGAGGGCGGTGCCTGTGGGCAGAGGCATCATGTGAAGCTAGGAGCTGAGGGAGGGGAGTTCCTGTCACCTTTCCGGGGAGCCCCCCCCTTCCCCAGGTAAGCACCGCCCCAGATCCCAATCCCCAGCCCTGAGTCCCCACCCCCATTCAAACTTCTGATGCTGGGGGGCGGCAGGGCCCGAGACGGCCCCAGCAGCAGCCGGTGTGACTGCTCCCGAGCCAGCTGCAACAGAAGTCACAGAGGTCCCGGAAAGTCACGGAATCCGTGACTTCTGTGACAAACACACAGCCTTTTGCATAATACACCAATTACCACCACCTGATGGAAAAAACTCCAGGGAGTGCACAGTTTTGTTTATTTTTAAATACTATTATTCTTTTATGGTAGTTTAACAGTTACAAGCTGGATACTCTCAAAATATTTAGCTGCGTATTACATTATTTTTATGAATCTTTCTCTTCACACACACACCCCTCACACTGATGCTAATGGCAGGTGTGGCAAGGGAAAAATCTCTTTGTTTGGAAAAATTGGACCAAATTCAATAGGATGCAATGCAATGTGTATTTGAAGTGGGGGAAGTAAAGGAGAGAAAGAATATGAAATAAAAAACAAAAATGGAGGAAATCCAAGCAGCAGCAAAAAGGAAAGGGATCTATGAATGATAAGAGATTAAGCGTGTAGAAACATAAGAACGGCCATACCGGATCAGACCAAAGGTCCATCTAGCCCAGTATCCTGTCTTCCAACAGTGGCCAATGCCAGATGCCCCACAGGGAATGAACAGAACAGGTAATCAAGTGATCCATCCCCAGCTTCTGGCAAATAGAGGCTAGGGACACCATCCCTGCCCATCCTGGCTAATAGCCATTGATGGACCTATCCTCCATCAATTTATCTAGTTCTTTTTTGAACCTGTTATAGTCTTGGTGTTCACAACATCCTCTGGCAAAGAGTTCCACAGGTTGATTGTGCATTGTGTGAAAAAATACTTCCTTTTGTTTGTTTTAAACCTACTGCCTATTAATTTCATTTGTTCTTGTTATGAAAAGGAATAAATAACACTTCCTTATTTACTTTCTCCACAGGAGTCATGATTTTATAGACCTCAATCATATCTCCCCTTAGTCATCTCTTTTCCAAGCTGAAAAGTCCCAGTCTTATTAATCTCTCCTCATATGGCAGCCATTCTATACCCTAATCATTTTTGTTGCCCTTTTTTGAACCTTTTCCAAGTCCAATATAACTTTTTTGAGATGGGGCGACCAAATCTGCATGCAGTTTTCAAGATGTGGGTGTAGCATGGATTTATATAGAGGCAACATGATATTTTCTGTCTTATTATCTATCCCTTTCTTAATGATTCCCAACATTCTGTTCACTTTTTTGACTGCCACTGCATATTGAGTTGATGTTTTCAGAGAACTATCCACGACTCCAAGATCTCTTTCTTGAGTGGTAACAGCTAATTTAGACCCCATCATTTTATATGTATAGTTGGGATTATGTTTTCCAACATGCATTACTTTGCATTTATCAACATAGAATTTCATCTGCCATTTTGTTGCCCAGTCACCCAGTTTTGAGAGATCCTTTTGTAGCTCTTCGCAATCTGCCTGGGACTTAACTATCTTGAATAGTTTTACATCATCTGCAAATTTCACGGTTTAGCCCTTTTTCTAGATCATTTATGAATATGTTGAATGGGACTTGGCCCAGTACAGACCCCTGGGGGACACCAATATTTACTTCTCTCCATTCTGAAAACAGACCATTTACCACCACAAACATGTGGTGCAATTTTGGTAATCTGTTTAACTTGTTGATAACAGCTGACATTTAAACACTATTCATCTTTCTGGGCAAAGAATCTGTCAGCTACGTTTATTACACTTCATTAAAATGTGAGAGGGGAAAATAATGTCCACAAGCATTATGTTTTCCTGATGGAACACCAATGGTCACTGATTTTATTTAGAATCTACATTTTGCTAGCAAGTAATGCAGCATATAAATAAATAAATACAATTCTTACCCAAATGGAACGCCAAGAGCTCCTAGAGGAGTCACTAACACAGTTGGAACTGCAGTGTAGGCCAAGAAATTCCCAATTTGACCAAGTGCCACTGTTAAGAGAACCACAAAAGAGTTTTTTAAATCCCTTAGTAAATAGGAATAATGAAAAGCTACTCAATGCTGGCTCATAACTACTGACCTGACTGGAAGATGAACATTACTGAACTGTTTAGTTCTGCCCATAACTTTTCAGTTATACAAAAACTAAATTTTCCAGCTGTCTGATTTTTTTAAAATATTTTTAAATAAAGGCTGTTTGCAAAAGAGAAGGCAACAAGAGAGCATCGTCAATAATTCTGCTTATTAATGTTCTCTTCAATAATTTTTCATAATTAAGTAGGGAAGAGAGTCAAGAGACTGAGAATTTGAAACCCTGTCATGGGTTGCACTCAAATTTCCTGATGTAGGGAGGTCTGAATTTAGGCATCCCATGTTCTATATCAGGGGTCGGCAACCTTCGGCACACGGCCCATCAGGGTAATCCGCTGGCGGGCCGCGAGACATTTTGTTTACTTTGACCGTCCGCAGGCACGGTTGCCCACAGCTCCCAGTGGCCGCGGTTCACTGTTCCCGGTCAATGGGAGCTGCGGGAAGTGGTGACCAGAACATCTGCATCTGCCAGAAGATTATCCTGATGGGTCACGTGCTGAAGGTTGACGACCCCTGATCTAGATTCTAGAGCAGGGGTGGGGAAACTTTTTGGGCCGAGGGCCACATCTGGGTGGGGAAATTGTATGCAGGGCTGGGGCAGGGGGTTGGAGTGCGTAAGGGAGTGCAGGGTATGGGAGGGCGTGCGGTGTGCAGGAAGGGGCTCAGGTCAAGGGACTGGGGCAGAGGAGGGGTGCAGGATGCAGCAGGGGGCTCAGGGCAGAGGGTTGAGGTGCAGGAGCGGTGCGGGGTGTATGAGGGGCTCAGGGCAATGGGTTGGGGTGCAGGAGGGGTGCGGGGTACACAAGGGGCCTCAGGGCAAGGAGTTGGAGTGCAGGAGGGGTGTGAGGTGCAGGCAGGGGGCTCAGGGCAGGGAGTTGGGGGGCGGGGTGCAGGGTGCAGGAGGGGTTCGGGTTCCGGCCCAGCACCACTTACCTCAAACAGCTCCAGGGTGGCAGCGGCATGCACCGTGGCCAGTGCAGGCTCCCTGCACGCCTGCCCTGTCCCCGGCCCCGCGCCGCTCCAGGAAGTGCTGCGGCCCCTGGGGGAGGGGGGGCAGAGGGCTCCGCGTGTGCGGCCCTTGCCGCACCTCCAGGTACCTCCCCCGAAGTTCCCATTGGCTGTGGTTCCCCGTTCCCGGCCAATGGGAGCTGCGGGGGGCGGTGCCTGGAGGCAACGGACAGAGCCCTCTGCCCCCCCACCTGAGGGCTGCAGGGACGTGGTGCCGGCAGCGCCGTGGGCCGGATTCAAAGCCCTGAGGCACCCGATTCAGCCCGCGGGCTGTAGTTTGCCCACCCCTGTTCTAAAGCATGAGATATTTGTAATCCCATATAGCTGGCTGTAGTGCCCCACAACAGCACCGGTCTCGCCGAGGGACGTGAGGAAACCACTGAGTGGGTACGGGGAGAGAGGAATATTCAAATATTAAATACTTTGTTAAAAGCTGTTGGATACTAAATTAAAACACAGCTAACAGGACACGTTACAATCTGTGCACTATACAATATTCAGGGGGCAGATCCTCAACCAGCGTAACGCACCATGGAGCTATGACCATTTACACTAGCTGAGAATCTGCCCCTCACAGTCTTGTACTAAAAAATGGAACTCCACATCACTACATAAAATAACTGTGCTTAATATTTCATATATTGAAAATGTCATTAAAAAGCTGCATTATAAAAATATTGACTAGTTTTAGAAATGCCAGCCCAGCTTACCATAAGACAGCTTTCATATTAGTTATTATCAATAATAATAAACAAAAACGTTGAGACTGAATGTGCAGTACAATATACTAGACTAAACTGGAATTTCAAGTTGTGGCCATTACTAGCACTTAAAATCAAATCATTTCAAGAAACCAAGCCTTTCTGCACTCTACTGTCAAATACCATCATCATTATACTACTTCTTTATACTTAACTAATGCTTTACATCTACAAAGCACTATACAAACATTAATTCATTCATCAAATAAGTTCACAGCTCAGTAAAGCTGAGGAACCTCATAAGGAACACTGAGGAAAGAAAACAAATTTACAAGCTATGGAGTAAGGTGGCATTATGCTGACTCAATTCACTGGTGTTACCTGTGCACGTAATACTGAATCTAGTGAGGTAGCCAGCAGTCAGTCAGCCACATCTGTAAAGCCCAAGAGTCAGTCGTGATCTTTTGCATGTTGTCTTTACCTAGGAGTCGGACTGGATTAGAGTCCCTCTAAGCTCTGCTCTTTATTGAGCTCTCTCGTTTGTGTGCATGTTTTTCCAGCAAGCACATATGGCAGCTCTGGCTTGGAGATATTCAGAGTTGAAGGGAAAGACCTTGAACTGAAGAGAGAGTATGCTGGGTACACCATATCCTCCCTTGGACTCCCCACTGCTCAGTTGCTCATATTAAAATTTGCTTTTTCATGGCTCAGATCCCCTGACTTCATGGTTGAGGTGGATTGTCAGAGCCCTAGTAGCTGTACAAAGACAAATACATAAGTATCTCTGAAGTTCTACTCAAGTTATTATTCTTCATTATTTGTATTGTAGTGGCTCCTAGGAGCCCTAGTCATGGAGCCGGAAACCACTGTTAATCACTGTACAAATACAGAACAAAGAGATGGTCTCTGCCCCAAAGAATTTATAATCTAAGTTGAATTAACTCCTCAAACAGCTCAAGAAAGTCAATAATAATCTTAGCCATGTTTCAGTATGCCTGAGCCAACGCCTTTGCTTCCTCTGAGCAGAAAATGATGAGTCCGTTAGTTTTCTACATATGATTCAAGGAGCGGCACTTTGTGACTGAGTGCTGGTCTTCACTACGGTGCTGCAATCAATGCAGCAGGGGTCGATTTAGCAGGTCTAGTGAAGACCAACTAATCAACGGCAGAGTCATCTCCGGTTGACCCCGGTACTCCACTTCTCCAAGAAGAGTAAGGTAAGCCAACTGGAGAGCATCTCCCGTAGACGCAGCGCAGTGAAGACACTGCAGTAAGTCGACCTAAGCTATGTCAACTCCAACTATGTTATTCACATAGCTGGAATAGCATAACGTAGGTTGACATACCCCCAAAGTGAAGACAAGCCCTATGTCCCACTACAGCCAATCTGCTTGTAGTCTGCTTCTTACTTTGGAAACAGCAGCATCATGTTTAAAATGGTTGACTATCTTCTGGCAGACCACATACAGAGGTCTCATCAAGGCTATTTTTAATAAAGTTTCTTTTGCTGGGCAAAGCACTCTGTAACGTTCACATTGCAAACACTGGGAAATGTGTGCAACACTTTCAGCGTTATCTTGGAAAACCACGTTTTCTTGGAAATCTCTCAGTGGCAGGGTGCCATTTATTGAGCACACTCAATGGCATCTTTTTATAGCTGTTACCACTTGCCTGCTGTTAAGAGCCTTGCACTGCAGAACTATCCATTCTTCTATTTATATGTATCCATCTCAGTAGTATTTGAGCTCTTCTTCTTTGAAGTCTGCAGTAATCCTGTGGGTTCCACCACCAAAAAACCCACAGGTGGTGTTTTTCTGGGTCTAGATGTTTGCACTGAAATAGCGGCTCTTATTTAACACTGTCACTTGCAAGTGAATTCACTCTTTTGTATCAGGGAACCAAGTTATTTAAATAAACCTTGTGGGAGGCCAGGGCCGGCTCTGGCTTTTTTGCCGCCCCAGGCAGCCGGAGCCCCGGGGGGAGGGCGGCGAGCTCCGGCGGGGGCTCCGCTCTCCCCCCAGCGGCCGGGGGGAGGGCGCCGGGGAGGAGGGCGACCGGAGCCCTGGGAGGAGGGCGGCGAGCCGCGGTGGGAGCTCCGCTCTCCCCCCGGCGGCCAGAGCACAGGGGGCAGGGCGGCTAGAGGGCGGCGAGCCCCAGCCCGGGCTCGCCGCTCTCCCCCCGGCGCCCGGGGGGCGGGCGCGGGGGGAGGGCGGCCAGAGGGCCGGGGGGAGGGCGGCGAGCCCGGTCGTGGCCCCACTCTCCCTG
>NW_020664374.1:2703946-2709649 GCF_002925995.2 Terrapene triunguis | reverse complement strand
CGCCGGGGGGGGGAGGGCAGCCGGAGCCCTGGGAGGAGGGCGGCGAGCCCCGGCGGGGGCTCTGCTCTCCCCCCGGCGGCCGGGGGGAGGGCGCCGGGGGGGAGGGCGGCCAGAGCGCCGGGGGGAGGGCGGCGAGCCCGGCCGTGGCCCCACTCTCCCCGGCGGCTGGAGCGCTGTGCCGCCCCCCTCCAGGTGCCGCCCCAAGCACAAGCTTGGTGGGCTGGTGCCTGGAGCCGGCCCTGTGGGAGGCAAACTGATAAGAGTCTCCGATGGTTTTGTTAGTCATCCAAAATCCCAAACAAGCCAATTTCTAATGTATAGGATATCAACTGCTGTATTTCCCCCAAGGCATTGTGGATATTTACTAGATTCCAAAGAATCCACCCTTCTTTGGGTTCCACAGTTCTCTACCTGGTTCTTGCTGTTTGTGACTGGATTGAAATTCTGAATCCACAGCATTCTAGTTCAGTGGTTCTCAACCACGGGTACACATACCCCTGGGGGTACTTAGAGGTTTTCCAGGGGGTACATAAACTCATCTACATATTTGCCTAGTTTTACAACAGGCTACATAAAAAGCACTAGCAAAATCCGTACAAACTAAAATTTCATACAGATAATGACTTGTTTATACTGCTCTATACACTATACATTGAAACGTAAGCACAATATTTACATTCCAATTGATTTATTTTATAATTATCTGGTAAAAATGAGAACATAAGCAATTTTTCAGTAATAGTGTGCTGTGACACTTTTGTATTTTTATGTCTGATTTTGTAAACAACTAGTTTTTAAGTGAGACTTTGGGATACACAAGACAAATCAGATTCCTGAAAGGGGTACAGTAGTCTGGAAAGGTCGAGAGCCACCGTTCTAGTTAACTCTTTCCACGGTGCTTTTATAAGCTGCTAGATGCCTAGTTTTGACATGCCAACTGATGGATAGCAACCAACACATCATTCTCTTGAGCAATTTTGGCTTCACAAAACTCAGTCAGTTGGCTTATTCAGGGTTACATTGGCTCATTGAGAAATCCCTTTCTCTTTTTCTCACTCCTTCTGTCCAGATATTCAAAACGGAGGCCTCACAACAAATGAGCAGACAGGCTCATTTTAAACACTATAGAACAGAATTGCTACTGCACCCAGCTTCCAGTGGTCAGAGCAGAGTAGCAGGGCTGTCAGGGAGCTGATTACAGATTCCCAAATTCCATCCCAACCCAGGTTAAAGAAGCATGGGTAGTACTCTGGAGACACAGGAGCCACTCTGCTGGCTTTACACTTGCTGCAGAAGACTTTCCCACATGGAGAGAATCCTCATCAAGGAACCTGGTGGTTTCCATTTCCTTTGCACCACATGGAACACTACTGAAAGTCTAATGACTATTTGTGATTTACATACATTGAAGGAACCCATATCACAGCAATACTAATAGTCCCCAACAGATTAGATTAGAGTACAAAGGTACGACGCCATCTTTCCCACTAACTGAACTGAGAATAGAACATGCTAGCTACTCTTTATCTTTTCTTGGATTCCACATCACCAATCCATTCAGAGTTATCAGTTAGACTATTTGTGCGAGTAAGGGTCAAAGAGGTCTGTACTCATCTCATACACAGCACTGCCCAAGGATTCAGCAGCCTACGTTTTGCAGTAGAGTGACAAAAAGTTACTGTAGCTAGAAATGACAAAATACTAAAGGTGAAAGTTGGCTAAGTGTTTTCTGATCTAAAAATTAACATATAATAAATAAGCCTTATGGTATGGAATTACAATTTCTTATTAAACTGCCTTTAAAAAAAATTGACCTTACTATCACAATTCACAAATGCATCACAGGTACAGTTATTGTGTGAGTGCTAATAATTTCCATATCAGAGGCTTCTTACATTTTGGTAGAAAGATAACTCTGTGAAGGCTAATGAGCTGTGCTAAAATCAACACTACAATACATAATAGGCTATTTAAAATCCAATCATCTATGCTACACCATTCTTTACATTATCTTACAACATTAGATACTTACTTGCAATAGTACCAGACCACCATACTATATCTGTTAAATATGAAGTACCTAGAAGAGGCAACATGGAAAAAGAGTGGATGAGTGCTATTGGAAAAAATATAAAAGAGCAACATTAAAGCTACGCTAAGAATTTATTTTCTCACACTCTCACACACAGTTGTAAGGACATTAGAAAAAAACTATGATGGTAGCTCAGTGGTTTGAGCATTGACCTACTAAACCCAGAGTTGTGACTTCAATCCTTGAGGGGGCCATTTAGGGATCTGGGGAAAAAAAATCTGTCTGGGGATTGGTCCTGCTTTGAGCAGGGGGTTGGACTGGATGACCTCCTGAGGTCCCGTCCAACCCTGATATTCTATGAAACTGGCCTAACTAATCCTGGTATGCTTTCTTGATGCATCTGATCATTAGAAATTCAATTTCAAGTGCTTATGAAATATCCTCATCCTATATTAAAGGAAGCCTTGAAATATCCACAAATGTTTCTGAAGATTCTATTCACCATACATGCCATTACCAGGAGATAGGGTTATCTTTCAGAAAATCTGGCCTAAGAGGCAAAGAATAATTTCTACAAGCCAATTTGGCTGGGACAAATTTAAGATACTTACAGAGAAATCTGTCAGAGAAGATGTTTGGGTGTGGACATTTGGCAAGCTCTTAGTCTCCTGTGGCTATGTGATCTAGGCCTTCTCTGGGACGTGAACATGTTACATTTCAAAGACATGGGTGAAAACTCCAGACTGTTCCTTAACTGCCTACCTACCAGTCTTGAGACTGTATATTTTCATTATATCATCAGACAATTGTTATGGATTTTCATCAGACAATTCTTATGGAGTTTTCATCTACTATTTTACCTTAGACTTTTACGTGGAATTTACTAGGGAGCTGTGATATTCTTAAAACTTGACTAAAAGAAAGGTATGATTTTTCAGGACACACTTTACAAATCATGAGTTTTATTTTCCTATTGGAGAATCCTAAAGAAAATCAATATTAAAAAAAGTTATAAGAGTCCAAGGTCCATTATGAGTTACAATAAGTCCTGGACCAGAGCAAAAAAATAGAAAACCATGTTAAAATAAATTAATGCCTGTCCAAATACTACTAAATATTTTAAGGTCTAATATCTTGCAGACCATCAGGGCTAGACACCAGGAAAACTCTCAAGGAGCAGAACATTTGTATTTATCTGGGGTAGTCTGCAAGGTGTCAGACAACAACATCACATTATTCTGGTTATTATTTCCTGCCCGTATGCAGGAAATAGTTCTGCTCTTACTTTAGCAGATGCTCTCTTACAAATTGCTAGAAATCGAACCAATGTTGTACTCATCAGCTGAAAGTTCAGAATCCCAAATAGCATAAAGCAATAACCTTTAACTCTAGGGACTCCTAAAATAATGGCTGCTAAAACCACATCGGAATTGAAAGGGGAGAAAAAAAAATATGACAGTAAGCACTATGATCAGTTTTTGAGTGGGTGTCTAATTTATCAAACTTTTTACATTTCGGTTACTGCATATAAAATAAAAATGTCTCAATAGTTGTACAAATTACACAGAATATCAACACTACTAAATTAACTTCACAAAATATTTGTCCCCCTACTGCTGTTCCTCTCCAAGCAGAGTTTGATAGTATCTCATTAGTGTAGCAAAAACTCGAAGAGGCAAGTACCATGCTGTCAATTATGGACCTAATGCAAAGCCTACTGAAATCAATGGAAAGAGACCCTCTGACTTCAATGAACTTTGAATCATGCCCTATGTTAGTTCTGACTTCCACATTCAAGCTATACTGGCCCAATATATTAAAATGGAGAAAACACTGGCCTACTATCTTTTAGGATTCCATATTTTTGCTACTTAATTTTGCTGGGCTTTTGTAGTTCCCTCTTGTAAATAGAAATTAGGAAATGCTGTCCTCAGTAGGTTGGCACTCAAAATTTGCCAAGAAAAAAAAACATAGTGGAGATACAAGTAACTTTTCAATATATTTTGTGACATTAATTTTATTTTATATATTTGATGTTCAACTACCAATACTGAAAAAAAGTTAAATTATGTGAATTTGAGAGTTCACGACTTTAGCATAATTCTTTAAACATGGTTAGGTCCCAGCTACACAGCAAAATGGAAATTTGATTTACTTATGCTGGGAACGACAATGTTGTAACCAAGTTACTCCTGAAATGTGTTTGTTGTGTAAATATCACTTGTGAAAGAAAAAAAGAAAACAAACAATCCAACAAAAATTAAACTTGTGTTTACAAAGCATATTCCTGGGGGAATTCTGCACCACTGTGCATGTGTAGAATTCATGTCTCCCATAGATTTCTTTGCTTCCCCACAGAAAAATGACTTTTTGACAGAGAAGCAAAGGAAAGCTGCAAGAGCAGTAACACACCACTCCCTAGCAGGGCAGGTACATTTTTTCAGGCACCCAGAGCAGCCAGGGCCACCTGGGGGGGGGCAAGTGGGGCAATTTGCCCCAGGCCCTGAAGGGACCCCACGAGCCCTGGTCCAGCGGCGGTCCGGGTCTTCGGCGGCATTTTGGCGGCGGGGGGGGGGGGGGGGCCTTCAGTGCTGCCGAAGACACGGAGCGACTGAAGGGCCCCCCGCTGCCAAAATGCCACCGAAGACCCGGACTGCCGCCGGGTGAGTACAAGCGCCGCAGCTCCCCTGCTTTGTCCCAGGCCCCCTGAATCCTCTGGGCGGTCCTGAGAGCAGCTGGCGGAAAGGTACATCACCGCAGAGCTGGGGACACCCCAGCCAGTGGCTCCTACCCTGAGCCGGGATCAGCTGCTAGTCCCAGCTTGGGCTAGAGGCAGGAGAGGACAGGACTTCCGTTTCCCCTGCAAGGAGTGGCTGGGGCTGTGTCAGACCCAGCCCTAGAAACCTGCCCCAGCTGCAGGAAGCTCAGCATCCTCCCTTGCTTCCTGCCCCCATTGCTCCTCAGCTACAGGGGGAGGGGTGGGGTCACTGTACAGGGAGCTGTTCCCCCATCCGCCCAACCACCGTTCATCCGGACCTCCCATACCCAGAAACCCCTGCCAAGCCTCACCCTGTATGCCCAGAATCCCACTAGCCCTCCATACCTGAACCCCACCCCACTGAATCTCAGACCCCCCCACCTCTGCACCCAGACCACCACCCCCAGAGCTCCCTGACAAGCCTGAGCCCCCACATCCAGACCCCCACACCACTGACCCAACTAGCTGCACCCAGACCCCCACCCCACCATGTCCTACTCCTCCAGCACTGAGATGCCCCTGCTGAGACCCCACACCCAGGCCCCTCCACTGAGCCCCAACCACTTTCACCTGGAAGCCCCTGCAGAGTCCCATTGCCCCTGCACCTAGAACCCCCGCACGAGCCTCTGTGCATCCAGATTCCCCCACACCTAGACCCCCTCCACTGAGTTGCCTGCACCCACACAGAATCCTCTCACCCCACCCCTGGATTCATCCTCACTGCGCTGCTCCACACTTGGATCCTGTCTGGTTGAGCCTGCCTGCCCCACACCTGGTGTGCCTGGCGCAGAGGGGCAGGACCCCAGGGTGTTTCTGGGGCAGGCCCAGGCCTTGTGCTGTGTCAGGGTTGGGTGCAGCCTCACCACTGAATCCATGACCCGGGGTTGGGGGGAAGCTTTTTTTTTTTTTTTTT
>NW_020664374.1:2686219-2703846 GCF_002925995.2 Terrapene triunguis | reverse complement strand
CCCCCTCAAGGATTGAACTCACAACCCTAGGTTTAGCAGGCTAATGCTCAAACCACTGAGCTATCCCTCCCGCCATAAAACTGTAGTGTGATCTCCCACCTTCATACAGCCAGTGGCCTGTGCTCCCCACTGCCCTGCTGGAGCCTCTGCATTTATTTATTGACAAATAAAACTTGCAGAATTTTAAAATATTGGGTGCAGAATTTTTAATTTTTTGGCACAACATTTTTAATTTTTTTGGCACAGAATGTCCTCAGGAGTAAAAGCAGCAGTGCGTACAGGGCCTTAAAATGTCACACAATGCTGCAGTTGTGGAAAATGCAAAATAAACTTGTTAGATCATGCTGTCAGCTGGTAGTAATGCAGTTGCAAGTTGCTTGTTATGCTTGAATAAGTCCATGACGAACACATCAGAAACAGCCTGATCTTGAAATGTGAGCTGATCCTAGACCAATAATATAAAAAAAAATTCTGGAGGTCATATCCAACATGTTCTGGTAATTTGAATAGATATTCTATAAGAGTTCCCTACATATATATATACAAATACAAAAAGAATGACTGCTACAAGCAAGATGTAATTGATTACAGTGCAACACACAGTCTATGAGTTTCCTCTTATAATCATTCCAAAGCAAGGATTTAGGGGGTGGAAAAAGACAAATGTTGCTATTTCTTACAGATAAATTCAAAGCATAAAAACTCTGTTAGCAAATAATATCATGCTTTAGAAAACTGTGATTTCAGAACACACAAAAAAATGACAAATTGTGAATTTGTAATAATCATGTTGATTTGTCAGAAACATTTAACTGGGCAGCACAATGAGCTATTGCTCTACATTTTTACCTTAGGAACCCAACTTCACATTAAGGCTTACAGTTATATAATAAAGAAAAAAAGTCTGGTGGTTTTATAATACTTGGTGGGCATTTCTCCACAAGACAAGATAACCACATAATTCAGCATAATTGGCAGTGTGTGCTTATGAGAGAACCAGAACAAAGAGGGGGTGCAAATAAGAAAGTTAGCTGAAAGTTGAAGCTAGACAAATTAAGACTGGAAATAAAGCATAAATTTTTAATGGTGAGAGTTATTAACCATTAGAACAATATTGCAAGGCTCCTGGTGGGTTCTCTCTCCCTGACAATTTTTAAATCAAGATGGGATGTTTTCTAAAAGATCTGCTGTAGGAATTATTTTAGGGACATTCTATGGCCTGTGTTATACAGAAGGTCAGACTAGATGATCACATGGTCCCTTCTGGTCTTGGAATCTATGAAAGCACAAAATGGAGATGCATTGGTACTACTCTATGAAAAGAGTTTTTACATCTTTCTCTAGCCAGTAACAGAACTCTCTTATCAAATGTATATAAAATATTACAAGACAAATATTTGTTTTTAAATCAGAGATCATCAGTGGTGCTGCAGTATTTCATGAAGTGAGCAACTGAGCCAGACTTAGAAGTACATTGATGACTATGTCTAACTCATCTTGACTGTTTCCGTTTGACTTCATATCTGGATTTTGTTATTATTATTTATTTCTTGCTATTCACTCCAACCATTGACTTCTGATATAAAAATATTTTAACTTTATGGGTGAACATTGAAACCAACTCATGTGACTATCCACAATCAGAGAAGTTTCATGTGCTGTATTTTACAATCAAGTTTGCTCAGGCAGCAGGACTGAATAAATTTCGTAACTGGACATCCAAATCAAAGATGTCAGTTCCCTAACATTAGAGCATGAATTTTTTCCATGTAGAGTACCTTCTCCATCCACCCTAATTGCTCCTAAAGGAAGAGCATGAAAGCCCTTGCTGGTGCTTTCTGCTTTGAATAGCTGATATGGGATGAAAAACCTCAGTAATTTAATGTCCAGGTGACAGTTAAAGTCATGACAGAGAGGGATGGATTCCCAAATTACTTTCAGTAAAAGGCTGGGGGTTTATATTTCTTCCCCTGTCTAGAGTCAGAAGGTGGGTGAGGGTCCAATAAAACATATTACAGTACAACTTCTGTTGGTGAAAGAGACAAGCTTTCAAGCTACACAGAGCTCTTCTTCAGGTCTGGGAAATGTACTCCCAGAGCATCACAGCTAAATATGGTGGAATGGACTGATTAGCATAAGTAATTAGCACATATTCTAAGGCAGTGGTTTTCAAACTGCAGGTCTCAACCCAGTATTGGGTCACGGAATGTAAGGCACTGAGTCGCGGTGGCTCTGGTCAGCACCGCTGACCGGGCCATTAGAAGTCCCGTCGGCGGTGCTGCCTGGCTAAGGCAGGTTAGTCCCTACCTGTTCTAACACCACCCCGGAAGTGGCCAGCAGCAGGTCCGGCTCCTAGGCAGGGAAGGGGCGGGGGAGCACGGGGCTCTGCACGCCGCCCCCGCCCCGAGCACCATTAGCCAATGGGAGTTGAGGGGAGGCGGTGCCTGTGGGCAAGAGCTGAGCGGAGCTGCTTGCGCACCTCCGCCTAGGAGCCAGACCTGGTGCTGGCTGCTTCCAGGGCACCATGTGGTCCACGGTGCCAGGACAGGTAGGAAGCCAGCCCTGCCTTAGCACTCCCACTGTGCCACTGACCAGGAGCCGTCCGAAGTAAGCCTGCATTCCAACCCTGTGCCCCAATCCCCTGCCCCAGCTCTGAGCCCAAACCAGGAGCCCCCTCCTGCACCCCAAACCCCTCATCCCTGGCCCCACCCCAGAGCCTGCGCCCCCAGCCCATAGCCCTGACCCCCCCCACACACACACCTTAACCTCCTTCCCCAGCCTTGAGCCCCCCCCCAAACCTGGAGCCCCCTCCTGCCCCCAACCCCTCATTCCCAGCCCCACCCCGCAGCCCTCACCCCTGCACTCCAACCCTCTACCCCAGCCCTGAGCCCCTCTCACACCCCAAACCCCTCATCCCCAGCTCCATTGGGTCACGGGAATCAACAATTTTCTTCAACTGGGTCGCCAGAAAAAAAGTTTGAAAACCACTGTTCTAAGGGACCATTCAAGGTACATAGTGTCTGTGAGGACCAATAGGTCAGCTATTGCTTTGTGAAAAGTGTTCATCCTAAGGTCACAGGATGTTTTTGTCTTATCGTTTTCCTATGTAAATTCATTTGAGAGCACAGTCTGGTTTCACCAACATAGTTGTTATTGGGGGCATTTAGTGCACAGGCTGAAGTATACCATGTTGTGATAGACATATAGAAAATCCATGGTTCTTGAAAGGTGTGTTGTGCAGGGGGGAGAGGGTTCATTACAGCAGTGGAGATCATTACTGCACAAAGCAATCACTCTATGTCTGACCTATCAGTCTTCATCATCTAAGGAAACCTATACAACACATTCAAAAGATGAGCGTGGGAGCTTAAATTCAAAACTTTTCTAGACACTAAAAATCACGGACTGAATAGAGACACTGGATTTATGGCTTGTTACAGAAGTCTGTAACCCACTAACCCTCTCTTTTTGTTTTATGACTGCAGAGGTGTTAATGGGCCACTGTCCCTTAAAAGGTGTGCTAACTACTTATGCTAAACAATCTGTTCCACTTGCATTTAGCTATAGGAGTACCTTTCCAGACCTGAGGAAGAGCTTTATAGGGCTCAAAAACTTGTAGAAGTTGGTCCAATAAAAGATATTACCTCACCCACCTTGTTTCTGTAATATCCAAAGACCGACATGACTACAGCTACACTGCATGTAACAATAGACCCTAACTAGAGTCCACAGATTTGTTTTTGGCAGACTAGAAAAGAACCCAAACTTCTCTATCTGAATAGAAGCACATTTTCTTTCTCTCCCACACCATTGCCATGATTTTACTATCATTCTGTAGGTATAGTATAGCCAAGCTACTCAGCAGATCCATTGGGCCCTTTCCCTCTTTAGCCAGCAATAACTCAGATCATAGGACCTGTGCGCCAGCTATTTTTTTTTTTAAGTTTCTTACTGATTCATGGGAGCAATCAGATTAAGACGAGTGCAGAGACAAGGGAAATGGGCAGGGAAGGTTGAAAGGAAAGAACATGAAGGTCAAGGACCACGGTGAAGAGTTGAAGTAACAGTGAGGCCAGACCTGTTCTGCAGTAGCCACACGAGCTGAAACTGTCTTGCTCTCCGCTCTAAAGCAGTGCGGCAGCATTAGACAGAGCGTCCTCCCTCCCCCATGCACTGAGCACCTCAGCCCGCCCCCCAAGCTATTTGAAGGGGCTGAGGGCCTCCCCCCACAGGTTATCTAGAGGGAGGGAGCAGAAAAGGACCCCTCCCTTTGGGGGAGCAAAGGCTGCCTCTGGCAGCGGGAAACGCTCTAGAAAGGGGAAATGCATGAGGTTGCAAGGGCTACCGTGTGCGCCACGGCGGGGGGTGCTACAGCCACCCGATCTGCAGTGGGGTTGCTACCAGCCGGGCAGGGGCTGATCCTCACTCCGGGCTGTGAGGGAGGCATCCGGGGTGGGGGTGGGGATCGCAGCAGGGCGCCCGGGGGTGGGCGGTAATGCAAAGCGTTAAGGCGGGGGCTGGCTTTTCCCGGGGGAGGGGGGAGACCAGGAGGGTGCCGGGCGGCGCCGCAGCCCCCGTACCTCGTCCTCTCGCCCGCACGATGCCTTTCTTCTGCAGCACGAAGGTGGAACCGTTCACCAGGCTGGAGACCACGGCCACGCTCAAGCCCAGGGAGACGGCGGCGGGGCCGGGGCTCTGCGCGGCCCCGTCTTCCCCCGCGGCTGCACCCACCGGCATCCTCATGCCCGGCAGCACCGTAGCGCTCGCGCCTCTCCCGCCAGCCCGGAACCGGCAGCACTGAGCGGCGGCTGCGGGACCCGCCCCGAGCCGCCCAGGCCCCACCCCCGGCTGCCGCTGCCGGGGGCGGAGCTCAGCGGCCTCTGGCAGCCGAGCCGCCGCAGTAGCTGCCGCGCCTTACGCCACCTCCCCTGCCCCCGGCCCGAGGCGGCGACAGAGGGGAGATGCCCCCGCCGGAAGCGGCTCTCCTCCAGGCGGCGGCCGCAAGTCCTGTCCGGGAAAGCGCGAGTACCCTGGCGCCGCATTGCGCCGCGGCCCCACAGCAGAGTACTGACATCATGGTTGCATCCCATTGTCATGTCATGGCGTCACACTGCACTGGAATGTGGCACCGCGTCACCACGTCAGGGTGCCGTGCAGCCGCTAAACCTCATGACATAGCGTTGAGGGAGACAGACAAGGTGGGTGGACTCGTAATACGGTGTATTGGACCCACTTCTGTTGGTGCCAGAGCCCAGCTTTGGAGCTACATGGAGCTCTTCAGGTCTGAAAGAAGAGCTCTGTGTAGCTCCCAAATTTGTCTCTCACCACCCGAAGTTGGTCCAACATAAGATATTACCTCACCCACCTTGTGTCTCTCATATCCTGGGACCACCACAGCTACGACAACACTGCAAATGACATAACATTGTCATCAAGTCGAATCTGCATCTATCATCTTACGTTGGTGCTAATCACCTTAGCACCTGAATGCTTCTCCTCCTTCCCAGAAGGTTGGCATAAAATGCTTGACTAGAATTAAGGATGTTAAAGTTTTGTTTGCACAGTGTAATTTTGAGGCAGTGTCACAACACATTGATGCACCTGGAAAACCTGATTTATGCAGTGGGAATCTAAGAATTATGTTGTGCCACTCCAATAAACCCTCTTCCTCACTTCCAACCAGGTCCTTTCTAATGTAAGCGGTGCAGAATCATTTGTTTATTTTTGTGTTAAATTCAATTTGCTTTCTCATCCCAAAACTTTTCAGTATGCTGCAGTTTTTTGAAAGGAAGGGACACTATGTAGAAAATAACTCTCCCTGTAATGTTGTCGAAGTGCTCCTGTTCAGGCCCTTCCCTGGCCTTATCAAATTGACAATCTTGTGGAGGGCTCAAGTCTGGCATTTCCTTTTATTGGAAGGTGTTACTTCTGACACCATCTCATCTGACCCGGGGGAAAAAATCATAGAAATCACCTTTAGAGGTCAACTCACTGGCAGTTAGAACAGTTGTTCGCCACTGATTGCTTAGCTGGGGTTACTCTTTTAAGTGTACACGATGCCTTTGTCTGCTGTTTTATGTTTCTCCATTCATATAGTAGCACTCTGCACATTTTAATAAACCAATAACAGTATTTTTTCAATGAATGTGACATTTATTTTAAAAGAGATTATCACACTGCAAGAACTCACATCACAAAATGCAAAGCTGTATAAAAGTTGAATGAAATGGCTAGACTTCAAGGTTAAATTTTTCTTAGTAGGCAGGATGTTTACTACTCTATGGCTTATATGTTATTCATCAGTCTTGATCAAATTTTCATGCAAATAAATGCCCCTTTTGTGTGTCATGGATTTCAACATTACAGATATATTTTAGTAAGATGACTGAGACTGTCAGATTAAATTTGGCTTTATTTTGTGCAATGCATCAGATGTCTAATTAACATTCCTTGGCTTTAATTGGAAGTTTCTGGTCATAGTATTCCAGGTAGACACAATATTGTGAGTGATGATGGACTGAATCCTCAGGTTTCTTCCTCAGGTCTGGTCTTGTTTTGGCTACTTCATTTCCTAGGTCAGGTTTTGTGTTTCTCACACCTGGGCTACAGTTCATAAAGAACCAACTATTACATTTACTTGACAAGAGGACTGGACACACTAACAGACAAACAAGAATCTCAAAAGCAAGCTGCATCTGACAGAACCAAATACAAATTGCTAGAAGTATTTTTAAATCCTTTTTGTCTCAAGACAGTTTCTTCTCAGACAAGGTTGAATACATAATAGCTATGTTATAACAATTATTTCAGCCTGTCTAGAAATAGAACTTTAAGAAAGCTTCTTAAAGCTTCCTTCTTTATGAGACTCATTCTCTCTAAATCGCAGAAATAATAATTTGCTATCTTAACTTTTCTTTTGGACTTTTTGTGCCTAATTTCAGTATTGCCAACTCCACAAGTTTGAAAATTATGAGTCAGGCCACTGCAACCACGAGAGAGGTCAAAAACACTATTTAATCTCATGATTTTGGGGGCCAATCATCTGATTTTTCTTAATTCTCTCTGCCCACCTCAATATCTGCTTTATAATGACAGTGTCTTTCAATTTCATACAAGTAAGGTGATTTTGGCTGACACTCCTGGAGCTCTCACTAGAGGACCTGTGACAGAATGTACCCCTGTACTCACACCCTACTGTCAAGGCTGTATCCCCACTTTGAACCTTAGGGTACAAATGTAAGGGCCTGCATAAAAACTTCTAAGCTTATCTACCAGCTTAGCTTTGGTCCGCTGCCACCATCACAAGAATTCCCTCCCTGGGAAGCCTTGAGAAACCTTTCACCAATTCCCTGGTGAACACAGATCCAAACCCCCTTGGATCTTAAAACAAGGAGAAATCAATCTGGTTCTTAAAAAAGAAGAAGGCTTTTAATTAAAGAAAAAGGTAAAAATCATCTCTGTAAAATCAGTATGGAAAATACTTTACAGGGTAATCAAACTTAAAGAGCTCAGAGGACCCCCCTCTGTCTTAGGTTCAAAGTACAGCAAACAAAGATACACACTCTGGTAAAAAGGTACCATTACAAACATTGAATCTATCTCCCCTTGTAAGTATTCTCACACTTGCTTCTTATCAAACTGTCTGTACTGGGCTATCTTGATTATCACTTCAAAAGTTTTTTTTCTCTTACTTAATTGGCCTCTCAGAGTTGGTAAGACAACTCCCACCTGTTCATGCTCTCTGTATGTGTGTATATATATCTCCTCAATATATTTCACTCTATATGCATCCGAAGAAGTGGGTTGTAGCCCACGAAAGCTTATGCTCTAATAAATTTGTTAGTCTCTAAGGTGCCACAAGTACTCCTGTTATTTTCATTGTACAAAATATGCCTTCTAAGATATCGTTTGAAAACTCATAATTTGCTGATCTGTATGGTCCTGATAAAATGTGTGGCAACACTATGGTGTTATTAACACATGTTCCAAACTGAATGTGGGAAACAGGTCTGTCTCAAACAAAGAAATGTGTGCTCTTTTTAATTTGCATTTAAGCAATAAACAATCATTAAGCAGGAAGGGAAACAAAGGAATCTAAAAAAGGTGAGAAAAAAGCAGTAGGGTAAATTTTTCCACATAGACCTTTTGTCTCCTGATACCCATCTGGAAATGTTTTTTCAAGAGGGGAACTGAAACTATAAAAAAGGAGGAACACACACCCACAGGCACCCCCCTCCTCTCTGACCTAAGAAGTTTGGTCAGTAAGACTGCTGAAAGCATGTGGTGAGAAAACTTTGCTTTGAATTTAATACTTTGTTAAGTTAGGCTCCAGTTGCATTTTATCTTATTTTTCTTGTAATCATTTCTGACTTTTATGCCTCATTACTTGTATTCAAAATCTATCTCTTTGTAAATAATTAACTTGTTTAATCCAGTGTGTTTAAATTGAAGTGTCAGGGAAACTCCATTTGGGGTGACAAGTTGTCTGCATATCTTTTCCATTAAAGAAATAATGGACTTTATATACTCTGTACTGTCCAGGAGAGGGCTGGGCAGTACAGGACATACATTTCTGGAGGGAAATCTAAGACTGGGGCTGTGTTGGGGGTCACCCTGCAGTATAACCAAGGCTGGTGAGAGGCAGAATGTAATCCAGCTGTGACTGGCAGGCGCAGTTACTGACAGACACTTGTATGCTGGAATGCTGTTTGTGAGTGGCCCAGGTGGGACCTGCTTCAACCAAAGAATTGTAAGGCACCCAAGGCTGCTGGGCAGGGGTGAAAGAGCTGCTCATTAGTCTGGATTGTACTCTGGTATTTCACAGGACCCAACTGAGATTAGGTCTCCATTGGGCTAGTCATTCTACATACACAGTAAGAGACAGCCCCTGCCCTGAAGAGTTTTATTGTCGAGTGCAAAGCATAGTGGGGAATTTGTGACACACGAGCTAGAACTTGGACACACCCAATTTCCATTAGATGAGAACCAGCTTTAATTCCTGTGGAACTGGGCAGGATTCAGACTGGTAACCTTTAGGTGAAAAGCATGCTCTCTCATTCACAACACCCTGAAGCATCCAGTCCCCATAAGTACTAATGTTACACCTTTGAGAATAAGGCTTGCTTTCTAGAAAGATAAGTTTACAGTGCATGAGTGGTGCCAGAACACTCCAGAATGGTGTTCTGGGACTTTTGGGGGAAGCTGTAACAGTGTTCTGGTACTTCTGGTCACTGAGCCACCATCATTCCTTCCAGATCAGGGTCCAGACTCCCAGGAGTACCTCTTGAGCCAGGGGAGACCCACAGACCGGCTCCCTGCTCCAGAAGGAGAGCTGGGTCCTGACTTAACAAGCCACCTTCTCTCCTTCTGGAGTGGGAAGCTGGGTTTGGACTCTCAGGGGTCCTGTTGGGTCAGGGGGCATGGGCCAGTGGGACACCTACTTTGGAAGGAGAGATGGTGGCTCAATATCCCAACGACCAAGCTGCCAATCTTTCCTTCCAGAGTGGGCCCAGAAGCAGAAGAGGTGGACATGGTGTGAGGAGATGATGCCCCAGCCTTGCAGTATGCATGGCTGACACATCCGTGGGAGCTGGTCAATGATTTGAAGAAAATGATGATCTGTCAGTCCAAGTCCTTCCCAGCAGCAAACCATCATTTTAATCATCTCTCCCCTTCAGCCCCCTTCTCTCCAGGCAGCTCCCCTATCATAATTCCTTCCTTTCTCAGCCAGCCTCCCTCCACACGCCCTCCTCAAACAATTACACACCCCATTACGTCCCATAAGTAGACAACCTGTGTGCCGCTCATTGTAACTCCTAAAAAGACCCCCCACAGACCTCCCTTCCTAAGACACACATCCACTATATCTCTAACAGAACCCCAATCCCTCAGAAACACACCCACTACATTCCCATGGCCCCCCACTACATCACATAAACAGATCCCCAATACCCCTTTCCTCAGACACAAATCCACTAAATGCCCTAAACAGACACCCCCAATACTCCCCTCCCTCAGACATACACCCACTACATCTCCTAAACAGACACCAAAAATACTCTTGTCCCTCACACACACATACAACCTGTGATGGAATGCACCCTTGTAGAAGGGCTGGTACATCCCATCACCCATCAGGGAGTGTGGAGGGGTGTTATAACCCCACAGCTGAGCCAAGCCCCAGTTCTATGACTGATTCCCTAATAAGTTCCCCGGGTTTCTTCCTACCCATTCCTCCATGACTAGTCATCTCAGGGGCCCCACGGCCTCTCCTTCCTCTGCAACATCAGGTGCCTGGGAGTCATTGGTCATCACAGTCTCATAGGCACTGACTTCCACTGTTCCTGGGGGGTGCTCAGCCCCATCCCCACCCCTGCCCCTGCCCCACCCTCTTCCCCAAAGTCCCTGCCCCCTTCCCGTCCCCATTCCACCCCATTCCCCCAAGTCCCTGTCCCTGCCCCGCCTCTTCTTCGCCTCCTCCCCTGAGCATGTTGGGTCCCTGCTTCTCCCCCTCCCTCCTGGAAAGTCCTAAGTGCCGCCAAACAGCTGTTTGGCAGTGGGAAGCACTGGGAGGTAGACAGAGGAGCAGGGATGCAGCATGCTTGGGGGGGGGAAGGTGAGGTGAGGTGGGGCGGGGCTTGAGGGGAGCTTGGCTGCTGGTGGGTGCAAAGCACACACTAATTTTTACCTATGCGTGCTCCAGCCCTGGAGCACCCATGGAGTTGGCGCCTATGAGTCTGGCTGGCCTCCACATCCTGGCACGTCAGCAGTCCCTCTGCAGAAACCAGCAGCAGCACACCTCCATTCCCTTCAGTGGTCAGCCCCAACTGAAGTGAGTTGCTCCCTTTTATATATGGGTTCCAGCTGGCGCATGTCCAGCAGAGATGAGGGAGCATGGCCTCTTAGGCCCACAGAGTGTGATTAACCCCTGCTGAACCAGTGCAGGGCTGGTACACCCCATCACAACACCCTACACACTATTGTAATAATCTTTGTACAAGGTATGCCTTGTGAGGTGTCATTTGAAAACTCATAACTTGCTGATCAGTAATATGTATGTAGCAGCATTATGGTATAAATTATAAATTTCCCCCTGTATGATGTTAAAAATACATGTTCAGACTCACATAGCACCAAGCTGGTCAAACAGACCTGTCCAGAAAAAAGGAGAGTGTGTGTTTGCCTTAATTTGAATTTCAGCAAACAGATTCATCAAGCAGAAAGGGGGAAGGGAGGAAACAAAAGGAAACCTGCATGTGAAAAAACCCCATCAGGGAACATCCTTCCACACAGACTCTTTGTCTCCTGGTTCTCAGACGGAAATGTTTTTCAAGAGGGGGACTGAAACTATAAAAAGGAGGGGCAAACACCCCAAGAGACCCTTCTTCTCTCTCCCTGTTCATCTCACTCTTTGCACTTGAGAAGGCAAAAGAAGCAGCCACTGGACTCTGGGGGAGGAATCCTGACCTGAAGAGTTTGGTCAGTAATACTGTTGGAAGCATGTGGTTAGAAACTTTGCTTTAAATCTAAATAGTTTAAGTTAGGCACTAGAAAGCATTTCATCTTTATTCTTCTTGTAGCCATTTCTGACTCTTATGCCTCATTGCGTGTATTCACTTAAAATCTCTCTTTGTAGTTAATAAACTTGTTTTATTGTTTTATCTAATCCAGTGTGTTTAAGTTAAGTGTCCAGATAATTCTATTTAAGGTAATAAGCTGCTGAATATTAGTTCCTTAAAGGAATAACTAACAATATATTTGGACTGTCCAGGAGAGAGCTGGACAGCACAAGACATACATTTCTGGGGGAAAATCTGGGACTTGGAGTGTTTTGGGGGCACCCTGTAGAATAACCAAGGCTAGTAAAAGCCAGAGTGTAACCCAAGTATGGCTGTCAGGCTGCGGTTATACACAGACACTCAGGGTGTGGTTTGCATGCTGGAAGGCTGTTTGTGAGCAGCCCAGGTGGGAGCTACTGTGAAAAGGCATTGTAAGGCACCCAAGGTTGCAGGGCACGGGGGACACAGCCTCTCACTGGTCTGGATGGCTGTCACCCCAATATGTCATACATCTCCATAAGAGACTCCCCCCAATAGCCTCTCCATCAGACACACACCCACTGTACCCCCTCACCAGAGTGATGCCCATCCCCTACAAACATTCTCACATCACCATATCTCCAGTTCACCCTACCTGCCACACCTCCCCAAACACGCTGCCATCCAATCACAACTCCCATTAACACATGCATTCACAACTCACACACATTCTACCCACCTCCCTACAGCACACAGTCGGCCTACCTCCTTTAATCAGAAACATGCTCCTCTCCCCCGTTCAGACACACATCCCCTACCTCCAAGCATGCATGAGTCATCAATGTTTTGTTTCTGTGGACAAAGGAGACATTATGAATGATAAAAAACACACAGGGATTTTGTCATATTTTGTCTGTTGCTCACAAGAAACTGAAAAGCGACCTTCAAAGCTAAGTTTGATATTTTTAGGTGGTAGAAACCATCTTTTGATTTTGGTCAGTTTCTTATTTAGTGTAAATTTTCCTCTTAACAGCTTATTCACATAAACAGTTTGTTGGATCAAGATGAAAGGTGTATAGACCACTACTAGATGTTCAGAAATAAGTGTTAACAAGGGGTGGGTGGGGCAGAGTTGGAGGCAAGAGGGAAAGCCCTGGGGAGTCAAAAGGGAGAACATTTTGATTAGTCTCGTTAGAATTGGTAGGGCAACACCCATTTTTTCATGTTCTCTGTATATATACATCTTCCTACTGTATTTTCCACCGCATATATCTGATGAAGTGGGCTTTAGCCCACAAAAGCTTATGCCCAAATAAATTTGTTAGTCTCTAAGGTGCCACAAGTACTCCTCGTTCATTTTGAAAGCGGTTCCAGAGTTGAGAGCCATATTATTTATTAAATTTGTCTCATCACCAGATTTTGAACAAAAAATAATGTGAATTCTTGCTCGGCTTGGAAGATTCAGTGGTGACATCATCCCCATTTTGTTTGGCATCACCAGAAATATTATCTGCAATGTCATCTCTGATTCAGCACCTGCAGCTTTGGCCATGGCCTCACCACCTTCACCAACTTCCAATTCTTGTTTGCATTCCAATAAATCAACAGAAGAAGGAAATGTGGAATGGATTTATATTTAGCTCCACATGAACCCTTATCACTACAAAAAGCAGGCCACTTACTCTGTAAAGGCTAATCTGTGCTGCTTCTTTCTACTGCGAAACCGCCTTGCCAAGAAGTTAAACACTTAGGAGCAAGCATAAGACAAGGAGTTTCTCAGACATCAAAGGAGTGGAGCACCAATAGTGTTGGATTTTATGGTGCCACAAAAAAAAAAATTACAGCACTCCTCACTGAGGAAGAAAATATTTGAACATGTGACCAATTCTGATACACTCGGTAACTACTTGGTTTGTAGATGATACACAGAAAAATGTTCTGGAGAATGCTGTTGCCAAACAAAAAAGACATCTGTGTGAATTTACAGCTAGTGTTTACTTTTTTGTGGAAAAAAATGACAATTGAATGATCTTCCTGATTTGACTGATTTGCAGTGAAGCAGCATTTTAGATATAGGTGTTATTTTGCATGCTGAGTCATCAGCCTGTGAAATCACAGACATTATTGGACAAGAAACGAGAAAAAAAATCTTTGTGATGAAGTTATTGCTTCAGTAGCCAAAATTCCTGTATTCATAGACAAATCAACAATAGTAGCTTTGAAATCAGGGTTGATTGTCTATATATGCAGTTATTCATTCCAAGGCTGTTCAGTTTTTTCTTGACTTAATTCAATTAGAAGGAAGTGATGCAGGGATGATTGTTAAGGAGGTCAAAGCTTGTTTAAGAACTTTATTGGTGTATTCAGTGACTGTGCTAGCATTATGGTGAAGATAAAAAGTGGAGTGCGGACTAGTTTAACCAAATACAACACTGATCTTACCAAAGGGCATTGTGTATTTCACAGAATTAAACTTAATGTTGGGGACACCACCGTTGAGGAAGTTGGAAGAATAAATCACTTCAAAGTTTTCGTGGATAAGGTTTATTCAGTTTATATCTGATTTCCCAAAAAACAACTGAAACTTGCTTGTGCCTTAAAACTTGGTGTACAATGTAACACGATCCAAAAAATTCTGTTGGTATGTTGATGGGCTTCTAGTTTTAAAGCAGTATCAGCCATGTGGAAAAATTATGCAGCTGTTCACATGCATTTCACATTTGCATCTGAAGATCACTCCTACAATGCCAAAACCCAAATTTGGACTTTTGATGGATACACTAGAGGAGGTAACTAAAGTGTCAGAACACCTTAAAAAATTATCATCTGATATGCTTGAGCTAAGGTACAGGTCTGTCGCATCTTAGGCGCATTTAACATGTGCGATTTCAGCTTTACGCGGTGGGCAAAAACAAAAAAGAGAAAAATAACAATTTAAAAACTGTTTCTGTAGTGCGGGCGATTCCGCCCACCATTACACTCAATGTAATTTTGACTATACGCGATTTTCGCTTTAGGCGCTGACTGCGGAATGTAACCCCAGCGTAAGATGAGACAGACCTGTAACATCAATAGGATGGTTTGGGCAATTAAGATGATGAAACAAGATGCTCCCCACATATATCAGAAACACAGCAAGCTGTTGCTGATCAGGTTTTCAAGTCAGTACCACTGTTGAAGAGTGCATCCACTCATAAACAAACAATCAGCAATCAATCAGCAACACTTTCTCCAAAGCTTAGCCAACAACCTTATCTCTATTGTTTACCACTGTTGCCTGGAATTGCTCTATCCTTCCTGGCAAGTATAATCAACAGAATGTCGCCAACTTCAATGCTGATTGATCAGTTACAGCTCTTAGGTCTGGGTAAGTGACCACTAGATACAGAGAGTCCTTGGTATGAAAGCGAGAGGAGGTTGAAGAAATAACAGTATGTGAAAAGTTACATCTGAGTTTTGAACCAGTTAAAGAACGCTTTTGTGATTATATCAACAGTGAAGACAAAGATGTCGAGGGGGATCTCAAACCTCTGGTCTTCGCTATTGAAGCGAATCCCATGTCAGCTGACACAGAAAGAGGGTTCCGCACAATGAACAGTATCTGCTCCCCCTTATGCAACAATGTCAAAATACTGTGGCTTGCACTGTTGATATTCATTAGCTTGCTCGGACCTTCTATTTATTCTTTCAATCCAGTACCATACATAAAAAACTGGCTTGCAAGACATTGATCAAAAGATGACACAAAATCACAGAAACAAATATCAGAAGAGCAATAAAGCAATATCATCATATCTGGGATATATTTACATAGAGTCCAGCGTTTCTCAAACGGGCACCGTGGCCGCATGCAGCCACCAGGGGCTTTTCTTGCAGCCACAGCCTCCTGGGAGATGATTGGGGGGGGGGGGGAAGCAGAGACCCCTTCTTCAGGGCCGCCAGCAGTGGTTGGGCCCTGCCCCTCTCCCGCCCCTCGCCCAGAGACATAAAAGCTGGAGGAGCAGGCAGCCAGTGAATTCCCCACCTTCCTTGGGGCAGTGAGGTTGGGCTTCAGCCCTGGGGTGGTGGATGGCAGGTTCCATTCCCCAGCCATGGGGTGGCAGACTCTGGCCCTGAGCTCACCGCCCCCGCCCCATCACTGCTGGCCCCCACTACCTCTCCCAGTGCCCCATCACTCCCAGTGCCCAATCACCCCCTGGTCCCCACTGCCTCCATACCCACCTCCCCATTCAGGAGTTAATTTGTCCCCAGGCTTGCCGGGGCTGAGTAAGTCCGTGAAATGTGATATTTGTTGATATGTTAATATCACTTTTCACAGCAGACTTAGTAGCTAGTAAGTCTTTTTAAAAAAGCAATCAAAAGAAACAAGAAAAAAAGACATACGCAAAGCACCTTATTTGTGTTTCTATTCTGTTTAGGTACAGTAAAGCATAGACACAACTTTACATTATTTTTATTATTGAGTCTGAAAAAAAAACCCTACATAAATAAATTACAATGATTTGCACATGTATATGTGCATATTTATTTGTTTTCCCCAAAGTTAATTAAGTATTTTAGGGACAGCCTGGAAACCAGTACGGTGAGAAACCAGGATTGAGTGGAGAGACTGAGGTTGAGCAAGACAGATGGGCAGGAGAGGGTCCCGTCAGCTTAAAGCTGGGTGATCAAGTCTGTCCGTGTTTGATGGTGTGTTTCTGAGCACCTGTTTTTGTTTGTTCCTGAGCATCAGTTCCAGTCATCTCCGGTCATTGATTTATATTGTCCTGAAGATTTGGAACCGTGGAACCAAAGGTCCTTCAGACCTGGTCTGGTCTAGTGTGCACCACTGGAGTCAAGTACATCTCTTCAGAAAGTCACGAGACGTGCTTGAGGCTCAAAAACTGACGTGGGTCTGAGGCCAGGTCTACGCTACGAGTTTAGGTCGAATTTAGCAGCGTTAATTCAAATTAAGCCTGGACACGTTCACACGACGAAGCCCTTTCTTTCGACTTAAAGGGCCCTTTAAACCGGTTTCTTTACTCCACCTCCGACGAGGGGATTAGCGATAAAATCGGCCTTAGGGGGTCGGAATTGGGTTAGTGTGGACGGAATTCGACGTTATTGGCCTCCGGGAGCTATCCCACAGTGCTTCATTGTGACCGCTCTGGACAGCACTCTCAACTCAGATGCACTGGCCAGGTAGACAGGAAAAGCCCCGCGAACGTTTGAATTTCATTTCCTGTTTGCTGAGCGTGGAGAGCACAGGTGACCACGCAGAGCTCATCAGCACAGGTAACCGTGATGGAGTCCCAGGATCGCAAAAGAGCTCCAGCATGGACAGAACGGGAGGTACGGGATCTGCTCACCATATGGGGAGATGAATCAGTGCTGGCTGAACTCCGAAGCAGTAAACGAAATGGCAAAATATTAGAAAAGGTCTCCAAGGCCATGAAGGACAGAGGCCATAACAGGGACGCACAGCAGTGCCGCGTGAAAATTAAGGAGCTAAGGCAAGCCTACCACAAAGCCAGAGAAGCAAACGGAAGGTCCGGGGCTGAGCCGCAAACATGCCGCTTCTACGTGGAGCTGCATGCCATTCTAGGGGGTGCAGCCACCACTACCCCAACCGTGTGGTATGAGTCCCTCACTGGAGAAACACACAGGGAAGCGGGTTCGGGTTACGAGGAAGATGAGGATGAAGATAATGTAGATAGCTCACAGCAGCAAGGAAGCGGAGAAACCGGTTTCCCCAACAGCCAGGATATGTTTATCACCCTGGACCTAGAACCAGTAACCCCCGAACTCACCCAAGACCCTGGGGGCACACAGGGGACCTCTGGTGAGTGTACCTTTGTAAATATTACACATGGTTTAAAAGCAAGCGTGTTTAATGATTAATGATTAATTTGCCCTGGCAATCGCGGCCAGTACAGCTACTGGAAAAGTCTGTTAACGTGTATGGGGATGGAGCGGAAATCCTCCAGGGACATCTCCAGAAAGCTCTCCTTCATGTACTCCCAAAGCCTTTGCAAAAGGTTTCTGGGGAGGGCTGCCTTATCCCGTCCGCCATGGTAGGACACTTTACCACGCCAGGCCAGTAGCACGTAG
>NW_020664374.1:2678049-2685819 GCF_002925995.2 Terrapene triunguis | reverse complement strand
CTCCCGCCCCTCGCCCAGAGACATAAAAGCTGGAGGAGCAGGCAGCCCGTGAATTCCCCACCTTCCTTGGGGCACTGAGGTAGGGCTTCAGCCCTGGGGTGGTGGATGGCAGGTTCCATTCCCCAGCCATGAGGTGGCAGACTCTGGCCCTGAGCTCACCGCCCCCGCCCCATCACTGCTGGCCCCCACTACCTCTCCCAGTGCCCCATCACTCCCAGTGCCCAATCACCCCCTGGTCCCCACTGCCTCCATACCCACCTCCCCATTCAGGAGTTAATTTGTCCCCAGGCTTGCCGGGGCTGAGTAAGTCCATGAAATGTGATATTTGTTGATATGTTAATATCACTTTTCACAGCAGACTTAGTAGCTAGTAAGTCTTTTTAAAAAAACAATCAAAAGAAACAAGAAAAAAAGACACATGCAAAGCACCTTATTTGTGTTTCTATTCTGTTTAGGTACAGTAAAGCATAGAGACAACTTTACATTATTTTTATTATTGAATCTGAAAAAAAAAACCCTACATAAATAAATTACAATGATTTGCACATGTATATGTGCATATTTATTTGTTTTCCCCAAAGTTAATTAAGTATTTTAGGAAAAATTGTCAGAGTGGCCACCAGCAAGAGTTGGTGGCCGCACGCTGAGGCCACCAAAAATGTGTTGTGAGAACCCCTGGCATAGACAATGAAGAATGTGGTGTGTGTATATAGCATCTTTCAGGTATGGAATAAAAAGGTATGTTACTGTTTTTCTTGTTGTCAAAATCATGGGGATTCTGGCATTTCTTGTTTTTAGGATTCGAGCACTATAAGTTTTTTAAATCAAGTTCTGACCTTTTTGGAGTTTAGATAGGCAACATCTTCCATTCTCTGGAATCAAAGGCAAAATGTCCCACACTCCGCTTTCATTCTCAAACCCTATTCTTAAAGAGGCAGCTCCCCTTAACAAAAATACAAACACTACAAATGCAACAGTAAAACAAATGTTAACAGAACATCAACATTCATTTCTAAATATAATATTTCGCAGTATAAAATCATTCCAATAATTACTCCAGGCTTCTTACACTAACTTTCACATTTATTTTTTTCCCCACTCACATAGGTCATCACCAGCATTTGGCCCCACAACCTTCAGAGCCAAAGTACAGACCTCTTGCACTTCCTCAGTACCTGAGAAGAGGGAAAACCTATTATTGTCTATGTAGACATGGGTGGCGCGTGACTCCCACATTTGGGGAGGCTTGACATGAGCCCTGGAAGCTCCCTAGAAGTGGGGGGACCACGCCCCCTGTTCCTCCCCAAAGCCCGCCCCTGCTCAGTCACCTCCCCCCGAAGCCCTGCCCACGCTCCACTACTGCTCTGCCCCAGGCCCTTGCTCCCGCTCTGCCCCCTCTCCCAAACCCTCCCTTCCCCCCCACCCGCTTGCACCTCTTCGCTAGAGCCCTGCGCAGATACAAAATTTATATCCGCGGATCTGGATATTTTCGGATATCCATGGAACTGCAAGGCTCTACTGGGAACTGCAGTAGAGAAAGCAGGAGCATGTGGTGCTTCCACTCCCAGGATCCAGTGCCCCGCGTGGGCAGCTCCTCTGGTGTGACTGTACTGCCCCCAGCCCCGGCCATTGGGGTGGGCACCAGACTCACCAGCAGCTGTCCCTGATCGCACTAGTGTGTGCAAGCAGCTTGCACACTCCCGGACAGGAATCCTGTCCTTGCAGTGATGTGTGTCTCCTGTCTGGGAGCATTTTGCACACACTAGCGTGACCAGGGACAGCTGCCGGTGAGCCTGGTGCTGGCCTCCGTGGGTGGTGCTGGGGGCGGTACAGCCATGCCAGAGGAGCTGCCGAACGCGGGACGCTGGCTCCTGAGAGCAAAGGCCTGACATGCTGCTGCTTTTGAAGCTGTGGTTCCCAGTAGAACCCTGCAGTTGGCGGGGGAGCTTGCGGGAAGGGGAGGAGCTGGGATGGGAAGAGGGGAAGCAAGGATGGGGGCCTCAGGAGGAAGAGGCAGAGCAGGGGCAGGAAGAGGAGCAGTGCAGCCATGGCCCTGGGGCGGAGCATGGGCGGGGCCATGGGGCAGAGTATGAGCAGGGCCACGGGCCCAGTGCCCTTTCAGCAGTGGCATGCCGGTGTGCCTCCAGAGGGAGGTGCGCCGCATCCTGTTTGGGGAGGCTTAGCCTCCCCCGACCTATTATACCCACTGCCCATGAATGTGGATAAGCCAGGGGCGGGCAAACTTTTTGGCCTGAGGGCCGCATCGGGTTTCGTAAATTGTATGGAGGGCCGGTTAGGGGATGGGGTCGTGGCCCAGCCCCCACCTCCTATCTGCCCCCCCAAGGACTCCTGCCCCATCCAACCCCCCCTGTTCCCTGATGGCCCCTCTGGGACCCCTGCCCCATCTACACCCCCCCGCTCCCTGTCCCCTGACCGCCCCCAGGCCCCTGCCACCCCATCCAACCCCTCCTCTCATTCCTGACAGCCCCCCCCGGGACCCCTGTCCCGACTGCCCCCAGAACCCCTGCCCCTGACTGTCCCCTGCCGCACCATCCAACCCCCTGTCCTTCCTGACTGCTCCCCTGGGACCCCTGTCCCCATTCAACCCCCTGTTCCTCCCCCGACCACCCCAACCCCTATCCACACTCACCCCTGACCACCACCCCTAACTCCCTTGCCCTCTATCCAACCCCCCCACTCCCTGCCCCCTTACCGCGCTGCCTGGAGCACTGGTGGTTGGTGGCGCTACAGCCGCACTGCCCGGCTGTAGCCGGGCCACGCCGCCACCACCATGCAGCACAGAGCCCGGGTCAGGCCGGGCTCTGCAGCTGCGCTGCCCCAGGAGCTCACAGCCCCACTGCCCAGAGCATTGTGCCGGTGGCGGAGTGAGTGAGCTGAGGCTGTGGGGGAGGGAGGACAGCAGGGGAGGGGCCGGGGGCTAGCCTCCCGGGCCAGGAGTTCGGGGGCCGGGCAGGACGGTCCCGCGGACCGGATGTGGCCCGCGGGCCGTAGTTTGCCCACCTCTGGGATAAGCCTATACAGAGCTCTACAACACAGTCATTGCCAGTGGGTTATATAAATATGGTAAAGAGACTCGACCCTGTTCAGGAATATTTGATTTAGGGGGTGTTCAGGGTGAATTCGCTGTCATAGTTCTATGGCAAGGATGAAGCTCTTCCCCTGAGAGGGAGGGGAAATGACAGCTGGAGAAGAAGAGGGGGATGGTTGTTGGACAGAAGCAGGTGGGGGGAGATGGGGAGAGAGATGGAAAGAAACAGAGGGTCTGTGACTAAACAGAGAAACAGGGCGAGGGGAGGGGACAGCCTGGAAACCAGTACGGTGAGAAACCAGGATTGAGTGGAGAGACTGAGGTTGAGCAAGACAGACGGGCAGGAGAGGGTCCCGTCAGCTTAAAGCTGGGTTGTCAAGTCTGTCCGTGTTTGATGGTGTGTTTCTGAGCATCTGTTTTTGTTTGTTCCTGAGCATCAGTTCCAGTCATCTCCGGTCATTGATTTATATTGTCCTGAAGATTTGGAACCGTGGAACCAAAGGTCCTTCAGACCTGGTCTGGTCTAATGTGCAGCACTGGAGTCAAGTACATCTCTTCAGAAAGTCACGAGACGTGCTTGAGGCTCAAAAACTGACGTGGGTCTTAGACAGTACCCAGTGAGTGATTTGAGGAAAGGGGAACCTTGACCTAAAACAAATAATAACCTATAAGATAATAGCCTATGCATACAGAGAGAGAAATCCATTTCTTTTTTTAGAGGGTTCTATTTAGTTAAGTACACTTAGTACTAATTTATAGTGTGTATATTTCAACCATTTTTATTTATGTATTCTTTGTCTGTTTAATGATATTTTAGGTAGATGGAAACTAGTTTTGTTTGTTCCCGTTTAAATAAAATCCCCATTATGTTGTTGTTGTTTTGTATTATCTTGTCTACCATTAAATAACCTTTTAATCATGGTGTCACACATACACACACAGCTCTCCCCTGCCGGGTAACTTATACCACTGTTATGCTTATAAGAAGCACACGGGATCTTTTACAGGGAAAAAGGCAATACGCCACATTTATTAAGAATACAGCAGTTAGCATATGCTTTTCAGTCTCTCTCTCTCTCTCTCTCTCTCTCTCACACACACACACACACACACACACACAGTCCTGCCAGTTGATGTTTATAGTTACTAGTCCAGAGTCTGGATCAATCTAGTGGCCAGCCAGATTAGTCACAGAGGGGAGCCGGGCTCTGTCAGTCACGATCCGATGTTCCTGGAGTTGTGGCAAAACGAACCCAAAGTTCCATGGCCAAGCACCCTGTTCTTATAGTCTTTTTTCTCTGTTGAAGTCTATGGATTTGGCTGTGTCAGTTTGTGATCGGTTACTCCTTAATTGGTGTTATCTTTTGATGTTAACATTCCAAAACACCTCTGAGAGGGTCATCCTGTCCTGGTTTCGATTTAATCAATTGTCTTGTCTTTAGGGGTGCCAGCCTCCACCTCAGGGTTGTCAATCTGCCCTTCCTTCATTATGGATGCGTGTTGATGGTTCTCTGGTGTCATTAAGTCTCTTCACTCCTTCTTCCTTGACCATCTCGCTATAACAATGGCCAGATGACACAAATAGAACCTAAACCAACACGCCTGTTTTGTAAAACTCCTGTTTTGTAGGTTTAAGATAAATTGGTTTTGTTTTGTTTTGAATAATGTCATCTGTGGGGGATGTAAAAGCATGAATTTCTACCACTGAACTAAAGTACCAGATAAGGAAATATTAGCAGAATAATAAACCTCTATGTGTGGTCTAGCTGCGAGAGGGTGGCATAATGCCACATGATGGATTACTGGAGCACCTAGTTAGTGGCAAAGTGGATGAGAGTTGGCTCTGTTATGTTAGAAACCTGGATTTTGTTTCCAGCTCTGCCTTATATGACTTTGTACAAATACTCAGTTACCTTAACTGTGAAATGGGTGAATTATAGTTAACCCCTAAATCTGATGTATTAATCCTTACTTAATAATCAGGCTTAAGCATATAGAAGGATTAATAATAGCTAGTGGAAGAGCTGGGACTAGAACTGATGGTCCCTAGACTTGCAGAATAGTGCAACTTGCTCTATAGAACAGTGCATTGTGGGGGGCTCATGTACTTGTATTTTGCATCCCAAAATTGCATGATAATTTTCTTGTCATCACAAGACTGTATGCAGCAGGATCCAAAATTGTGTCACTTGCAATACAATTGTGAGAACTGGCAAAACTGTCATTTTGAATGCTGATTGTTATTTGTTGCCTACTTGGCTGTTGTTATAGTCTCTCTCTCGGTGCTGGTGTTCCAGCATTGCGTAGGCTTCTTTATTCTTGTTCTTCATTCCCTTAATAAAAAAAAAAAAAAGCTTTTCTAAGTCTTTAATGACTTGCTTACATTTTTCTGACTGTTTACATTTGCTTACTGGTGTTGTTTTGCTGAGTTAAAACTATATGTTCTTGCTAATCTTTTTTTATTGATTCTCAAAATTACTGACATGCTCTATGCCACCCTCCTTTGTCTTGTCCAGATAGCCTGTTTCATAATGGTTTGGACAAGAACAATTAAAGAATTGTAAACAGGGCCAAGTGACCCTTCAGCACTTTTGCCAAGAATTAAATTAAATTGAAAATTTGTAATTTTCGAGCCTTTCTCCTGGAGATGAACCAAAACCAGAATCTCAAACATCTTACATTTCAGGCAGGAAGAGGTGGAATTTGAATCCACAAATCCAAACCTGCCCTACAATTTTAGTTCAAGATTTGGAGATATCTTTTCCAGTTATGGTTCAGATATAACGTGAGAACAGCCATTCTTAACAAGAGAACAAGCCTTCCAACAGATCATGGACCCAGGGGTGCTGGAACAATTTGTATATTGGGGGTGCTGAGAGCCACTAAACCAAATTGTAAACCCTGTATATAATGGAAACCATTTCAAGCCAGGAGGTGTGGCAGCACCCTCAGCACCCCTAGTTCCAGCACCTATGACAAGACCAGCTCAGTCACCACACTATTTTCCAGCATCTGGGGCCTAAGTCTTGAAAGGAAGACTTTTCGATACCATTGAATCTGAAATCAAACTCTAGTCCTTGTTCAGGCTCATATACATACCTTAGCCTAAACCTAATCCAGATTAAAACATTTACCTCTCTGTTTCCCTGTAATTATCGTTTGTTATAATAGGATAATACGCTCTTAGTTCTACAAGACACATTTTTGCTACAAGGTTGCCTGCTGAAAACTCTTAGGCAACACAAATTAATTTTAATTCCTGACATTTCAGAAGGTTGGCAATTGTGCTAACATTGTTAAAATAAATGAACAGGTACATATTGTGAAGCAGTATTTTTGTGTTAGTTCAGTAATCTGGTACAGATAGTCTACTGCAGTGTTTCCCAAATTTGGGATGCTGCTTGTGTAGGGAAAGCCCCTGGTGGGCCGGTTTGTTTACCTGCCGCATCCGCAGGTCCGGCCAATCGTGGCTCCCAGTGGCTGCGGTTCGCTGCTCCAAGCCAATGGGAGCTGCTGGAAGCGGCGCGGGTCGAGGGACGTACTGGCCGCCACTTCCAGCAGCTCCCATTGGCCTGGAGCACCGAACCACAGCCAGTGGGAGCCGCGATCGGCCGGACCTGCGGACGTGGCAGGTAAACAAACCGGCCCAGCCCGCCAGGGGCTTTCCCAACACAAGCGGCGTCCCAAGTTTGTGAAACACTGGTCTACTGTATATTACTAAGTAAATTTAATCTGTGACTATTTAGTCTGTGGGGATTGCAATTAAATATATATTCTATATTATTTCATTTCTCTTGTCAATGCCAGTCTGAATAGGTGTGTAAAGCAGCCCCTTCCTGGGAGCCATCCTGTGACAGGCTACAACACGCCTACCTCAGTTTCCCTTTCATCCATCCGTACAAAGGGATAGTGTCTCTCTTGGTGGAAAATTCAAACCCTTTTATTAATATAAAGGCCCACAGTCCATAGCAAATTCCCAAAATAAAAAAAGGTTACAACACTCTTGAATCCCTTTCAAAGGTCACCATTCCCAGCTCACCCACCTGAGAGACAAAAGCCACTCTGTCTCAGTCCCTGTAGCCCCTGTTCCCAGGCTCCAATCTCAAGGCCTCCCACCTGAGGAAAAAAATAGCATGTGCTCCTGTATTCAAAGACTGCCTCATAATGTGTATGCACAAGGAGGGCAAAATTAAATTGCACAGTGAATTCTGGCATTTCCTAACTTTTGAGTGCTTGATTCTGCAACCTTAATGATCTATTAATTCAGTTTTATAGTATGTAATGAAAACATAGATTACATTACAAATAGCACTATGCCAAGATACCCTTAGCTAAAGGGATGTTGTCAGATCTATTTGTATATATTTTTCTTGGTTAGAAAAAGCATCCAAAGCATACTTTGTAGATTCTCTTATTTTATATTCTCAAGAGATTCCGGAAGCGATTGTATTTTGAAAGTGACTAATCTTTAGAAAGCAAAGCTATTGCAGGAACATCTATTTCCACCCCAGAGAGAATCTTCTATAAAGCACCAAATGCAATTGTTCTATTACAATGTCTATTATTACTGCATCCATGAAAGTATTGGTGATGAGATTTTTCTCACATGATGAAACAGGTGATGAGGTTTCTTCTGAGAAGGGAGAAGAATGCATTAATGGCATAAAGTGTTGGTATCCAGCAAGCGCTCTCAGGAGCTGCTTCAACACAGAAGTACTAAC
>NW_020664374.1:2664111-2678039 GCF_002925995.2 Terrapene triunguis | reverse complement strand
TATCCAGCAAGCGCTCTCAGGAGCTGCTTCAACACAGAAGTACTAACATCAGCAGTAATGCAAGTGAAAGTTACCCATCTAGTGATCTAGCAGATAGCAGGATGTCAATTTTCTTCTAGAAAGATTTGTCGCACAAAAAGAGAGGTTTTAATCTTTTAGGGTACAAAGGATTTTACTGGCTACAGTACAGGTCTGTTTAGAACAGGGATCGGCAACCTTTGCCACGAGGTCCATCAGGGAAATCTGCTGGCGGGCTGGGACGGTTTGTTCACTGGCTGCGGTTCACTGTTCCAGGCCAATGGGGGCTGTGGGAAGCACTGCAGGCTGAGGGATGCGGGATAGCTCAGTGGTTTGAGCATGGGCCTGCTAAACCCAGGGTTGTGAACTCAATCCTTGAGGGGGCCATTTAGGGATTTGGGGATTTAGTTGGTGATGCTCCTGCTTTGAGCAGGGAGTTGGACTAGATGACCTCCTGAGGTCCCTTCCAACCCTGATATTCTATGTGCTGGCTGCCACTTCCTGCAGCCCCCATTGGCCTGGAATGGCGAACCGCAGCCAGTGGGAGCTGCGATCGGCCGAACCTGCAGACGCTGCAGGTAAACAAACCGTCCTGGCCCGCCAGCAGATTTCCCTGATGGGCCGCATGCCAAAGGTTGCTGATCCCTGGTTTAGAATGTGGAGGTTTCATGCAAGTGGCCAATGAAGTTCTGATTAAGCAGTCACACACAGGCATTTTACAAACCAAGCAGGAAAAGAAGCATGCAACATTAGCCCTCTGAGACAACAACGGCTGGAAACCAGTGCCACAGTATGAAGTTACTGGGCCAAATTCTGATTCTATTGAAGTCAGTGTAGTGAGTCTGATTATTCATTGGTGTAACTGAGAATAGAATTTGGCCCAGTGAGTGTAAATCCATGAGCCAAGAGTACAAGAGAGATTTTCTGGAGGATAACACTTATTAAATATATTTATTATTTTTAGGCCTCGCTAATAGGAAGCCTTAGTAAGAGTAACAGTGAAATGGCTGCGATAATTTTTAATGAATCTGTAAACTCGGGGGTGGTACCGTTGGACTGGAGAATAGCTAATGTGGTTCCTATTTTCAAGAAGGGGAAAAAAAGTGACCCAGGTAACTACAGGCCTGTTAGTTTAACTTCTGTAGTATGCAAGGTCTTGGAAAAAATTTTGAAGGAGAAAGTAGTTAAGGACCTTGAGGTGAATGACAATTGGGACAAATTACAACATGGGTTTACGAAAGGCAGGTCGTGCCAAACCAACCTGATCTCCTTCTTTGAGAAAGTAACAGACCTTCTAGATAAAGGAAATGCGGTGGATCTAATATACCTCGATTTTAGTAAAGCGTTTGATACGGTGCCGCATGAGGAATTATTGGTTAAATTGGAAAAGATGGGGATCGATAGGAAAATCCAGAGGTGGATAAGGAACTGGTTAAAGGGGAGACTGCAGCGGGTAGTACTGAAAGGTGAACTGTCAGGTTGGAGGGAGGTCACCAGTGGAGTTCCTCAAGGTTCAGTTTTGGGTCCGATTTTATTTAATCTATTCATTACTGACCTCGGAACCAAATGTAGAAGTGGGCTGATAAAGTTTGCGGATGACACAAAGTTGGGAGGTATTGCCAATTCGGAGAAGGATCGGGATATTCTGCAGGGAGACTTGGATGACCTTGTAAATTGGAGTAATAATAATAGGATGAGATTTAATAGTGAGAAGTGTAAGGTGATGCATTTAGGGATGACTAACAAGAATTTCAGTTATAAGCTAGGGACGCATAGGTTGGAAGTGACGGAGGAGGAGAAGGACCTCGGAGTCCTGGTTGATCGCAGGATGACTATGAGTCGGCAATGCGACGTGGCTGTGAAAAAAGCTAATGCGATCTTGGGATGCATAAGGCGAGGTATTTCTAGTAGGGACAGGGAGGTGCTGCTTCCGTTATACAAGGCGCTGGTGAGACCTCATTTGGAGTACTGTGTGCAGTTCTGGTCTCCTATGTTTAAAAAGGATGAACTCAAACTGGAACGGGTACAGAGAAGGGCCACTAGGATGATCCGAGGAATGGAAAACCTTTCCTATGAAAGGAGACTCGAGGAGCTTGGTTTGTTTAGCCTAACCAAAAGAAGGCTGAGGGGGGATATGATTGCTCTCTTTAAATATATCAAAGGGATAAATACCAGGGAGGGAGAGGAATTATTTCAGCTCAGTACTAATGTGGACACGAGAACGAATGGATATAAACTGGCCGTGGGGAAATTTAGGCTTGAAATTAGACGAAGGTTTCTAACCGTCAGAGGGGTGAAATTTTGGAACAGCCTTCCGAGGGAAACGGTGGGGGCGAAAGACCTCTCTGGCTTCAAGATTAGGCTAGATAAGTTTATGGAGGGAATGGTTTGATGGGATAACGTGATTTTAGTCAATTAGGCAATAACGGCCATCGCTGGTCAAATGAGGGTCTGGCTAGAGAATCTTGCCTGTATGCTCGGGGTTCTACTGATCGCCATATTTGGGGTCGGGAAGGAATTTTCCTCCAGGGTAGATTGGCAGAGGCCCTGGAGGTTTTTCGCCTTCCTCCGCAGCATAGGGCAGGGGTCGCAAGCTGGAAGATTCTCTGCGACTTGAAGTCTTTAGATCACGATCTGGAGACTTCAACAGCAGAGTTAAGGGAAAGTGAGGGGGGTCAGCTTTTGTGGCCTGCATCATGCGGGAGGTCAGACTAGATGACCATATTGGTCCCTTCTGACCTTAAAGTCTATGAGTCTATGAGTCTATGAGAATCTGTGCCACTCTAAGTAACTTCCCCCACCAACCCTGAAAATCAGAGGAAATGCTGAACATGCCTGGAAATGGTTCAAACAGCATTTTGAGCTGTATATGAAAGCCACAGGGACAAACAAACTGGAGGCTGAGGAAAAGATTGCTCTGCTCTTAACAGTGGCAGGCATAGAAGCACTGGATGTCTGCAATGCATTCCATACACATAGGGAAAGAGAGGAAAGCATTGCAGAAATAATGAAAATGTTTGAGGATCACTGCGTCCTTAGAAAAAGTGTTATTTTTCAAAGATATGTTCAGGATTAGAACACAGAATGAAGGGGAAACAATAGAGGAGTTTAGCACAGACTTAAAACTAAAAAGTCATTCCTGTGAATATGGAATATTTAAAGACTCTCTCATTAAAGACCAGATTGTCCTGGGGTGTAAAAAAAGTCTGTGCGTAGTTACTAAGGGAGATGAATCTGGCAATATAAAGGACAATATGTATATGCCAAGCAGCAGGACAAACAAACACAAATAAAAAGTCTAGAGAAAAGCTCAAGGCTCATGACTGTGAGTACTAAAGCTAAACCATCAAAGAAAAGTTCACAGAAATTAAATTGTCCAAGGACACAAACATGGAAAGCATGAAACAATGCCAGCAATGTGGCAACCAGCATGAGTATAGGAAATGCCCAGCATTCAGGCAAATATGTAGAAACTGTAACAAACCCAACCATTATGCTAAAATGTGCAGAGAAAGCAGAACAGTAGATGTATTACGTGCAGAAAGGGAACCTCAAGTAAAGAGGAAGAGCTGTTCTTAAGCACAATAATGGAGGAGGCTGAAAGACTCAAAAGATCAGCTAATGAAAATGTGAACGTATGTGACATACATAAGAGACACTGGGGCATCGGTAAATGTAATAACAGAAACTGAAATAGAGAGAAGTAAGGAACACATAAAAGTGGAAGAGTCAGAAATGTCTGTGAAAGACTACAATGCAGGAATAATTCCTGAGTTCGGAAAGTGAGCGCACACACTTAAATACAAAGGGAAAACAATAAAATTAGTTTGTGGTGGTACACAGAGGGAAGCAATCAGTTTTGTGCCTCCACGTCTTTAACGTGCTTGGTCTTATTAAGAGGATGTATGCCGTAGAGAGACAGAAAGACAGAGAACCACACATGAAAATATTAATTAGTATCTTATGAAGATGTATTCACAGAAAATGGTTGCCTGCCAGTAACATACAAGATAAGCTTCAGAGAAGATGTGGAACCTGTGGTGCATGCTGCACAAAAAGTTCTACAAGCCTTAAGAAAGAGGCTAGAAGAAGAGTTGCAAAACATGACTGCAAATGGTATCATTTGGAGAATAGAAGAATTAACAGATTGGGTTCACTTCACTCCTGAGTAATTGTATAGAAAAAAGGAGGGGGACTAAGGCTCTGTATGGACCCAAAGGAGCTGAACAAAATCATAAAAAGAGAACACACCCACTTGTTAACAAGAAGTGAACTACTGTCAGGCCTGGTCCACACTACCCCCCCACCTCGGTCTAAGGTACGCAAATTCAGCTACGTTAATAACGTAGCTGAATTCGAAGTACCTTAGTCCGAACTTACCGCGGGTCCAGACGCGGCAGGAAGGCTCCCCCGTCGATGCCGCGTACTCCTCTCGCCGAGCTGGAGTACTGGTGTCGACGGCGAGCACTTCCGGGATCGATCCGGGATCGATTTATCCAGACGCGATAAATCGATCCCAGAACATCGATTGCCTGCCGCCGGACCCTCCGGTAAGTGTAGACGTACCCTCAGTGATGGCAGAAGCCAAATTCTTCAGCAAATTAGCTGCATCGGCAGGATTTTGGACCGGTCCCCTTGGACACTGAGAGCTCGAAGAGCTGCACTTTCAACACACCATTTGGCAGATACTACTTCCTAACACTGCCTTTAGTTGTCTGCCTTCATGTGATATGATTGAATGGGACTCTTTTGTTTGACGGTTTCTCTTCCTTTTCTACCTGTATTTTATCAAGTTCTATCCTCTCCTCTTTATTAGGATATATAGAATCCCCATTAATAGACCCTCCCCTAAGGGATGTCTCTGTCCGAACCATGTGATCCTCTGCACCTGTCAGCTTTCCCCTAGCCCTGAATTTAAAAACTCATCTACAACCTTTTTAATATTACATGCCAGCAGTCTGGTTCCATTTTGGTTTAGGTGGAGACCATCCCCTTCCAGTATAGGCTCCTCCTTTCCCAAAAGGCTCCCCCATTCCTAAATTCCTCCTCTGAACACCATCATTTCAGCCACACATTAAGACCCTGCAATTCTGCCTGTCTAATTGGCTCTGTGCTTAGAACTGGAAGCATTTCATAGAATGCCAACATGGAGGTCCTGGACTTTAATCTCTTATCTAGCAGCCTAAATTTGGCCTCCATTTGGTCTCCTACCTTTCCCCAAGTCATTTGTATCCACATCTACCATAGCCACCAGCTCCTCCCCAGCACTGCACATAAGTCTATCTAGATGTCTTGAGAGGTCTGCAACCTTCACACCTGGCAGACAATTCACCATGTGGTTCTCTTGGTCATCACAAACCCAACTATCTCTATTTCTAATATCAAATCCACCACTACTATTATCTGTCTCTTCGTAATAGAATTATAGAATCATAGGACCGGAAGGGACCTCGAGAGGTCATCTAGTCCAGTCCCCTGCACTCCTGGCAGGACTAAGTATTATCTAGATCATCCCTGACAGGTGTTTGTCTAACCTGCTCTTAAAAATCTCCAATGATGGAGATTCCACAACCTCCCTAGGCAATTTATTCCAGTGCTTAATCACCCTGATAATTAGGAAGTTTTTCCTAATGTCCAACCTAAACCTCCCTTGCTGCAATTTAAACCCATTGCTTCTTGTCCTATCCTCAAAGGTTAAGGGGAACAATTTTTCACCCTCCTCCTTGTAACAACCTTTTATGTACTTGAAAACTGTTATCATGCCCCTCTCCTCAGTTGTCTCTTCTCCAGACTAATCAAACCCAATTTTTTCAATCTTCCCTCATAGGTCATGTTTTCTAGACCTATAATCATAATTGTTGCTCTCCTCTGAACTTTCTCCAGTTTGTCCACATCTTTCTGGAAATGTGGCAGTCAGAACTGGATACAATACTCTAAGTGAGACCTTACCAGTGTGGAGTAGAGCAGTAGAATTACTTCTTGTGTCTTGCTTACAACATTCCTGCTAATACAGTCCAGAATGATGTTCACTTTTTTTGCAACAGCATTACACTGTTGACTCATATTTAGTTTGTGATCCACTATGACCCCCCGATCCCTTTCCTCAGTACTCCTTCCTAGGCAGCCGTTTCCCATTTTGCATGTGTGCAACTGATTGTTCCTTCCCAAGTGGAAACTTTGCATTTGTCCTTATTGAATTTCATTCTATTTACTTCAGACCATTTATCCAGTTGTCCAGATTATTTTGATTTAAATCCTATCCTCCAAAGCACTTGCAACCCTTCCCAGCTTGGTATCGTCCACAAACTTTATAAGTGTACTCTCTATGCCATTATCTAAATCACATAACTGGGGTTCCCACCACTGGAAGGACCCTTCTTCCAGCTGATTTCATGGTATTCTCTTGCACTCCATACTCCGTCTCTGAGGGCCATGAGTTTCTTGTACCAAATGCATACATATGCCACCTGCCCACAAGACAGTAATACATGCTGCATTCAGTGCAATAAACTTGATAGAGCCTTCTCTGCTGCTGGACTTCTGCCAGTATTTTACTTTTGCAAGGTGTGTGTGTGTGTGTGTGTGTGTGTGTGTGTGTGTGTGTGTGTGCGTGTGCGCGTGCATGCTTGCTTGCTTGCTTGTTTGTTTGTTTTCCTTTAGGAGCAGTTATTGGCCTAAGTTCAGAAAATGTTTATTGGGTGTATCTCACTCTCACATGCCTCTCTAATCTCCCTGGCAAAACTCCCATTTGCTGCTCTTGATGTCGCTTATGAGCTGACTTTTTAAACCCCTTATCTCCTTGCGTCAGCCCCATCCCCTCCTCAAGGGATCACAAAGGGATTAGGGGTCAAAGGATGGCATGCTACCACCTTGTTACAAAACTCTCAGCCTTGCCTAGCAGGCCACTAAACTTAGCACACAGCCCCCCAAACAGACCACCTATAAACTTCAATCCAGCAGGCATACGGCAAGCAAGCACACAACAACAAACTGACAACTAATTCACCCGAAGGGTCACATAGTCTCTCCTCCTTCACCTGGAGAACTCCCTTGTAAAACCCCGGTTTGCTAGCTCTGTTTGCTAGCTTTTTCCCCCAAAGAAGTGACTAAGGCCATGTCCACACTATCACTTATGTCGGCTAAACTGCTGTTAGTCATGGGTGTGGAAAAAACACCCCCATGAGCGACATAACTTTCGCCAGCATAAGTGGTGATGTGCACAACGCTATGTTGGTGGGAGAGCTTCTCCCGCCAACATAGCTGCCGCCACTCGTTGGGGGTGGTTTAATTATGTTGACGGGAGAGCTGTCTCACAAGAGATCTTACAGAGGTGCAGCTGCATCCATACAACTGTGCTGCTGTAAGCTCTCTAGTGTAGACATAGCTTAAAGAATGTGACAATAGGCAAATAGGAAAGAGAAACTGAAGGAAGAGACGAGGTTGGGATGGGGGCCGGGCCGGGGGCAGACAGTGTGGTGAGAGAAGAAGGGAGTCAAATGTACAGTAGATGAAAGAGTGGTTGAAGGGGCAGACCATTGAGCTGACAAAGGTAAGGAGAGGAGTTAGGTCTGCAGAGAGGCTGGTGGGCTGGAGATAATAGAAGAAGTGAGTGATAAGGCAAAGAAGGAAAGACTGAGATGCTGAAGGTCTGCAAGCAATGAGAGTGGAAATTCTGGGATGAAGAGAACAGAGTTGGGAATGCACTACACAGGGCAGGATTTGGCCCTGAGATCATAGGGTGACAAGATGTCACAGAGATTAATTTAGCCTCTATTACTGAAAAGAGTAAAGGTGGTCAGTATTGCAAATATCACCTTGTTTTTACCAGTTACAAAGTTAGATGGCAGCAGGTAATATATAAAATTATATGTGAAGATGTTTATTTCTATTAAATCTTAACACTACTCAGAAATTTTCAAAAGTACAAGAGAAGATCATTGACTCAGAAAAATCTCCCATTATTGTAGTAGTAGTTATTTTTTTGAAGTCCCAGAGCTTTAATTCTCATGCATGCAAAGCCTCTCAGTTAATAAAGGAAATCTAATTGTTTGTTAGCTTTTACTTGGGAATAGAAAAATGAAATGTGTACTCCATAACTACACATCATTTTTGGTTTTGGTTTTTAAAATTGATGGTTTCTCTGTCTGTCTTAGGGTTTTCTATATTGCTCACCACCATAGTATCTTCCCAGGTACATTAGTCCACCTTAGAATATTTGCACTAATTTTAGTTATATTATGTGATGCTGATTATGGCTCTGATTCAGCAAGATACTTAACGAAGTGCTTTACCTTTAACTGTGTGAACAGTCACATATGCTTACACTTAGGCATGTGCTTAAATACCTTGCTGAACTGGGACCTATGAGAGTCATACTCTTTCTTCTCCCACCTTTGTAGTATTCTCTATTAATGTTGACATGCTCAGTAATGGTAGAGCAAAAGAATGCTTTAGGTTTCTTGGTCATTTCTTCAATACCCTTAAAAGGCAGTATTATGTATCAGGTTTTATTTTTAAACATTTCTACTAGGGAATAGTCAGAATAAATGTTGGCTAAGGAAGTAGCAGACCAAGTTCACCTACACTGCATTGTTGCTTTGTTGTTTGCTTTAGAGAAAAGTTTTACAGATTGTGTATTCCTCCCACTAGGCGGAGCTCCCACACATAGGAAATGGGAGTGCTGCTAAACCACCACAATATAGTAACAAAGAGCAACAATATGCTTAATTCATGAAATGCATTTTTTTTTTAGCTCTCTGACTTATTTCATTGCTTTACAATCTTTTACATTTTCTATTAGCTGCTGTAAAATCTAGTGGTTAAAATCAACATGATCAGCTACTGACAATCAAGTGGGTACTTTTATCTTTCAGGTTAGTTGCAGCCCTACAGCTGCCTGGATTGTGTCATTACTTACACAGTACTTAACTTGATTGTGTAAATAACCCATCTGAATTACCTTAGCTGGCTCATTCAAGGGCAAGCATCTCAGAAACCTCAGTAGTTGCTCAAAGATGCAGACACATCCTGCCCAATGTGACAGAAACGTGGCTTAAAGAGCATGCAGTAACCAAAAGGAACGTTTTACATGTATTCTTCTCTTTCATAAAGCTAACTTAAAATACTGTAATTTTCAGCTAAACTTAGAGCTGACCCTGCCTGTTCACAGATCTAATTTGTAAACTATTCCAGGAAGACTTGCTTATACCCCCTGCTCTAGTTGTACAACACTATCCAGTCAATATTAAAACCATGAGCAACATAGGTAAATATAAACATAGCATGCCTGTACTGATTAATTATACTAGCCCATAAATTTACCTCCCACATTAATAGCACAGGAGGGTGAAATGTATCTAGAAGTCTATGTGATTTTGATTATCCCGCAGGTCTAACGTATTTTAATGCTATGCAGAACTTTTATCCTCATCATCCTATTTAATTGATGGAACTTGGGGATGTGGCTCACAAAACCTGTGTAGCCCCAAGTCTATAGGAATACATATTCAAGACCCAAAGAGACATCCCTGCTCTGTTTGTGCACACCTACTGCTATGGGAGTCATTTATATGATGGTGATGGAGCCTTCATCATTCAAATTGCATATGCAAAGGACATCCTAATGTTAATTAGTTCATACTTAACTGCCTCATTACCAGTTTAGCCAAAAAGGCATATTTAATGGGACTGCTCTATTTGAATGCCCATTAGAAATAATAATTGATGGAATTAAATTATCCCAAAGATACTGTTACATCAGTCAGTGTCAGATGGGATATGAACAACACTTTGGACAATGGACATTAGGTAATAGGGAAAGAGTAAGGGAAATTTTACAAAATTAAAAGGAGGGGAACAGAGAGATGGCTATGGCACCCAATCCCTTATGGAGATGTCTGGCTGCTTCTGGAATATAAAGAGGGCCAGAATGTCAACCTCTTACTCACGACAGTGAACAGCAGTTACTCACACAAGTAGTCCCATTGAAGTCAGCAGTCCCATTAAAGGCAATGGGTCTACTCATGTCAGTAACTACTCACTAGTGTAAGTTGTTCACAGTCTGGTCCATAATAAATAATTATAATAATGCCCAAACCTATCCAAGAATTCTAGTGCCACGCGGTGAATATGTTATACATTTTTCTTTTCACTTGCTCAGAACTTTCTCAATTTCATTTGGGCTCAAACTTTTCATGTTTGTTGTCAGCCCAAATGTGAATTTTTTTAACAAAAATTGAAGTTACAAAGTCATAAGCTACTGAAAATGGGGTTCCTGCATGCACAACCTGAAATACTACTACATTTCATGCCATTCTGCCTTAAAACAGGAGTAAATGGAAAATCTACATTAATACACAGTTAAGGTTCAAAATGTTAACGCCCCCAAATCAGTACATAAAAATGTAAACTTCCAGCAACATAAACTCATGAACATTGCGTGTATGTAGTAGAGCACATATGTAGATCCCTGAGATCTTTGCATGGGAGAGGGAGGACTGCTATGCTGATCTCTATCCTTCCATTCAGAAGAGGAAAAAGGTCCATCATTGCTTTAGCATCACCCTCCCTGTCAGGAATCAGGGCCTGAAACAGAGCCAGTCTCAGGACAACCTAATGAGTGGCCTGTGGCAGGTTGTCCGACTGGCTATACTACTTCCTGATTAGTGGGAAAAGTCAGCAGAGCAGCTCTAAAGTCCAGCCACAGGAGGTGCCTCTGGCTGGGGTAGCTTCTGTACCTGCTTGTTCATAGTGTTGTCTCAGCCCTGCTCCTGCCTTGATCCCTGCCTTTGCCCCACTCCGGGTAACCAGGGTCTGATCCTCAGCTCTGATTCCTGACTTCTGCCTCTAGATCTGACCCTTGGCTCTGGTTCTGGACTTCTGACTTTGGCTGTGACCTTGGCTCTGGCACCTAGTTGCCAACTCTGGGTCTGACCCTGGGCTCCCATTCCTGGCCACTGATTTGTGCTACACCCTTAGGCCTGACTCCATTTCCAACCACAACTGCCCATGCTCTGGTCTCTGGCACTCCCTGCTTCTCCAGACCTCATGGAGACATCTTCTTGAAGTCTTAGAATATATGCAAGGGGAGGGAGTGGAGACTGGTCAGGCTAGGAGAAGGAACAGACAGGCCTGGAAATGTGGATTATCCCCCATTACAGCTCTCACTAACATAATGCCGCCTGGGGCTATCTTTCCTAAACAGCCTCTCTGCAGGGGTCAGCTGCAGACAAGAGAAATCCATGGTAGCATGACTCCAGTGGAGCTGCATTGCTAGGGATGTTGGGGGTTGGGGGACAGAGTCAGTTCAAAAGTACAGAGCCCCACTGTATATAGTTGTGGATCTGAGAGGTTTGAGGGCAACCCCTATTTACCATGGGCTGGAGGGAGTAGGGTGACCAGGTGTCCTGATTTTATAAGGACAGTCCTGATTTTTGGGTCTTTTTCTTATATAGGCTCCTATTACCCCTCACCCCCATCCCGATTTTTCACACTTGCTGTCTGGTCACCCTAGGAGGGAGTCTCTGCAAGGGGACTCTCATGAAGCTTCCTTCATGGGAGCAGATAGGAGCAGATGATCTGGCCGGGGTGAAAGTAACTTAAAGGATTTACCGGTACTCCGGAGTCCTTAGAAGGGGGCGTGGCCTCAACCGGAAGAGGTGTGGCCTCTACCGGAAGAGGCGGGACCTTTAAATCCCTGGGCACTTTAAATCAGGATTTAAAGGGCCCGGGGCTGGGGCTGTGGTAGCAGGAGCTGGGAGCCCCGGGCCCTTTAAATCACCCCCAGAGCTACCAACTGCAGAGGCAGCTAGGAGCCCCGGGGGTGATTTAAAGGGCCCGGGGCTCCAGCTGCCACTACCGCAGCGGAGCCCTGGGCACTTTAAATCACCATCGGAGGGGGCTCCCAGCTGCCGCTGCTACCCCGGGGCCCCGGCCTGTGGCGGAGCTTTAAAGGGATGGGGCTCCGCTGCAGTAGCGGCAGCTGGGAGCCCCTGGCCCTTTAAATCATCACCAGAGCCCCGCCGTCGCTAACCCAGGGCTCCAGCAGCGGGGCTCGGGTGGTGATTTAAAGGGCCTCAGAGGGTAGCGGCAGTGGGAGACCCGGGCCCTTTAAATCGCCGCCTGAGCCCCGCCGCCACTTCCCCAGGGCTCCAGGGATGATTTAAAGGGCCCGGGGCGGTAGCTGCGGCAGGCGCCCCGGGCCCTTTAAATCGCCGCCCAAGCCCTGCCGCCGCTTCCCCAGGGCTTCGGCAGCAGGGCTCTGGCAGCAATTTAAAGGGCCCGGGGCTCCAGCTGCTGCTGGGAGCCCCAAGCCCTTTAAATTGCTGCCAGGGGAAGCCGATCCACCCCAGTACGGTGCACCGGCTTACTTTCACCTTTGGATCTGGCCCATAAGTACGTGTGTTCTACTCTTCTGGGAACTGAGGGGAGTAGAACAGATCCTGACTAGGGAGCCACAGAAGGGGTGTGGGAGAAAATACTGGTTCTATGGCATGCTCCCCTCTTCCTCAAGCCTTGCAGAATCACCTCTGTGGGTTCTCCACAGGGCTAGGCCCCCCATTCTGTAGGTAGCCTGCATTCTGGCCTTACCATGAGGCGAACTGAGGCGGCCGCCTCGGGTGCCAGATTGTGGGGGGGCGCCACTAGGACCCAGAGTGTAGAAAATTGTGTCTGCTGCTTGTGCATATGTATTCTTTCTGCTCTAGATGAACAGAGATGGTGGAGTGCTGTGCTGGAGGAAGGAGAGCACAAGAGACATAACAGGTAGGCAGGAGAAAAGTTGAGAGGGAATAACAGAAAGCAGCAGGAGCTCCAGGGAGAGAGAGGAGGAGGAACCTCTTATGTACCTTTCTAGCACCCCCAGGAGCCTGGACTGATTAACACCAGCTTCTCAGGGAGCTTCCTGTTTCCTGCTGCTTCCCTGGTAAGGTCAGTCCTGACCATACATCCCCTCTCTTGCTGCTTTAATATTGTCTTTCTTCAGCAGCCAATATTGTTCCTAACTGTTTCAAGATGGATTATTCAGTTGTAAATTGCTATTCCTGTTTATCTCTCTCTTAAATCATATGAAGGATCATCACAGGAACAGCTGCAGAAGTGAACAGAAGATTAATAATGTCCAGATTTGGGCTCAGAGAGCATTGGGCTCTCAAAGCACTCCCTCCCCCCAAATGAATACATCTCCTTATTTCTCAGTCACAGCTTGTCAAGAGAATAAAGGCAGGAGAACAAATAGGATGTGGCTTTAATTTTGCTTCCTTGGAGAGCTTGTTGACACTGGCATTTGTTTCAGAAAGGTAGTTCAAGAAGTACCTCCCCAGAAGCTCCCATTGGCCGCGGTTCTCCGTTCCTGGCCAATGGGAGCTGCGGGGGGCGGTGCCTGCAGGCAAGGGCAGCGCATGGAGCCCTCTGCCTCCCCCCCCCCCCCCAGGGGCTGCAGGGACTTAGTGCCAGCGGGCCGGATCCAAAGCCATGATGGGCCGGATGCGGCCCGTGGGCTGTGGTTTGCCCACCCCTGGTCTATAGTCACCCACCAAACAAATAATTCTCTACTTGATCACAGTAAGGAAAACACCTGCCTAGAACTCATTCCATGGAAGAGGGAAGTGATGCTGGCAGGAAGAGGAAAACACTTTGAGGAGCTAGCCAAGACCCTGCCTGCATCCCCTGCAGAATACATCTGTGTTTTGATTGTCCAAAGAGTGAATAGAATGGAAGGCATTAGTATAGTCAGTTCCTTGATAATTTGGTAGCAAGAATACCTTTCTTCCAGGAGACTGGTCCTCTGATGTGGGCCTGACAACTGCACAGAGATTGGTGGCATAATGATAATCTGAAGCACTCAGTTTACAGACGTCTCATATTCATCACCTCAAGACTCTAGTCAATCAAACTCCAGCTTGTAATACATA